>NW_015505187.1:1086376-1105595 GCF_001515645.1 Sinocyclocheilus grahami | reverse complement strand
GTTAATTTCATGCTCAAAATCACACATTGCAAACTAAACTCCAACACTAATTTTCAAATTACAGTAATACCCTAACACAATACACTACATCTACCAAAACACTGCAAACATGTCTCAAAATCAAATTATTATTCCAAAACACTAACACATGTTCTCTTCCAACAGGAAAGTTTAGTGAATCATAGCACAATATCATAAAAACACTAACATCAAATGGAATTACAGAAACGGCATTATTTTAGATGTCAGGTCTGACCTTATACAATAGACAGTATATTGTGTTTTACACTACAGTTTCTTTTTCTTTTTGGTTTTAGTGAATGCATGTATTTTATTTATTTTGCTGCAGAAATTCAATAAAAAAATTGAATGACCCATCTCAGAGTAGCTTTATAGAATGAACCGTTTGGGGGGGGGAAGACAGAGACAGAATTGCTGCAGTAAAGGCTTTATTTGCAACAGAACATTGGAAAAAAACTAAAAAGAAAACAAGAATGCAAGAAAACAAAAAATATATAGCTGTCATTTATTATGTGAAAATACAAAATATACAAACAGAAAAAGCCACAGAAGAATAACAAATAATACAAATAAATGTAATCTAATCTGCCTGGTCTTCTGCGTTTGGCCACATGTTCTCATCCACATCACACCTGATATCTTCTCTGGCAAGGCATCTTGGGAAGAATCTTTTGGTATGCCTTATCCTTCCTGGTATTGTTCAGCTGTGATGTCTTGGCATGCAGCATCTGTTGCATCCTGGAGGGACATTTGGAGGGACGATGGTCAAAAACATTCCATCTCCAGGCTCAGTAAAACTCCTCAATGTGGTTGTGGAAAGGGGTGTAAGGGGCAAGGAAAAGAGACACCATTCTCGATTGGTTGTCAAACCAGGCTTTGACTGCACTGGGAATGGTGGCATGCCACATTGTTCCATGTGATCACATATATTGGCAAGTGGTCTCCCACCTGTCCCCTTTCTCTGGCACCAGTCTTTGGTACAGATCTTCTAAAATCTCACATTTATGCAGGAGTGCACTTTTCATTACATTTACATTTAGTCATTTAGCAGACACTTTTATCCAAAGCGACTTACAAACGAGGACAATGGAAGCAATCAAAATCAACAAAAGAGCCATGATATACAAGTGCTATAACAAGTCTCAGTTAGCTTAATGCAGTACACGTAGCAAGGTTTTTTAAAATTATATAATACTGTAAATAAAAAGAAAACAGATAGAATAGAAAAAGAATAGAGCAAGCTAGTGTTAGAGGCCTTTTTTGCTTTAGTTAATTGTATAATAAATAAAAAGAAAACAAATAGATAGAATACAAAAAGATTAGAAAAGCTAGTGTTAGTTTTTTTTTCTTTAAAGAAAACAAGCAGTACATTAATAGAGTGCAAGTCTAAAAGTGTTTTTTTTTTTTAAGAATAGTGCTATTCCAGAATTTAAGAATAAGACTTTTCCACACAAGATCAGCCCAAAGAGGTCCTCTTTTACTGTGTATCATATGGTCATGCGATTGAAAGAACCTCAACACCTGAGTGTGTTTTCTAGATGGGAATAAGTTGTAATTTATATACTTGCATAATTTCAATCAGCTCTTTCTCATTAGCAATGGAATAAAATACAGGAGACATATTTGTGTTTTAATTCACAATATGAACAGCTGTTCACTTTAACTTTAGCCTATAAGTTAGTTTTAGAAAATTACGTTATCTGATCTGACATACAGTGTGAAAACATTTGAAAATTTGCCAGTAAAATTACATTGTTTTGGTCTTGGTTGAGCGTGTGTGTAAAAGAAGTTCAAGCATTTTAAATTTGTGTTAACTGTATGCATTTTGTGTCAAAGCAACAAGAAATATGTTAATTGTATAGCCTACACAGACGGATGTTGTGCTAACTGTGTTAAGAGTTTAGGAAAATTGTTAAAAGTATTGAAAAAATTGTCATAGCGATCGTAAAAAAAAATGTAATCTAAATTTTTAAATATTTCCTTACTAAAAATAAAAACATGACATTTTTTTAAAATAAAAGAAATAGCTTTGAGTGTAATCTAAATTTTTTAATATTTCCTTGCTAAAAATAAAAACATGACATTTTTTTAAAATAAAAGAAATAGCTTTGAGCCTTTGCTTTCATTGTATGTTCATTAACTCAAGTACTTGAGAGTCATTACCAGGTTAAATTCCTGCCATTACTTGTCTGTGTGTTTGTTTTTGGGTACGTATCTAGAGACTGACATTTACTGCAAGGTCATAGCTGGTGCTGGTGTTATTTGTCAGTGATTACCCATAGGGGAACAGAGGCTCATGGGAAAATCTGAATGTTGTGTGATTTGTGAGAGTGTTCAGAACTGTTAGAGAGTGATATATGACTGTTCTCCTCTGTTTTTACACTGCCTTGGCAGACTGTGTTACAGAAATGTTGATGGGTTGTAGTATTGATGGGCTTGTATGGCTGGTCAATGTGGTTATGGTTATTTGCTGCAATCCCAGTAAATCATAATTATTTACTCTTGTAATGAGCAGGATTTACAGTAATTCTGACCCACTGACCTGTGAGTATTGCACATACACATTTAGTATATAAACTATAGGACATGCATGTATATATCACATTAGTGCACCTTCTTCCCCCATTAGTGTGCGTGTTGTTCTTATTCACTATAAAGTTCTATATTCATATATAGAGCAAAAAAGACTAATCTCTCAGGCCATTTGAAACAAATGAACCATTCTAAACCAGTCACACACAATCTGAATATCAAAATCTCTGGCTGTGTTTGGAAACAAAATGCCAGCCGCTTACTGAACAGACTACTGTACAGTCTGAACTGTATACTGTCTACTAAAAATAGTATGTGAACAGAATGAAATAAGACAGAAATAGTTCTATGCTACATGCCATACAGGTGCATCTCAATAAATTAGAATGTCGTGGAAAAGTTCATTTATTTCAGTAATTCAACTCAAATTGTGAAACTCGTGTCCATAATTAATTCAGCAAGTTTATGGAATCTTTTTACATGTATTGTCTGTTTGCTTTTTTTTCTTTCTAAACGTGTCAAAACTTTTTTTGTAACTTGTACTTAAAACGTTCAGTTATTAACTTGGAAATAAGCAGTTATTTTTTGTCTAAAAATTGCTAGAATATGTCTTTCTTAATAGCTAGAAACATTTCATTATTTTATATGTTGTTTAGTTTAGTAAAATACTATATACTAAAATACTAATACTAACATGATGTATAGTCATTTAAGAAAATGTACAGAGGCAGAATGCAAAATGGTCTTATATTTCTTTATGAAAAATAGATTTTTTAAAAATTTAATATAATCTTGAAATAATAACATTCAGTTTGCACAATGATTAAATCAAGCATCAACTGATTGCATCAACACGGCTGAATGTTGTTACGTAAACCTTGAAGGTAGAAAATGAAACGCAGATTCTTCCATAAGCGAGACTTGACATGAAAAATGTCATCATTTTAGAAACTCTTGTGTGTTTTGACACATATATGTCATAGAGTCAAAAGGCTGTTGGTGAGTTCAAACTTTTGACAATCTGATCACATCAAGAGTCAAGAAAGAGATGTTAAAAGGCACGGTTGATATTAGTGGTCTGGTTGATTCGTCACACTGGAAATGCAAGGTCATATTGAGGGCGTTGCACATTTTAGCAAATGTAGTATTATGTCATCTGGGTATTCTAAAAACTGCAAACTGTGCACAGTATAAATACTATAAAGCTGAAATAGTAAAATTAGTATGGTAGTATGCAGTTCCAAAACATGCCTTCTCTCTCTCGTTTTATGCGCCTTCAGTGGTTTGTTTGTAGTTTTGTGTAGATGTTGTGTCTGTGTTCATGTGTGTGTTCAGAAGTTAAAAGCTGATTCTCTCTCTCCTATAATTGCTTGTTCATCTATATGGCTGCTTTTGCTGATGTAGTCGAGTGTAGGCAGAGAAAAGAGGCTGCGATTCTGAATGAATATACTGTATGTTCATGTATAATGGCATTGAGCCCACACACATACAGAACGTCCCTAGTGCAAATATATATTAAAAAATCACTTCATTTATTGCACATATTTAGCTTATGTCTTTCGCTATACAAACACGTGTATTTATATATTGGTGTTCGTGAAGTTAACTGTGACCTATAGTCTCAGTCTCAGACAGACTTCCCACATACCACCCACAGTCTGTTTTATAAGATTTAAGAAACTTTAATTAAAAACACATTAAATATTTAATTTAATTTAATTTTACTTTAATTTGATTTGATATTTTATTTATTTATTTACCTTTCTTTTCACACTCAGACTCTTTTTGGCAAGTAAATTAGTTATCCACTAGTTATCCATATCAGGAATATTTGAAACAATCGCCTGGTTTTCTTGTGTTTTATTCAGATGTGAGTAGCACAAGATAAATTACTCTTTTTAAACATTGTGAAATATTCATGGCCCTCAAAGCACAATGAAAAATGAACACTATTTCATTTTTCAGTGCTCTTATTTTTTTCGGCCCCATTAATTTTAAGCACATGGAAGGGCAATTTCATAGAGGTTTAGTGGCATATTGAACAAGAAAAACTACTTGAGAGAGATAGAGAGAAAGAAAGTTCCCACAAACCTCAGTGTGTGCCTTATTCTGCGCAATCTGTTTTCATCACACAAACATAAACACTGAGAGAATGAGAGAGGAAAGAGGGATGAATGAGAGTAGCAAAGAAACTCCATCTCACTCTGTCTCTGTCTGTCTAGCTAAGTGGATCACAGATGTTTTGCTTTAAGACCCAGAATTTACATTGAACATCAAGTGGAGACTGAAAACAGCACCAAATTTGTTTAATGTACAAAAATATCCTTTAAAGGGGACATCAGTGCCCATTTTCCACAAGTTGGTATGATTCTTTAGGGTCTTCATGAAATGTCTGCAACATAGGCCTACTTTGATTAAAATTCTTCAATGGTCGTATAAAGCAACACCCTTTTTACCTTGTCAAAAACAGCTCTGCTCACAGCAACCCGTTTCGATGCGTGTTTCTTTAAATGCTAATGAGCTACTGCTCACCCCTCCCCCCGCTTGCGTTTTTTTTGTGTATTGGGTGGTGCGTTACCATCAAAAACAAAACTAATCCACTGCGTCCTCAGTGCCTCTCATGTCGGGAGAAAATGAAGACAGTTAGGTTCACTTTTACAACCAACTACAAAACACCTGCATTGCTTACGAGAGATTGTTGTCGCTACAGATGCTCAAGTGCAGAGAAAATGGTAGTTAGCATACAACTGGCTGAGGGCGGAAATATGTTAATACAGGACAGTCTGTCAGCGGTCGTGAGTGGGGCCTGAGCAGTATGACGTCATACTGCTCAAAAAAATCAACACGGGGTATTAAAAAAAGGAGTGAATGTATTTGGGATGTACTGTAATCCGTGCTGGCAAAATGAGTCGGAATGCTACGGGCTAATTTTGAGCTACAGGCAAAAAAAGTGAAAAATTTTGAATTTGAGGTTTTCACAAAAATGAGTTCATTAAAGGGTTAGCTCACCCAAAAATGAAAATTCTGTCATTAATTACTCACCCTCTTGTCGTTCCAAACCCATAAGGCCTTCGTTCATCTTCGGAACACAAATTAAGATGTTTTTGATTAAATCTAAGAGCTCTCTGACCCTCCGATAGACAGCAATGCAACTGCAATGTTCCCAGGTCCAGAAACGTAGCAAGGACATCGGTAAAATAGTCCATGTGACATCAGTGGTTCAACTGTAATTTTACGAAGCTACGAGAATACTTTTTGTGCGCAAAGAAAACAATAACAACATACTGTAATTTATTCAACAATTCTTCTCCCCAAGTTACCATCTTCCGCCATTTTGGAGAGTACCCAGAGTGTAATCAATGTAATCAGCATTGTTTACGTTCAGTAGACAGCGCACACATGCTACCAGTGCTCCAAATAGCAATTAAACATCTAAAAGTATCTTTCTTTGTACATTTTCTGAGAAGATTACCTTTTCTCTGTTCGCTTCTCGCGCTGACTGTGATCCGAAGCGACTGCATAAAGGCGCTTCAAACTGCATGCAATCCCGATACATATACACAGATTTACGGTAGGCTAAGTATATTTTAGGATTCTCTCAAACATAATCTGTTATATATTAAGTGAACATTTGGGGAACTGTTGGGGAAAAACTTTGGATGTGTTATGTTTAGGGGCATAACGGTACACGTATTTGTACCGAACATTTTCGGTACACTGCGCCTTAATAAAGCTGCTCTAATAGAGGGGCGCTACCAGCCTAAACAATGAGGTCAAATTCATGTTTAAGGTGGGGAATTAATGACAACAGAAAGTCAGGAGGCCAGTTTAATGCCTCATCTGAATGATGCTCCTTTTTACAGGCTCCTTTTTACTTCATCCACCTGAACATCTGAGAGTGAGAGAAAAGTGTTTATTACGTTTGAAATATGGATATTTATCTTACAAAAATGCATGGATTCGCTACAGGAGGCCTTTATTCACCCCCCGGAGCCGTATAACGGTACACGTATTTGTACCGAACATTTTCGGTACACTGCGCCTTAATAAAGCTGCTCTAATAGAGGGGTAGCGCATCCTGACAAGCTCAATACGGTCATCAGGATGCGCTACCAGCCTAAACAATGAGGTGATGATTATTATATTTAAAAATAAATAGTAATTAAATTTAAGTTTGGGTTAATTTGTTAGGCTAATTGTAACCTTATAATGTAGAAGGGCTCCCTATTGTTTAAAGCATAAGCTGAGGTAGATTTTTTTTTTATCACTAAGAATATTTTAATTATAACTGAATGTATTTAAAGAAAGAGCAACTTGTTCAGTAAACCACTTTTTATAAAAAAAAAAAAAAAGTTTAGTTTTTAATAACAATAATAATAAGTTTTTAATACATAATAACACTTTTAAATGTAGCAAATCAATATAGTAGTGAATAATGTAGCAAATAAAATATCACATTTTCACATTATATTAGTACATTATATTATAGTGATGTGTAAATCTAATTCTAGAATTTAAAATAATTTGAGTTTTTTTATTTATTTAATATGGCTTATTATATTTAAAATATTATATAATGTATAATATATTTATATAATATTTAATATAAAATGTTACAATTAATATTACATTACATTAACATTTGAATTTGTCCAGTTATTAGTTATTAGAAATAACATGAAAATAATGATTGTCTTCTTGTCTGAATTTTAATATTGGCACATCCCACTAATCTCTATATTTATTGTAGATCAGTGGTGCCTCTCTTAAATGTATTATTTTTTTGCAATATTTATTTATTTATTATAAATAATATTAATCAATATTTATATTTGAATACAATATAATTTCTTAATGTTACCTTAATCTGAAATATGTCCAGTAATATTCTCCATATATACACAATTATGTGGACAGTTGCATTGTATTATGTGCATTTAGCTTTGTTATTTTTCCCTGAGGTCCGAACAGGCATCCAGTCCATTTTTGGGTTGTGACCCACCAATGGCTAGCTGTGTTTTTCTCTTTGTGTGTGGTTGAGAGGAAGGCAACCTTTGCTGATTCAGTTCGGCAGAGCTGTGATCCCTGAAATAGGGCACAGCTGGAAGTGTAGAGTGTCTTTGTAAAAGAGAGGCGGATGCTCTGAAAGAGTATTCCCAGACAGGATTCTGGATGATTTATCTGGGAGCTGCTCCTCTGTCAGACTAAAGCTCAGACACACACGCTTCGCTAAGAGAGCCCTCTGGGCAAAACCCGCTCCTGTCTGAGAGGAATCAATGCTGCTGAAATCATATTTTGACATGGAATGAACAACCAAAATTGTGATATTCTTTTCATGTTTTAAATTTTGAATGTATGATTGAATAAGATGGGTTGTTTATTATGGGTTGTTAATGCAGTATTAACATCTAAAGCCACTTTCTGTAATGTTTATTAATTTATTTATTTATTTATCCACCATAATGTTTTATTTGTGGACTTTTCTCTGCAAATATTGATGTACTTAATTAATTTGATCAATTCTTTGACATATCATGTAGTTCATGTGATTATTTTTATTTCACTTGATTGACAATCCTTAATGAAATTGGTTTGTTAACATCTTTGAGCTCACCCAGAGGTCAAAGGCCAAAAGAAAATGATGTGAATGTGTGACAGGAACATGTCTCTCATTTATACGTACCGTGCTGTTTCCATCTCTCTGTCAGTATAGCCGTGTTTGCCATCTGTTTTTTTATACAATCCTGCACCCACACGCATTCATTCACAGTGTGTGTGTATTAATTTCTTTAATGTTTCATGTACAGACATGTTCTGCACTGCTGAACTGAACTATTGAACTGTATTGAACTCTTGTGGTACATGCTGTTAACAACCTATAGAGCCTGTCTTTGTTGCCACAAGCAGCACAGCTCAAAAAAAGATGGAAATGATTGATCTTGGTCTTGAAGTGGTAGGCCAGCATTTTCAGATGTCCTCCATGTTGTTAAAGGGGACATATTATACACTTTTGGCATTTTATTTAAATAAATTCATTTTTTACTCTGAAGTCTACTTGTAATGTTAAGGTGCAGTCACATTTACCATTGCTCAGTGATTTTTTTGTGGGCAAAATCCAGACGTTTTGATAGGAATGCACAAAACTGCAAATTCCATGTGACGGCAAACAATTTCCCCGTGCATTTCCTATCCTCTCTGTGAGCTTACAAATTAAATGTTTTTTTTTTTTTGCTTCTGTACCTTTAAGAATCCTTTATGTAAACGACCCCTGTTATAATTGGCTAATGTTTTAGAATGTTATTTCATAACCATGAATGGCCCATTTTTGTGTGTACAGGTTGTGAGTGTAGCATGTATTTTATGTCCCCTATAAAGGGCCTGAAATAAATTGTAAAGTGTTGACAAACACTCCAGCACATCTTCGCACAAGTACATGAATTCACAAATTCACTTGTTGTGATATGAAATCCTAGAGGTTTACACTCTGCCTAAATTGAGGGATGGGTTGAGAGAGAGAGAGAGAGAGAGAGAGAGAGAGAGAGGAAACCAATTACAGTGGGGCAAAAAAGTATTTAGTCAGCCACCAATTGTGCAAGTTCTCCCACTTAAAAAGATGAGAGAGGCCTGTAATTTTCATCATAGGTATACCTCAACTATGAGAGACAAAATGAGAAAAAAAAATCCAGAAAATCACATTGTAGGATTTTTAAAGAATTAATTGGTAAATTCCTCGGTAAAATAAGTATTTGGTCACCTACAAACAAGCAAGATTTCTGGCTCTCACAGACCTGTAACTTCTTCTTTAAGAGCCTCCTCTGTCCTCCACTCGTTACCTGTATTAATGGCATCTGTTTGAACTCATTATCAGTATAAAAGACACCTGTCCAAAACCTCAAACAGTCACACTCCAAACTCCACCATTCCTCTGGGCTTGTAGCCAATCCCTCTATCTTCCTTTCTTTCTTTCTATCTCTCTCCTCACTCTCTTTGTCTACTCTTCCATCTCTCTCTCTCTCTCTCTCTCTCTCTCTGTCTGATGTATGTTTGATTAAGGGAGGTGAATGAGCTATTGAAATATGTGGCTGTTAGTATATGTTATGGGAACGATTGGGGACGTTTCATCAATACTTCTTACGCTCCTCAAAAACTAATTCACAGATGTCTCCACAAGTATAAAGAGACCGTTACAGAGTGAAGAAACAAGCTGGAATACATTCGATAAATCAACTGAGCCATTGTTCCTCTGGAAAGCTAGAAAGCTTTTGTCATCATCTTCACTCTTATTCTTAGGAAAGAAAGATAACGCAAGTATGCAAGCTTGCAATAACCTTATATTGTACGTTCATTCTTGCATTGCCACTAACAAACAACTAAACTCAAGGGGGTGATAGAGTCACCCTCAAAGTTGGACAGTTGCTACTCCATGACTGAAAGCTGTAATGTGATACATGTAAAGTAAAAAAAGTTGTGAAATGATTACTAGCACCCCTTGTGGCAAAGCTGAGAATGCAATTTTTATTTGCATTGCATTATGAATTTTGAAGTCGTACTTGTGTAGGTTGTACTTACTGACACAGAAACCGGGGTTTCTGACTCCCTAGGTTTCCAAACAATGAGACACTGCCCCTACCACTTGAATAAAGGCCCCTTCTGTTAATGTCAGTAAAATTATTTAGAGCAATACAGTGGCCCCTGTTTGTATTGGAAGCCAATATGTAACAGAGGGTCCCAACCATGCTCACGGGCCCCTAAATTTACATGTGTTGTTTTATGATTACATATGAATCAAATGACCACTCCTGAAAACAAAACACATCAAATGAGCCTATCTTTTTGTCAAAGTATGTCAAGGGTCCCATACTCTAGCACAGGTAGATTGGGTTATCCATGTCTGAAGTCCTTTGATTTTTATGTTTTATAAAGAAGTTTTTTTGTGCTCACCAAGGCTGCATTTATGTGATCAAAAATACAGTTAAAACTGTAATATTGTGAAATATTTGAAATAACTGATTTCTATTTGAATATATTTTAAAACTTAATTTACTCCTGTGATGGAAAAGCTGAATTTTCTGCAGCCATTACACCAGTCTTCAGTGTCACATGACACTTTTTTTTATTTATTATTTCTTAATTTATCAATAATATTTTTTGGGGGAAACTAATACATTTTTTACAGGAATTTGTGATAAATAGAAAGTTCAAATAAGCAGCATTTATTTTGAAAAAATTGTTTTTATTTATAAATATCTTTAGTGTCATTTTTGATCATTTATTGCGTTCTTGCTCAATAAAAGTCGTAAGTTCAAACAAACAAAACAACTTTACTGACCCCAAACTTAGTGTACAAACAATGCAAACATTTGCTTGGAAAGTTTTTTGGCCTTAGTGTGTGTGACTATAAGATGTTTTAAGCAAGAATATGGAGTTCTTGGAAAGTAGAAGACATTGATGATTAAGACCGCTTTTTGGTTTCCTCCTCCTAAGCTGGTCTAAAGCACCTGTCTGTTCATCCAGTCTTTAATTAAACCCACTGACCCTTTTAGCTGTCACTCACCTGGCACTATATAATGGACACACACAACTCAGCTATACTGTGCGCTGTAGTCATTTAAATGATGAGTCATTGTGAAATTCAGAGCTAAACGTGTGCGAGTGTCACATGAGTGTCGTTTCTGTTGCAGCGTTTGAGTGCCTGTTTTCCCGCAGGGCTGAAGCAGTAAAATGCCCCGTAAAGTAGAGCTGCAAATGGCTCTGTGAAACACTCACTTAACCTCATGATACCATCATATTGCATCAGTACTAAAACTACAGTACACCAGCCTCAGACTTTCTGTGTTCATGTGGGTGTGTGCTAATAGCAGCAGTTCATTTATGTGTGTATTGCTGGTTGGCCTTCCTAAATGCTGTTCCCCATTTTAGTTAGTCCTTACTGGTTAAACACGCAAACAACAGAGGACTGGCTGTGACCTGTTCAGCATAAATACACACTTTATTTGTTGCTTGAACATTGGTTGAAGCACAAGTTGGGTCCATGTTGGGTCACTCAAACAAAGATTTGACAGCAAGGTGTAGTCTGCCTTCTTTTGTTTGTTTTCTCTTGTTCTTTCCTGTCATTTGGGCCTTGGGTAAGGTTATTTGGGAACTTATGAAAAGCCAAACATGACTAATATCCTAATTATTCTCCTCCTCAGCTGGTCTAAAACATATTTGAGGGTGTGTGAGAAAAACAAAAGAATGAGTGAGTTTGTTCCTTCAGAGTAGATTTGTTTTTCAATTAAGGTGTATGAGGGTGGGAACAGTTGGATTTAGGGAATAAAACTCCTCTAGGTGGAGATTTTACTGAAAGAAAATGACCTTGCATGTTTCTATTACATTTTGTTTTATATTTTGAAGTCATGTGGTAAAAAGCAGTGTTGTGTTGTTAACTAAAACTATTAAAATCGTTTTCGGTAATTTAAATAAAGCTTAAATTAAATATAAATATTAGGTGTAAAACTTAAAATAACAAAACATTTTATGAAAATTAGAAACTGAAATGAACAAGTTTCAGTTAATGTAGTAAAATTACTAAAACTAGAAATTAATATTTTTAATACAAATATTAAAACACATAATAAATGATGAAATCTTAATATAATTAAAGCACATAAAATGACTAAAACTTCAAATTAAAACAAAAACTGAAGATAAAAAAAATTATGTTAAATAGAAATATTTACATAATAAAATGACTAAAACTGAAATAAAATAAACTTTTAACTTACAAACTTGGCAGCTAACTGAAATCAATTGTTTAAGTTGAAGTACCAAAAAGACTAAAACAGAAATGACATAAAAAAAAAGGACAAAAGCACATAACAAAATGACTGAAACTGAATTTTTTTTATATAAAATTAAATTAAACAGAAATATTTACAAACAATGACTAAAACTAAATAAATAAAAAAACTAAAATATATATAAAAAATGAAAGCAATTTCAAAAAATTAATAAATACGATAATAGTAAAGGAATAATACTACAGTATATAACACTGGTTAAAAATCTCTTGCTGTGGAAAAATACTTTTTTCTCTTCTGTGAGTGTGTGTGTGTGAGTGTGTGTTTTGGGAGCACTCCTTCTGGATTGCCAGGAAAGGCTGTAAATAGCATGGGAAACTTTTTTATTAAGATACCCAATGCCAGTCAACTAAATGACCAACCCCCCACCATCCAACACATTCACAATAATCTGTGAGTTTATGCAGCTGAGATTTGAGTTCACATAAGTTCTGTGCATTTGAATTTTGTGACTATGTGAGTGAAGAGTCCTTCACCCTGCTCCTCGCACTTATTCACAGTGATATAATGCTGTTCTTTCACAGCATGCACAATCGATCATGTTCTGGGGACGTTCTGCGTCTGGACACGTTTTTGCTCTGTGTATTAAAAAATGTGGACACTTACACCATGATTGCTTGAATGTTTGAATGCCATTGCATTGCATAATGGAATTTTTTTTAACCAAGTGGGATCCATGAACAAATTATGCTAGAGAGTCATTATTTTGCAATTACTTTCATCTGTTTTCAAGGTGATTTTAAGTGAATGAATGTGGTTGTCCTCAAGTTCATACAGTCCTTGCAGAGTAAACACAGTATCATGTCCCTGTAATGTTTTTTTTGGGGGGGGGGGGGGATAAATAAATAAACTGCTATCTTATTTTGAATAATATATTTGATTATTTATACACTTATTTTAATTTATTTTATACATCTGTTTTAGCATTAATTATGTGTCTGTGCTTAATATTTTTGAGGCCACAGTATAATTCTCACAGTCCCATCATATTTATTCTGTGTGTAACTCAATTACTAATCATGGGAAAACAACTGGCTAAATTAGCAACTAATCCTTTTTTGGCCTTCCTACATGTTTATTTATAGGCATACAGTTCAACATAGCACAGAAAATGATGGGGGAATAGAGGGGCAGAATTATTAGCCAAATTCAATCTTAAACTAACCCTGTAAGCAGTCAGCACCACATCTCATCGTGTCGAAGCATATGCCCTACCTGCTAGGCCACGGCTACAACGTATGCAAGAAGTCCTAAGACATTTTTAATGGCAACAAATAGTTCTCCAAAACAAATAATAAAGTAATTGATTGGCTGTGGAAAGAATGACGTCAACATGAATGCTGCTTGTAATCTCATAAAAGAGGACCAAGAAATTTAAGCATTTCACTGGGGAGGATTGAAATTACAGTGAGAGGAACTGAATCATGAGAGTAGCCTCAGAAATACACACAAGGTGTGTGTGTCTAATATATTAAAATCTTTATTGTAAAACAAAGCTCCACAGCCAAAAATAATAGGCAATTTCTACAAGTAAGTGACAGTAGAGGGAGGGACTTTCTCATTCTAGAGAGCATGACTGGACGATATTTGTAATGCTGAATGAGTAATCAATATTTTTTAGTTTGTTTTTAGTGTTGTTATTGTTAACTAATAGTAAAAATAATTTCCATCATTTGATATGAAGCTGAAATAAAATATAAATATTAATCTAAAAAAAATAAAAAATAAAAAATGTTAAGAAAATTAGAAAAATAAGTTGAAGTACTAAAATTACTAAATCTAAAACTGAAAAAAAACAATGAAAAAATAATAAAAAGGAATAATCTAATAAAATAATAACAAAAACTAATAAAAATGTCAAAATCAAATAAAATTACTAAGACAAACTAAAATTAAAATATAAAAATGAACACAAATTCTAAATATTAAAAAAATACTATAATAGTATATAAATAATACTAAAATGACACTGTTTTCCTAGAAGAGAAGGACTGTATTTTAAAGGGATAGTTCACCCAAAAATGAAAATTCTGTCATTAATTACTCACCCTCATGTCGTTCCAAACACGTAAGACCTCTGTTCATTTTCGCAACACAAATTAAGATATTTTTGATGAAATACGAGAGCTTTCTGACCCTCCCATAGACAGCAACACAACTGACACATTCAAAGCCCAGAAACGTAGTAAGGACATGATTAAAAACGCCGGCTCCTGCATCAGCAGCACCACACGCGTGCATCGTGATACTCTCGTGAACATGTGGTGAAGACTGACACAGAAAAGAAGAAATTGTTGAATAAAGTTGATATTTTAGTTTTCTTTGCACACAAGAAGTATTCCCGTAGCTTTATAACATTACAGTTTAACCACTGATGTCACAGGGACTATTTTAATGATGTCCTTACTACCTTTCTGGGCCTTGAACATATCAACTGCATTGCTGTCTATGGGAGGGTCAGAAAGCTCTCGAATTTCATCAAAAATATCTTAATTTGTGTTCCAAAGATGAACGAAGGTCTTACGGGTTTGGAACGACATGAGGAGTAATTAATGACAGATTTTTCATTTGTGGGTGAACTATCCCTTTAAAATACAGTCCTTCTCTTCTAGGAAAACAGTGTTATTTTAGTATTATTTAAAAGGATTTTTGGGTGAGCTATCCCTTTAAATGCATAAATCTCTAGAGAGTTCTCTAGCACATAGATGACTTCAGTACCTCCAGACATGAGCTAAAAGCTCTAGATTGAATGTGATGGATGCCAGAACAGACTGATGACACTCACCTGTGACCCCAAACAAGAAGAGAGCATGAACCCCGCAGATCCCAGATCAGCCCGTATAGTCTTGAGCAGCAGATGAAAGGAAAAATGGGATTTTGGCGTGTGTGCTTTTTCCGTCATGATTGAAAGGAGCAGTGGAAAATCTATCAAAGCGCTGACAGTGCCGAGGAAAGAGCGATTACACGGGTAGCTGCATGTGCTTGTGATTCTAATATAACAGTGCACTAGTACAGGTGTGACAGTCCATTCCTCACCACTACAGATTCATTTCCAAGCAGCCAGCAGTTTTATCACTCGCCAGGCAAGAGTCACATGATTCGAGGTGTCGTTCACATCCCGAGAGTGTTTTAGTTTATCTGTTTAGTCTGTATTAGTGCGCTGTAAGTGGTCTTTCTTGGCATCTCAGCAGGGTTTGCTTTCATGAATCCCTCACCACAAATTGACTCATCACATGGCCTTTCTGTGCTTGTTTGCGTGTGGGCAAAGAGTTCATTAGGGCAGCTTTACTGTCCAGGCTAATGGCTCGCTAATATAGATGTAATTAGAGTGTGTGTATGTTTGTTTGCTCTGTGTATGTGTGTATTTTGTACGTTTTAAACCACTCTGCAATTCACGCTCGGAAATGAAACTGCAGCATACAGTAATTACTCATAATGCCACAAGGGCCTTGACTCAAGGGTGTATGTGTGTGTATTTGTGTAGGGGAAGTGTTTATTTTGAGGTGTATCTCCAGTGCTAGTATGCTAATATTTCCTGCAGTCCCTCAGGAACAAGCAAATTAGGCTATTGGTTTGGCAGTTGTGTGTTTAAAGATGTAATTTAGTTGTAGTGTGTTAGTGGGAGAGATAAATGAAAAGCGAGAGATTTTCACACTCAGTGAATCCACTAATGCAAATGGACAATTACTTTACATGTAATTGCTCTAAATGTGGCTAAATGCAAATGGACACTAGGATTTTTTAACTTTATTGTCACAGAGCAGAAATTGGTCTTTGACACCGGTATACCCTGCTGAAAAATCCAGCATTACTGGTCACCAGCATAAGGTATGTTTTGCATGCTGGGACCAGCACTGAAACAGAAACAGAGGACACAAGGTGTGTGTTTATCGATAGATTGTTATAATATCTGTATCTGTGCAGTTCTTTGTCATACATACAGTTTACAAAAGGTCACAAGGGAGCAACTGGTTTCCCATCTAAAGTTACTGTAAAATTTTCACTGCGTTCACCCCTCATCATGCCACAGCTGTTTCCTCCAGCGAAAATCTAGCCCTCAACACATATCAACGCATACTTTATAAAACGATCATGTTGCTATTTTCATTTGAAAATGTTACATTTAATATATAACATATTACAGTGCATATGGCATAGGCAGAGGCGGACAAAGTACTCAACTCCATTACTTGAGTGAAAGTACAGATACTGCTGGTCAAATATTACTCCATTACAAGTAAAAGTTGTAAAGACAGATTTTTACTTAAGTAAAAGTACAGAAGTACTTGCTTTTAAAAGTACTTAAGTACCAAAAGTAAATTTCCTTTTTTATGTTAATGCACATATTTTTTTATTGTTGTACGTAATACTTGCAATACTTCTGAAGCAACTTAGAATACATTACACCTACTGAATACACTGACTAGCTTGTAGTATCTTTGGAATAAAGAGCTTTTAGAATGTTAAAAACCTATGGGGGAAAAAAATGAACACCCCTACCCACCCCCACAAAAGCAGTATGGTAGTGATCTCACACAGCTCTGACAGTGTGTGCACACATCTATGTGTAGCCATTCATCCACATTTGAACAGAGTGGACAGTGAAATCCTGTAAATACAGAGTGATAAGGAAGAAACAAAATCAAACCTGCTTTAAAACCCAGCAACAGAGCTGTAGCTGTACAACTTTACAACAGCAACACTGCTTTAACAGCAAGACTTATTTAACATCAAAACAAAAATTTAAAAAATGCTGTCTAATCACTCTCGCTGTACTTTGATGTCACACACAGAACAGTCTGTGCAGTGCTGCTTCAAGTCCAACACCTTTTGTGTTTTATTAGGAGACGCACAACAGTTCTTCTGTGGCTTTATAGGTAATATTTTCACTTACACAATGATTTTTAAATATCACATTTGCAGCTGGTCAGTGCTCAAAAAATGCTGGGAAATCACTTCATGTAGCCCTACAAGAGTGATTACTAATAAACCATCTGAAAAAAATAAAGTCACGTTTTAGAGAAGAAACAAATCACCCACTGACTTTCAAAGCTGCTACATAGTAACAACTTTCTACTTCGAGGACCTTGATAGAAATGTAGTGGAGTGAAAAGTACAATATTTGTCTTTCAAATGTAGTGAAGTTAAAGTCATAAGTTCCCAGAAAAATTAAGACTCAAGTAAAGTACAGATACTCAAAAAGTGTACTTAAGTACAATACTCAAGTAAATGTACTTAGTTACTGTCCGCCTCTGGGCATAGGCCTACCGTACAGTCATTCACAGAACTGATTAAAGACAATGACAGACAGCACTCAGTCAATTCACTTATTTTAACTAAATATCAGAGTGATTGACAGAGATACAGTAGAAACATTATGTGTGGTTTTGTATTAAATAATGACCCAGATCGTGAAATATATTTATTAGCCTTTAGAGTAAGGGAAGCACAACTCGGGAAATGAGAGCATCCTAGGAGCACGTGAATGCTATGCATATTTATTTTAAATATTTTTAATGTTCTTTAATGTTATCCATCCTTTTTTTTTGTGTGGCTCTTTTTTTAAATTATCGGTTCAGGCACCGGTACAGCTTTAAAAGTATCGATTTGGCACCGATATCGTAAACAAACCAATCGATACCCAACCCTATTTACTGCGTACTTAGGGTGTATTCACACCTGTCTTGTTTGGTTCGATTGAATCGAACTCAAGTTCGTTTCCCCTCTTGGTGTGGACCTTTTTGGCAGTTATGAATACAGCAATCGCACTCTGGTGCGGACCAAACAACCGCACGAGACCCAGCTGAAGAGGTGGTCTCGGTCCTCTATGTTCTTTAATGTTATCCATCGTTTTTTTGTGTGGCTCTTTTTTTTAAAGTATCAGTTCAGGCACCGTTTAGGCACCGGTACCGTTTTAAAAGTATCGATTTGGCACCGGTATCGTAAAAAACCCAATCGATACCCAACCCCTACATAACCCCTGTTATCCAGTGTACACAACCTCTTTTTAACTGATTTATGTACAGATCTTATGAAACATGAGACAATCCCTTTGATGCTTTGAAACGTTTTACCAGTAATGTAATCATAACTTAAGCAATTAAGCAATAATTTTTTTTACTTTTCTACTTTCAGCAAAGGGAGCAAAAGAAATGACAAAGTTATCATATAATTCAATAAATCATATGTTTTACCCTTATATTGTTTTTACTTTACATCATTAATGTGTTAAATAAAAGTATCTTAGTGCTGCGTTCGACACTATAGATCATGACATACTCATAGATCGATTACAAAACTATACAGGTATTCAAGGGCAGGCTTTAAGATGGTTTAGATCCTACCTGTCCGATCACTACATTTTGTTCATTTAAATGGGGAGTCATCTCAATTATCAACAGTAAAATATGGAGTGCCACAAGGATCTGTCCTAGGTCCTCTGCTATTTTCAATATGTATGTTGCCCCTTGGTAATATTATTAGAAAATACAGGATTAGTTTCCACTGTTATGCTGATGATACTCAGCTATATATCTCAACAAGACCAGATGAAACTTCTAATTTATCTAAGCTAACAGAGTGTGTTCAAAATGTAGAAGATTGGATGACCAATACTTTTCTCTTATTAAATTCGGATAAGACAGAGATATTACTTATTGGACCAAAAGACAATACACTGAATCTCGTGGATTACAATTTGCAACTAGACGGATGAACGGTTACTTCCTCTACAGTAAAAAATCTGGGTGTTATATTAGATAGCAACTTGTCTTTTGAAAATCATATTTCCCATGTTACAAAAACAGCATTCTTCCATCTTAGAAACA
>NW_015505187.1:1076359-1078299 GCF_001515645.1 Sinocyclocheilus grahami | reverse complement strand
TATGGGATTAGTTTCCACTGTTATGCTGATGATACTCAACTATATATCTCAACAAGACCAGATGAAACTTCTAATTTATCTAAGCTAACAGAGTGTGTTCAAAATGTAGAAGATTGGATGACCAATACTTTTCTCTTATTAAATTCGGATAAGACAGAGATATTACTTATTTGACCAAAAGACAGTACACAGAATCTCTTGGATTACAATTTGCAACTAGACGGATGTACTGTTACTTCCTCTACAGTCAAAAATCTGGGTGTTATATTAGATAGCAACTTGTCTTTTGAAAATCATATTTCCCATGTTACAAAAACAGCATTCTTCCATCTTAGAAACATTGCCAAGCTACGAAACATGTTACCTGTTTCTGATGCAGAAAAGCTAGTTCATGCATTCATGACCTCTAGACTGGACTATTGTAATGCACTGCTAGGTGGTTGTCCTGCATCTTCAATAAACAAGCTACAGGTAGTCCAAAATACAGCGGCTGGAGTCCTTACCAGGTCAAGAAAATATGATCATATTACCCCAATTTTACAGTCTCTGCACTGGCTACCTATTAAGTTCCGTATCAGTTACAAAATATTATTACTTGCCTATAAGGCCCTTAATGGGTTAGCTCCTGCATAACTAATTAGCCTTCTACCACGCTACAATCCATCACGCTCCCTAAGGTCGCAAAACTCTGGACTTTTGGTAGTACCTAGGATAGCAAAGTCCACTAAAGGAGGTAGAGATTTTTCGCATTTGGCTCCCAAACTCTGGAATATCCTGATAACGTTCGGGGATCAGACACTCTCTCTGTTTAAATCTAGATTAAAGACACATCTCTTTGGCAAAGCATTCAAATAATGCATCTCATAATCTTGTACTGCAGTTATATCTGATCAAATGCACATTATTATTCTTTAGTTTGGGTTAAACAAATCAATTTTGCTTGGTTGGAACAGCAGCTACGCTAATTATGTCTCTATTTGTTTCTCTGTTTTTGCCACGGGATTGACATCCCAAAATGTCAAAAACTATTTTTGTCCCCAAAACACTACTTGCATACAGACAGCTGGCCTTCTGACACTCAACCCTACAAAGCCCATGCTGGTGAACCAGCATCATCAGCTCCATTTTGCTTGACAACAGCATGGATATGCTGGTCTACCAGCACTATACCAGCATAAACCAGCCTGGACCAGCACTATACCAGCCTAAACCAGCACTATACCCGAACTAACCAGCATAAACCAACATGGACCGGCTTGGAATCCATGCTGGTTTATGCTGGACTTTTCAGCAGGGTAATCATATATATCATAAATACATCCGTAAATGCATCATATAAATGCAACATAAACACAGAATTGCATACAATTACCCTGAATATAAATCACTTACACATTTCCAAGCATCTCACAATAATATTAAAAAAAGTTTATTCCTACTGTGTGTCATACCATTTAGCTTTGACTATATCCACAATCTAGAATAAATTTACAAACCAAAAAAGCACCTCTCAAGCAATGATTCAGTCACCAAACACTGGCGATGTATAGCTGTGAAACACTTTCTTCATAATATCCATTGACCTTCAGTAACTGTTGATTCTGGAGCTCTGGACAAAATTGTTTCAATCCTGAAAGACTTTGGACGTGTAATATTGTTGTTTGCTTGTTTTCTAATGTTTGCTCATGTAATGCAGAGAAGGAAAAAAAAGGAAAAAAAATGTTTTTTATTAAAAAAATTGTATTAAAAAAATTTGAGGGAAGAGAATTATTTAAAAACTGTTCAATTGAGACTCTTCTCATTCACCTGATTAGGCTATATTATGGAAGCCCGTTTCCGCCACTAAATAAAAAAATATAATTCTGTAAGTCATAATAATGAGAAACTTTCTCAAAATTATGACTTAGTATCTCGTTATAATGAGAAACTTTCTCGTAATA
>NW_015505187.1:1040147-1068062 GCF_001515645.1 Sinocyclocheilus grahami | reverse complement strand
TGTTTGTTGTATAACAGTGTAGGTTGGTCCTCCTTATATCAAAGAAGGAAAGCACATATGTTGTTGTTTATTGTAAAGGCATTGCGGGGTATGCTTCCAAAGTATATTACTAGTCTTTTATGCTTGCGTAGAAATAATTATTCAATTAGATCTTCAATTGGGATTAAATTAGAAGTGCCTGGGGTGCATTCAGAACATGGAAAATCATCTTTTTCTTACTATGCTCCTTGGTTGTGGAATAATTTTCAGATTAATACTCCATTAGAAGCAATTCCTTCTTTGAATATTTTTAAAAAATGATTGCAGCCTATAATGAATGAACCTTGTGGTTGTTTTAATTAGGCTGTTGATTTATGATTATTGTTTTGCTTTGTTTGTTTGTAATTCTGTTCTGTGTGTTGTATAACCTTTTAAATTTATGTGAAACTCTCTGTTTTGTACGGTCATCTTGGCCAGGACTCCCTGGAAGAAGAGATTTCTTTTAATCTCAATGGGACCTTCCTGGAAAAATAAAGGATAAAAAAATAAAAAAATAATAAAATGTATATTTAAATATAAGTATAAAAGAAATAAATGAAAATGCATAACATTACAAAATATAATAATTAATTGAAATACATATACAATATATATATGAAATTATATAATAAACAAATATATGTATAATATATATAATGTAATATAGTATAATATAATAATCTAGAATAAAATTTAAATTTAAATATAAGTATAAAAAACAAATGAAAAAATACATAGTATTACAAAATCTGAAATATATTTATATAATTACTAATTGAAAAAAATATAAATTATATATATATATATATAAAACAATAGTTTTTAAAATGTAATTTATTTGCCAAAATATTGTTATGCATGGGCAGAGTACAGTGAAGTAAATTTTATTCAGTTTGTTTTTTTTCACACTTTTCACAGTGAGGTCTGGTCCTGAAGGACTATGAAACTGCGGGAATTTGAGGACTGGTGCATTATGGGACAGGAAGGGGCTGGAACGTTGGTTTTGATTGTATGACTGGAGGCTTTTGGGAATGATATTTCATTGAGGCTTTCCAGTAAAGAGCTGTTCACTGTCAGAGATACAGCTTAGACAGTGCTTTAGTGCCTTTGCTGTCTGAGTGGGTATAGGTTTGCTTTCACGTGATGAATTAGACTGTCAGTGGTGCAGTTCATGTAAGTTCATATTGTAGAAAAAAACTCACACGGGTTTAGAATGACATGAGGTTGAGTAAATGAATATTCATAATAACGTTCATTTGTGGGTGGACTATCCCTGTACTGGCACTAATCATATGAGATAAATGAGAGTACAAAAAAGTCTGATACTCTACCGACTGTGCAATTCTGATGCATAATACATTAGGCAGCGCGGACTTTGATATGTGGATAAGGGTTGAATTGTTCTGTGATCACACTCGTCTAACGCACACCGCAGATGTACTGTAGTGTGACATCAGCCCAGTGTTTGCTGTGCAGCTGAGCAGAGATCTGTAATTACCATCACAGCACGCTCCCACTATTTGGAACTCATAATACAACAGAAAACCCAATGGTTTATACAGCTAACTCACCACTCACTATTCTGTTTTATTACGTCTTAAATTGATTTTTCCGTACATTTCTGCCATATGTACATTAACTGACAGTCACCACTGATAAGCTACCACTAAATATTGTAGAAACTTAATTTGCTGTAAAGTTGCTTTGCAATGATTTGTATCGTGAAAAGCGCTGTACAAATAAACTTGACTTGACTATTCAAACCTCTGGATATTTATTTATGCATCATATGATGCCCTTACACAAGGGCACATGCACTGCTGTCCTCTTGTACTATTTTTGTGTTTGTTTGTGGCATAAACATCCCTGTTCACCTCTAAACCATCAGAGCTCAGCGCTTCTGCTCAGGTTGTGACTGAAAGGCTTTACTCATGTGTCTGAGGAATTTTGGATGACCACGTTATGCATGGGCAGAGTACTGTGAAGTAAATTTTATTCAGTTTGTTTTTTTTCACACTTTTCACAGTGAGGTCTGGTCCTGAAGGACTATGAAACTGCGGGAATTTGAGGACTGGTGCATTATGGGACAGGAAGGGGCTGGAACGTTGGTTTTGATTTTATGACTGGAGGCTTTTGGGAATGATATTTCATTGAGGCTTTCCAGTAAAGAGCTGTACACTGTCAGAGATACAGCTTAGACAGTGCTTTAGTGCCTTTGCTGTCTGAGTGGGTATAGGTTTGCTTTCACGTGATGAATTAGACTGTCAGTGGTGCAGTTCATGTAAGTTCATATTGTAGAAAAAAACTCACACGGGTTTAGAATGACATGAGGTTGAGTAAATGAATATTCATAATAACGTTCATTTGTGGGTGGACTATCCCTGTACTGGCACTAATCATATGAGATAAATGAGAGTACAAAAAAGTCTGATACTCTACCGACTGTGCAATTCTGATGCATAATACATTAGGCAGCGCGGACTTTGATATGTGGATAAGGGTTGAATTGTTCTGTGATCACACTTGTCTAACGCACACCGCAGATGTACTGTAGTGTGACATCAGCCCAGTGTTTGCTGTGCAGCTGAGCAGAGATCTGTAATTACCATCACAGCACGCTCCCACTATTTGGAACTCATAATACAACAGAAAACCCAATGGTTTATACAGCTAACTCACCACTCACTATTCTGTTTTATTACGTCTTAAATTGATTTTTCCGTACATTTCTGCCATATGTACATTAACTGACAGTCACCACTGATAAGCTACCACTAAATATTGTAGAAACTTAATTTGCTGTAAAGTTGCTTTGCAATGATTTGTATCGTGAAAAGCGCTGTACAAATAAACTTGACTTGACTATTCAAACCTCTGGATATTTATTTATGCATCATATGATGCCCTTACACAAGGGCACATGCACTGCTGTCCTCTTGTACTATTTTTGTGTTTGTTTGTGGCATAAACATCCCTGTTCACCTCTAAACCATCAGAGCTCAGCGCTTCTGCTCAGGTTGTGACTGAAATGCTTTACTCATGTGTCTGAGGAATTTTGGATGACCACAGGGCAACTATTGTGGTCAGCAGCCTCTGACCTTCCTAGCACTTTGGTTGACCTCTCACAGATTCTGGGTGTGCCTTACACACTTAAAAATAAAGGTGCTTTAAAAAGATTCTTCACAGCGATGCCATAGAAGAACCATCTTTGGTTCCACAAAGAACCATTCAATCAAAGGTTCTTTAAAGAACCATCTCTTTCTTACCTTTTTATGATCTGAAGAACCTTCTTTTGCCACAAAGAACATTTGGTGAAACAGAAAGGTTCTTCAGATGTTAAAGGTTCTTTCTGGAACCATTTAGACAAAAAGGTTCTTCTATGGTATCGTGAAGCACCTTTATTTTTAAGAGTGTATTCCAGTTTCCATGTTGTGTATCGGTACATCGTAAACATGAATTTGGGTGCTATAATGACCTTGATGTACTAAACATTGGTGACTTATGTTGATTTATGAAGTCATGCATTAAAGTGAAACCGGTATTCATCAAAAACATCGCTGTGTACCACGTTATCATGCATCTTTATTATAGCTGCTAAAAAAGGAAGTGCCATTATGAAACATGTCATTTATCTTGTGTTATTTTACAAAAAGAAAATGTATAACATTCAGACATTTAAAAAATATATATAAAAAATTAATAAATTGAAAAGAAAACAGATAATTCTGCAATGACTACACACACACACACACACACACACACACACACACACACACACTAAATGGGTACCTTAGACTTCTATTGTTTTTATATAAAGCTAATTAAATATTATAGACTAGCCCCACTATAAAACAATAAAATAATGAATACATTAATTAAATATGTTATATTAAATATTGTGACATTCTTCTGTCAAATAAATTTGTTTAATGAACTGTAATATTTTATTATTTGCTGTTAATTTACTGTGTGTGTGTGTTTGCATATATAATATAATATAATATAATATAATTGCATAACATATGACTGTAATTCCTGCGGAATACTTAAACACTTCCAATATTATTTTCTTTGAACCAAGGGATACAAACCAATTAAAATATATAAATAAAATACATTAAAATACAATATTAATTTAAAATATAAATTAAAGAGTAACTGAAATGTAATAATAATACAATGAATAACAACAAATTACAGTATATTCTGGAAGTGAATATTTAAGTGCACTAGTATGATTTTAACAGCCTGTACTAGTAACCTAAGGAACAGATTGAGACACACCCTCTTTATACAACATTTGTATATAATTTTTTCCATAGGAAGAGGAAATGCTATACAGCATATGTGCATGTGAGTCTGTAACACATACTGCATTTATAAGCGGCTAGATTAAAAGAGCCAGAGAGGGAGAGGAGAACGGGGAACCCTTTTGCTCAAGGCCTCCAATCCTATTTCACGATGTTTAACATTAAAGTGGAGCGGTGACAGATATCCGCTTGAGGCGTGCACAGCACTTGTCATCACCTGCTTAGTTTTTATCACTGACAGAAAAAGAGAAGCAATGATTTCAAACAAGGTTCATGTACTCATTCAGATTTTCCTTTTGATCATTTTAATCAGAATAGGTGGTCTCCTTCTGTCTTCTTGGTGTTCAGTCCCTTTCCTGTTATTTTCTGTTTGTGAAAATGTGAGCATCAGAAAGGCTGGTTCTAGTGGGAGAGTTTTTATGGGAGAGCTATTTTGATAGAGTAGAGGGCCAAACAGTCTACTAGTGTTTAAAATACTTTCTTGTGGGGAGTTAATTGCACCCAGCTGTGTGTAAACAACTTCACAACTTCTAACCATTTGACAGAGCAAGTCACATGATAATCTATCATCCCAGATGGGTGTCTCGCTCTCGCTCTTTCACTCTCAGTTTGCCATTTTAACGTCAAAGCATTTTATTGGCATTATTGTTTTACATAAAATATGATAGAAATATACACAGACAGATGAATAGATAGATAGATAGATAGATAGATAGATAGATAGATATGAGGTATCATACACTCTTAAAAATAAAGGTGCTTCAAAAGGTTCTTCAAGCGATGCCATAGAAGAACCATTTTAAGTTCCACAAAGAACCATTCAGTCAAAGGTTCTTTAAAGAACCATCTCTTTCTTACCTTTCTGTAACCTGAAGAACCTTCTTTCGCCACAAAGAACATTTGGTGAAACAGAAAGGTTCTTCAGATGTTAAAGGTTCTTTCTGGAACCATTTAGACAAAAAGGTTCTTCTATGGCATCGTGAAGCACCTTTATTTTTAAGAGTGTAGATGGCTTAGGTTTATAGGCCTATCATATCTGTAGCACAAGCAGTATGCCAAAGTTTAATACATAAATATGAACATTAGTAATGCTTGCTTTAGAAAATGAAAAATAATAAGAATGTATACAGAAAATATATAAATACATTAATAGTTTATAGGCTAATATATTTTTCAGTTACTCTTTTAGCAGGTTACATCACGCCAGTAGGTGGCGGCAAGTC
Organism: Sinocyclocheilus grahami; assembly: GCF_001515645.1. Lineage (NCBI taxonomy): Eukaryota > Metazoa > Chordata > Actinopteri > Cypriniformes > Cyprinidae > Sinocyclocheilus > Sinocyclocheilus grahami. Next base: position 1,062,511 of record NW_015505187.1, on the reverse strand, counting down.
TTTATGAGTGAGTCATTGAATCCGATTCGTTCAAAACACTGCTTCATTCAGAAACTAAACTCTCCTTACGAATGACTCATTGAATCATTCATTCAAACGATTTGTTCAAAAACTCTGATTCATTCAGGAACGAAACAAATTAGTGACTGAAGCATTCATTTAAAAGATTCGTTCAAAAACGCTGATTCATTCTGGAATTAAACAAGTTTGCATTTCATTGAGTCACTGAATCGTTTATTCAACCGATTCTCCGAACGCTGAATCAGGAACTGAACACCACTACCGTGTTGTTCAGAAAAATTGTTCGATTCTTTTGTGGATTTGTTTGGAACTGTTCGCGTTGGTGCAGCAAAAACATACAAAACAACTGGCAATATTGTGCCTAAAATGTAAGTTTCTCAATAATAACTTGTTTATTGTACTGTTGTATAAAAGCAACAAAACACGCTCAACCGTGCTCTTTTTTTCACCGAATATCAGCATGTTTTCCCTCGGCTTCCGATTCATAGCCATGTTGATTTTCAGGAATAGATCATATCAATAGAGAATGAGCTAGATGGCTCATTTTGACACATTTTCCTGTGCGTGGGGAGATGTTTTATGTCTGTGACAGTCTCCAGTCATAGACAGTGTAACATCGTCTATTCATATCGGCTGTTTGTTATATTGGTAAGACACGATCATGCCTCTGCTGTCAGCTGGTTACCATAGTGTATGACACAGGTGTAAGATGCTTCAATATTGTTGTTTTCGATATTTATGCATACACAAAAACAAGTTCCCATGCATGTTTACAGGTGTTTAGAGTAGTAACACTTGTTTTAGGAATGCAACAGCATAACAGTCCATATATAGGCATGTTTGTGTGCGCCTGTTTTATGATTATGTATCATCTGTGGCCTGTAATTGCTCAGATTAGCTCGTTGTTAAGCAGACAGGATGCCAGCACATCTAACTGTCCCTCTGTGACTGAATGATGAGCCGGATCACTCTCAGGTCACTGTACGTAACTACAGCTAGGTGATGGATGTCTGACCCCACTGATGCCCTGGGGGAGAACCGTCTGTTTGATCCTCGGCAGGGTGGACACCGACCAAAAGTAGAGGAGAGCCTGTTCTCTTCATCTCTCAGATCAGTAAACAATAGATAAGGTCAGGTCAGGCTCACAAGTGTCTGGTGTGGTCAGACCAGGTTCTTCTCCTCACACTTTCTTCTCCAGCTAAATCCAGATTAAGACCCTGGAGTTTAATTTATGCTGGTGATTTTAAATTAGGCTGTAAATGTATGCTTGCTTAACACTTAGGCATTTTATATAAAGAACCCACAGTGCAAAAACACAGAAGCTCTGCTCTGAAATTTAGTGAGCTGCCTACCTAGGCTGCCTTTTAAGGCATCACTGGCATACTTCCAATGACAAAAGTCATTCAAAAAGATTAACAACATAATTATGCTGCCAAAATCCAGTGTCTCATCCATCCTTCATGTAGAACCAGTGAAAAATGGAAATCATTTTATATGAAAAAATGTACACTACTGCTCAAAAGGTTGAGTTTAAAAAAATAATGTTTTTGAAAGAAGCCTCTTTAGGCTCTATTTATTTGAACAAAAATATAGTGATTGTTTTTTATTTAAATACATTTTAAAATGTAATTTATTCCTGTGTTAATATTAATTTTCAGTACATGTTACTCCCTAATTTTTGTAGAAATCATAATAATTTTCCCCCCAGAAATATTTGAATCTAATTACAAAAAATCTTTTTAACAAAATACATTTGCGTTTATGTATTTTTATTAAGAGTAAAACAATGTTAGCTTAGCAACTCTAATACAAATAAATATTGATTAAAATAGTTCAGTCTAGTGAAAAATTGGCTATTTACCCCATATAGTGAATATGAAGCTACATCACACCGTGTTGCACTCCATCTTAGGAGGATCGCCCTTGAAGATACTGAAATTAATAGTGATATTTCCTTTTGTTTTTGCCTTGAAATTAAATATGCACATTCTTCATGGTATGGGAAGAGAAGCTATTTTATTGCATTGCATAATAATTTGATGTTTTCACTGTAGTTTTCCATTCACAATGTATCTGGTTACTACAAAAACAGTTTCATACACTGGGCGCTTACTGCTGCTTCAACGGTCACACAGAATAAATGTCTTAATAAAAATGTGTCGATCCATTTCTCAGCTGTAAAAGTTTAAATGTAACTGAAGTTGTTTTGTTGTCATTGTAAATATTCACTTTCCCATGGCCACGGAGGGGAAACAGAGATTGTGGGTTACATGACATGAAACACTGTTTTTTCTATATTTCAACACACAACAACCAAAATCAAATCCCTGGAAGCTTGTAAACAGTTTTGCTAATTCACAAGCCGACAAACTGTGAAAGTCATACTCGCGAAGGTAATGTTAATTATTAAACCGAACAAAACGCTAAATTTTCTGAAACACTCAGCATTGTGATTGTTATTGAGTGATATATAACTATCCAGCATCTTTGTCACCTCAGCTTGCTTCCCTTCCTGTTTTTACACGTAGAAAAGGTGAAAAAAACGTATAACATTGTCTAGTTTTCTCCCTGAACGATGATGCAAGTTCTTAAGGCAGTTCTAAATATAGCAAGAATGGCAACATTTTTCACAATCATGACAGAAAATCAAAGCACTTCCTTAAACTCTCTAACAGAAAGGCAGCACGATCCTCCTAATGAGGCATCTAAACAAAACAGTTACCCAGAATGCAACATGGTGTGATGTCAGCTTCACATTCTCTATTCTGTACAGTATGTGTTTTTGTACTTACACGAGTATCAACTCCGGTACAAACATTTTAGGCTTCGATACTAAAAATAAAGAACCCACAGTGCAAAAACACAGAAGCTCTGCTCTGAAATTTAGTGAGCTGCCTACCTAGGCTGCCTTTTTAGGCATCACTGGCATACTTCCAATGACAAAAGTCATTCAAAAAGATTAACAACATAATTATGCTGCCAAAATCCAGTGTCTCATCCATCCTTCATGTAGAACCAGTGAAAAATGGAAATCATTTTATATGAAAAAATGTACATTACTGCTCAGGTTGAGTTTAAAAAAATAATGTTTTTGAAAGAAGCCTTTAGGCTCTATTTATTTGAACGAAAATATAGTGATATTGTTTTTTATCTAAATACATTTTAAAATGTAATTTATTCCTGTGTTAATATTAATTTTCAGTACATGTTACTCCCTAATTTTTGTAGAAATCATAATAATTTTCCCCCCAGAAATATTTGAATCTAATTACAAAAAATCTTTTTAACAAAATACATTTGCGTTTATGTATTTTTATTAAGAGTAAAACAATGTTAGCTTAGCAACTCTAATACAAATAAATATTGATTAAAATAGTTCAGTCTAGTGAAAAATTGGCTATTTACCCCATATAGTGAATATGAAGCTACATCACACCGTGTTGCACTCCATCTTAGGAGGATCGCCCTTGAAGATACTGAAATTAATAGTGATATTTCCTTTTGTTTTTGCCTTGAAATTAAATATGCACATTCTTCATGGTATGGGAAGAGAAGCTATTTTATTGCATTGCATAATAATTTGATGTTTTCACTGTAGTTTTCCATTCACAATGTATCTGGTTACTACAAAAACAGTTTCATACACTGGGCGCTTACTGCTGCTTCAACGGTCACACAGAATAAATGTCTTAATAAAAATGTGTCGATCCATTTCTCAGCTGTAAAAGTTTAAATGTAACTGAAGTTGTTTTGTTGTCATTGTAAATATTCACTTTCCCATGGCCACGGAGGGGAAACAGAGATTGTGGGTTACATGACATGAAACACTGTTTTTTCTATATTTCAACACACAACAACCAAAATCAAATCCCTGGAAGCTTGTAAACAGTTTTGCTAATTCACAAGCCGACAAACTGTGAAAGTCATACTCGCGAAGGTAATGTTAATTATTAAACCGAACAAAACGCTAAATTTTCTGAAACACTCAGCATTGTGATTGTTATTGAGTGATATATAACTATCCAGCATCTTTGTCACCTCAGCTTGCTTCCCTTCCTGTTTTTACACGTAGAAAAGGTGAAAAAAACGTATAACATTGTCTAGTTTTCTCCCTGAACGATGATGCAAGTTCTTAAGGCAGTTCTAAATATAGCAAGAATGGCAACATTTTTCACAATCATGACAGAAAATCAAAGCACTTCCTTAAACTCTCTAACAGAAAGGCAGCACGATCCTCCTAATGAGGCATCTAAACAAAACAGTTACCCAGAATGCAACATGGTGTGATGTCAGCTTCACATTCTCTATTCTGTACAGTATGTGTTTTTGTACTTACACGAGTATCAACTCCGGTACAAACATTTTAGGCTTCGATACTAAAAACATTGGTTAATAGTAGTTAAATATAAAGAAAAATTGCCTATTTAACCTAATATATATGTAACCTAATATATGTGAGTATGTATGTAGTTTTATACTTGTTAGAGTATCACATTGTTAGCTTAGGAATATTAGCAACTTTGAGTGACTTAAATATATACTCTCAGAAAAAAGGTACAAAAGCTGTCACTGGGTCGGTACCTTTACAAACACTTAGGCTAATATTAAAGTAATAAAATGTTCACTTTAGATACCATTACATAATTGTAAGGTACTTATACGCAGTCTTTAGAAGTAAATAAGGTACAGATGTATACCTTTTGAATGGGTATTGCCTCAGTGACAGCTTTTGTACCTTTTTTTTTTGAGAGTGATGCTAGACAGCAGGGCTTTCTTGCTACAGAGGTAATGTAAACACATAATGTGGTTCAAAGTAAAGCACATTTGTGACTTACTGGTCAGGGAGGCAGCATGCATTGTGGGATAGCAGCGGTCAAACATTGGCGAGAACTACTGTAGGAAGTAACCACAGAATATACAGTACTCCACACTCAAATGGCCTTTAACACAGACATCACAAGCACACACATACGCTTCTGTTCCTGCTATGTGCTCGCATGTGTATCATTTAGTCATTGTTTGTCCTTCAAGAAGAGATCAAGTCTGTGGTAGGCCTGAGGGATTCATACTGTTCCCTTGTGTAGGGCTTTCCAATTAAGCTTTGCTTGCGTGGAGAGGAGCTTGTTAAAATCTAAATCTTTTGGCAGCACCGCATGTACAAAATCTGTTTAACACATTCACACGTGCAGACATTGAAACTTTCCTCGTGGGCTGATGTATTACCTGCGCTCGTGTCAGGTTTCCCGGACTGATGATGTATGTAACAACAAATTGCTCCAGCATTAATCAAAGTGATTTTCTGTAATCAGACTGTAGTGAGAAATGGATGCTTGTTACGAAACAGACTGCAGGTAGACGTGAAAGATCTGACGAGGTCTAATTAATGGCAAGTTGAGCCGCGCCGGACTTTGTCGAGCGTGTTCATATATCTGTGATCTCTCATAAGGAGGCCACACACGCCCAATAATGCTCAAAGGGCTCATGGGAGAATCAATGACATCAGTGCATTTCCTGTGCCCTCGGGGTACTGTGCGGTTATTGATTGTTTGTGTCTGGTTTTAATTATCCTCCAGTGGAAATGAAAGGAGAGGGGAATCAGCAGACCCTGCCAATCAATCTGATGCACAATCTGATTGAGACACTTCAAACAATATGGGCCCATCGACCAATCAGAATGCAGGATCCTCATGTTTTGGTTTGACCTTTGTTTTTTTCCCCACAATAGAATATGTGTGTGTTTTAAAGCAAGCATGCCTGTTACTATTGTAAGTATTAAAGGGAAAGTTCACCCCAAAATGATAAACAATTTTTAAAAATAATTTTCTCACCTTCAAGTTGTTCTAAACGTGTATGAATTTCTTTCTTCTGTTGAACATTAAAAGGAGATATTTTGAAGGATGTTGGTAACCAAACAGTTGCTGGCCTCCACTGAACAACTTGGGGGTAAGTAAATGCTAACAGAATTGTCATTTTGGGGTGAAGTTTTCCTTTAAACTTTTGGTGCTGAAAGGGTCAGTCACATTTGGGCAAAAAATTGATATTGCAAATAGTGTTGCTGTATGAAGTCACTTTCAAACCAAGCTGCTTTCTGTTGGTCAGTGAGGCAAATTCCAGTGACGAACTTGAACCTGTTGCAAAATCTGTGTGGGAAAATCTTTTGTGAAATTTACCAAATTTGTTTGCAAACATTTGGTACAAATTTAAACAATGGTAAATGTGACTGTGCCTAAACATGTCCTGCACTGTCACAGTCAGCATTGATCAGCAAATTGTGCGATTTTTCTGCACTGTTCATCAGTATTTTTGCCTAGTAGTGTGAACATTGTGTTAACACTGAAAAAACAGGCTTAGTGCATTGTGTGTGTATCCAGATGACGTATTAAAATACAAAAGTTTAGACCTAAATGTTAGACACTTAATGCACTCAACATTCGTAGCTTTCAGTTCATAGTAGATGAGGCTAAATATACTAATGAGGCTGACTGGAAAATGTTGCTTGTTCAGTTTGAGATGCTGCTGCTCTCTTCTACTTCATACACAAGATTCAAACATTGTGTGTAGTATAAGTACACAGAGTATAGTTCATCAAATCTGTGACTGAGTTTTCTGAACAGCAAGAAATCTACAATTGTTAACCAGATGTGGTTTTAAATCTGATTAAATCGTAAATGCTTTTCATGTTAAGTTTGAATGTTAAGATTTGATTGTGGTTCAGGATGTAATGCTTATGTCATACAAATATCATGAAAAGAGTGCACTCTTTTCAGTTTCAATCACTTTTTCCTAATATAGGGAACTATATGACATTCACTGTGTAGTGAACAGTGAATATATAAACAATTCATACATTTTTGATACATGAAATGTCTAACCACATTTGTTTCAAACACTGCTGTTTTTACATTTTTATTCATCAGAAATCAACACGCAATTCAACATTGATAATAATAAGAAATGTTTCTTGTGCACCAAGAAAATAAGCATATTAAAAAAGTGGGATCATAGGATGTAGTTTGTCCTCACAAAATACATTTTAAAATATTTTTATTGTAATATTTTCCAATACTACTACAACTACTGCTTTGACTTCTTTCACAAAAATAATAAAACTAACTTTTAACAGTAGTGTATAAATCTAGCTTTTTTGTGTAAAATAATGCATAGCTTTTATCATGGTTTTTCAGTGTGAGATATTTTAAGTTTGTTTTTGTGACAGTGTGTCTAGAAAGCAATTGTCAGTGCTCAGTCAGAGTTTATTTGAGCGTCTCTCTCTCTTTTTTCGTTCTCCACATCTATTCATATCCTCCTTTTCAGTAGCCCTCTCTCATGCACTTCCAACTACTCGATTCCAGAGTGTGTAGCCGTGCCAATTAGTTCTGCACTGCTGTGAGCATGTGTGTGTGTGTGTATGTGTGTGGCAGGTTGGGTAATACTGATATACTGTATGCAGTGCAGCACCCCTGTGCTCTCCACACACAGGATGAGTCATACACTCACAGCAAAGGCAGGGCTTTCCCTCGCTCTGAGCTGATGCTCAGATTTAATTCCCGTTTGTCACAATATTATACTTTTATCTCAATCCTCCTGTCTCACCACAATGATCAACGTGAGACACTCATCCAGCCACATTACAGTCACACTCTTGCAGACCATGACCTCTGCGGAAAGGGAATGGAATTAACATTTGACATAGTTGATGCTCAATATGTGGAGGAAATACTCTGCATAGCTGGCTAATCTGTTGAGGATCGGCCTTGTTTTGCAGCTCGATCTAATGCTGTTAACTAACTCAATTTGAGCCTTCTCTGTTGTTCCTTTGAGATGTATGGGTGCACAACAGTCTTTCAGAGACACATTAGCGACAAACAAATGCTAAAATGCTTGATATCTGAGAGTAAGCGAGGAGCTCATCTGGTATGTGTGGAGTAAACGCAGCCAGTTAGGATGAAACAGGGTTTTCACTTATCACTTGATTGAGAGTCTCGCAGGTTGAGTGCAAATGATATTTGATGGTGTCTGTGCTTAAGTGCTTGCTTTGTATGCTTGATGTTTAATGAATGTTTTGAGATCAGTGTAAGTTCAGATCTAATGGCGGCTTCTGTCAAATAGCCTACCAGAAAATGTTTTGACTCGTCACTTAATTGATAAAAACAAACCAAAATCACACTTGCAGTAATGGACCAATATTGTTTATTTTTTTCATAAAGTCAAAAAATATCAAATGACTGTCTTGATAAAACATTCTCAGTCGGAGTTTATTTGAGCGTCTCTCTCTCTTTTTTCGTTCTCCACATCTATTCATATCCTCCTTTTCAGTAGCCCTCTCTCATGCACTTCCAACTACTCGATTCCAGAGTGTGTAGCCGTGCCAATTAGTTCTGCACTGCTGTGAGCATGTGTGTGTGTGTGTATGTGTGTGGCAGGTTGGGTAATTCTGATATACTGTATGCAGTGCAGCACCCCTGTGCTCTCCACACACACGATGAGTCATGCAAAGGCAGGGCTTTCCCTCGCTCTGAGCTGATGCTCAGATTTAATTCCCGTTTGTCACAATATTATACTTTTATCTCAATCCTCCTGTCTCACCACAATGATCAACGTGAGACACTCATCCAGCCACATTACAGTCACACTCTTGCAGACCATGACCTCTGCGGAAAGGGAATGGAATTAACATTTGACATAGTTGATGCTCAATATGTGGAGGAAATACTCTGCATAGCTGGCTAATCTGTTGAGGATCGGCCTTGTTTTGCAGCTCGATCTAATGCTGTTAACTAACTCAATTTGAGCCTTCTCTGTTGTTCCTTTGAGATGTATGGGTGCACAACGGTCTTTCAGAGACACATTAGCGACAAACAAATGCTAAAATGCTTGATATCTGAGAGTAAGCGAGGAGCTCATCTGGTATGTGTGGAGTAAACGCAGCCAGTTAGGATGAAACAGGGTTTTCACTTATCACTTGATTGAGAGTCTCGCAGGTTGAGTGCAAATGATATTTGATGGTGTCTGTGCTTAAGTGCTTGCTTTGTATGCTTGATGTTTAATGAATGTTTTGAGATCAGTGTAAGTTCAGATCTAATGGCGGCTTCTGTCAAATAGCCTACCAGAAAATGTTTTGACTCGTCACTTAATTGATAAAAACAAACCAAAATCACACTTGCAGTAATGGACCAATATTGTTTGTATGCAGTGCAGCACCCCTGTGCTCTCCACACACAGGATGAGTCATACACTCACAGCAAAGGCAGGGCTTTCCCTCGCTCTGAGCTGATGCTCAGATTTAATTCCCGTTTGTCACAATATTATACTTTTATCTCAATCCTCCTGTCTCACCACAATGATCAACGTGAGACACTCATCCAGCCACATTACAGTCACACTCTTGCAGACCATGACCTCTGCGGAAAGGGAATGGAATTAACATTTGACATAGTTGATGCTCAATATGTGGAGGAAATACTCTGCATAGCTGGCTAATCTGTTGAGGATCGGCCTTGTTTTGCAGCTCGATCTAATGCTGTTAACTAACTCAATTTGAGCCTTCTCTGTTGTTCCTTTGAGATGTATGGGTGCACAACAGTCTTTCAGAGACACATTAGCGACAAACAAATGCTAAAATGCTTGATATCTGAGAGTAAGCGAGGAGCTCATCTGGTATGTGTGGAGTAAACGCAGCCAGTTAGGATGAAACAGGGTTTTCACTTATCACTTGATTGAGAGTCTCACAGGTTGAGTGCAAATGATATTTGATGGTGTCTGTGCTTAAGTGCTTGCTTTGTATGCTTGATGTTTAATGAATGTTTTGAGATCAGTGTAAGTTCAGATCTAATGGCGGCTTCTGTCAAATAGCCTACCAGAAAATGTTTTGACTCGTCACTTAATTGATAAAAACAAACCAAAATCACACTTGCAGTAATGGACCAATATTGTTTATTTTTTTCATAAAGTCAAAAAATATCAAATGACTGTCTTGATAAAACATTCCTGAAAAGAAAACATTATCATAACTACAAATAAGTTAATACTTTTATTCAGCAAGGATGCATTAAAATGGTCAAAAGTGACAGTAAAGGCTTTTTTGATATTACAGTATTTCTATTTCAAACTCTTTTGAACTTTTATCAAAGGTTTCTGGAAAAATTGTTTCCACAAAAATAAAAGGCAGCAAAACTGTTTCCAACATTGATAATAGTATGAAAAGTTTCTTGGGGAGCAAATCTACATATTAGAATGATTTATGAAGGATCATGTGACACTGATTCAGCTTTGTCAACATAGAAATAAAATATATTTTAAAACATACTAAAGTAGAAAACAAGTATTTTGAATGGTTAATATATATATATATACATATATATATATATATATATATATATATATATATATAAATATAATTTGATATTTGTTAGATTTATTTATGATTATTTTATCAGCAGCTGTTTTTTTTTGTATTTTTCTAACGATTTTATGGCCCTTGCTTTAAAAAAAGAAAGAAAAAGAAATAAAACTAACCTAATGGTGATAATAATAACAGAAATAAAACAACAGATCTGCATAATTTTATGGGATCTCTCCTTATTTTGTGGCGTCCATTCAGGAATAGTTCGTATTAATAAAAGTAGATGTTTTTATTTCACATTTTAAAAATGACTGGAATGTGTTTTTATTGAGAGGAAAGTACATAAATAATGATTGAGACAACAGACATTGTGAAAACAGTCCACTCATTTTTAATTAAAAAGAGATTATTTTGCAACAAGAAGTGTGGAAACCCTGGATCTGTGATATTTCCCTATTTAGATATTAAGGTAAATGTGTGTGTGTGTGTGTGTGTGTGTGTGTTCTCTCTAAGCAGCATTCAAGGTCCTGTGGAGATCGTGAGAAACAGAGTCCCATAGCAATCTTGGCATGAGTGTGGTTTGCTCAAACTCTGCTGGATCAGCTCTGTGTAGAAATAACTCTGTATATGGTTTTGTTGTAGGTGTTTAGTAGTTTTGTACTGATGTCTTTTTACTGAGCTGTGCTGATTGATGTTCTTCTCCTCTGCAGTATGTGGAGAGGCGTCAGTGTGAACTGTGCTGATGGCTCAGGATACACACCTCTGCACCACGCATCTCTAAACGGACACAGGTAACACTCTTATTCTCCAATTCATTTACATACTGAATTAAGATGCAAGTTAGTGAACACTAATTCAAATGAATGAGATTACGCTTTCGCACACTTTCACACCTGAACATCTCAGTTCCTCCTAACATGGTGTTATAGACTTAAAAAGGGAAAGCGCTAGACGTCAGGATTACTTAGACGTTTATAGAGGTGTAATCCAGATCACAAACATAAGAATCAGAAGACTGTGATGTCAGATTAGGGTGGAGTTTGTGAATCTGGATACAGCCAGATTAGTGTGAGGTACAGTATATGAGGTGGGTGGAGTTATATTTGATTAATGAGGGGTTTATGGAATGAGGCGGTGTCAGATTAATCCGATTTTTTTAAAAGCAGGATGGAATTAGAATAGCTCAGGGTTTTTGGGTTACATAAGAATCAGAAGACTGTGATGTCAGATTAGGGTGGAGTTTGTGAATCTGGATACAGCCAGATTAGTGTGAGGTACAGTATATGAGGTGGGTGGAGTTATATTTGATTAATGAGGGGTTTATGGAATGAGGCGGTGTCAGATTAATCCGATTTTTTTTAAAAGCAGGATGGAATTAGAATAGCTCAGGGTTTTTGGGTGGTATAAACGTTTGCCGTAAGAATGAGGCCAGAGTAGGAGAGGGATTTCATGTAACTTGAATTATGTATTATGATTAGAGCACAATTACCCCGTTAATTTTGTGCCTGCAAAAAGCTTCATGAAATTAAATAGTACCATAGAAGATTTATTGGATTTTTGGTGTTTAAGAATGGAAATCGCCCACACGATTACATGAAATCTTTCTTATTTGTCTTTCTCTCAGGGACGTGGTGTTGAAGTTGTTGCAGTTTGAAGCCACTACTAATGTGGCAGACAGTAAGGGCTGTTTTCCTCTGCATCTGGCCGCATGGAGAGGTGACGTGGACATAGTCCAGATACTGATTCACCACGGGCCGTCCCACAGCAGAGTTAATGAGCAGGTACACACACACCCTTAGATCAAATGTACTGTTTGTAAGCTTACCCCTCAGTGTACTATCTTAGCATAACTTTTGCATAGCATTCTAACTTTTCCAATATAATCTAAATTGACTTTAACCCACATCACTAGTCCTGTGGTGTACAATTAAACCCAGAGAAAAATATGTTTCATATGGACTTTAAGGTTTGCTGTGATTCCAAGTAGGGCAATTTACTTGTGTAGACTCAAGACTCAAGCGCTGTGCTAGCGGTATGCTAAGCGAAATGTAAGCTAACAAAAAAAACAATAAATGAGAAATGTTTAATTAGCTTTGGTGATAGATTTATATGTAACAATTTAAAAGACATTAATGGAAGTAATGCAGTAATAAGTCAGGTTTGACAAAATACTTCATCAAGTAATTTATGCTTATAATTTACCATAAGCTCCCATTAGTAAGGTAACATTAGTTAATGCATCAACTAACATTAACTGACATCTTAGTTAAGGTAAGATTTGTTTTGGGCCTAAGTGGACTTGCTTCAGTGGGTGAACTGAATGTTCTTGTGAGTGTTTGTCAGCTAGGCAAAGGAATTCTGTGTGGTTGCTTACGTGGCCACCCCCAAATCTGTAAAAATATTTATCTGTAAAAAAATAACTTTTTAGGTGTGACTTGGGTTTCATCTTTTCACACATTTTCGAGTATTTTCACACATTTTATCATGTGGCAGATGAATAGGGCCCTATGAAATTTTTTTCTGGACTCCTTTTTAAAGGTTAAATTAAATTGTATTAATCAAAAAACATTCATAATCAGTTAAAACCACAGAAGCTGTACAATTTAACAACAGCTTATTAAAAGTTTTATTTCTTCTCATGTTATTTGTTGCCAAATTCTGTTTAAGTATGTCTAATTATTTGAATGCATAAAAACAACTTAATTTTTTTTACAATAGTCCTATGAAAGTTTTTTCCCCCTCATAAATTTTGTTGTGTATTTAAATTTTTCTGGTTATCCAATGAAGGCATAAAATTATATTCATATCATCATTAACATATCTTTTAATCAAATGAAAGTTAAACAAACTATTTATTTTATGGCAAACAAAGGGGTTTAGTATTAAAATGGAAAAATGGAAAAATGGCCTATTGTCTGATATTTCTTTTAAAAAAAGTTTTAATAATTTTAGTAGTCGTTGCCATGAGGGCCTTTTAAGTTTCTGTGTGTATATGATATGACGATAATTTTACTCAACTGAAATGGCAAAATGCTCATGAAGTTCTGGGGATGATGTTCTTGTATTTATGTCTTCATCTAGTGAGAAGGCAGACACTGAAATTACCGCATCATGTGCGCTTCAGTATGTGTGAAGTAAACAAAACCACGCGTTTGCGCCATTCATTCGCACAGATACATGCAGAACATGCAGGATTCCTATTTAAATAGTCTATTTTACAGATACTAGTCCTTAACACGATTTAAGTAGGGCTGGGTAAAAAATATCGATATCTCGATATTAATTGATTCTAATTTTTACAGAACAATATCGATTCTTAAATCCAAGAATCGATTAGTCTAGTCTGTTTTCAGTTAATGGATGGAACGTTGCCTTCAACATAACATCCCATCCAATATATCGCAACAAGCATTGTGCTTTGGTACTTTTAATATGAAAAAGTCTCAGATTCCAAATTCTGTCCATTGTATTGCAGTATTCAAACAATCAATGTTGTTTTGGCGCTGTTTAATGTGGAGTGACAGATCGCTGTAGCGCCTCGATCAACAGACACAGCAGCGCGAAGCGCACATGAACGGATCATCTCCTCCACATTAATACCAGTTTCAGCACAAAATAAACATGACTAAACATCCGAAGGTAAGTTAAAAGAAAGAGTGCCATATCCTGTCTCATGTAATCGCTCAATCAGTGTTGTAAACAATGTAAAGCAATTTTACCCACTGAAGCTTGTAAACAATGTCACATAACATTAGGGATGCACGATATATCGGCCACCATATCGGTATCGGCCCATATCGGCTCATTTTTTCTGTTATCGGTATCGGCCTGATAAGAAAATTTGGCCGATATCTTAAAGCCGATAAATAATGCATTATTTCCTTCAGAGACACTTCAGATGCGCGCTGTTCGTTTGCAGCCTTTTGTGCAATTGTACATTGTAATATTGTGTTTATTTGATGTATATCTGATTTATCTCATATAGAATGCGATTGGTTAAGTTAAAAGAGCGCTTCAGTTTACCGGTGATCGTCTTTAGCTCAGCGCACGCAGCTCAAACAGCAGTGCACAACATTAATAACTATGATTGGGAATGTTGTGTATATAACATTCTAATGAGAACATTATTATAATAAAACGTTGTGAATTCTTTGGGTTTAGTTGCCGTGTTTCAGCGCGTTGTTATGGGAAGAGCGCATCCACAACAGGATCACACATTCTGACTATAGCATGCAATAACTGCGTCATTTGTCATTTCATATATAAGTTGTAATATTATGTTTATGTTGTATTAATATTAATCTCAGGATGCATTTCCTTGAGTTAAATAAGCTGCCAGCAAAACGCTTCAGTTTACCGTGTTCATTCAGCTCTTCAGCTTCAGCTTGAGCTGCAGCTCAATGGCTGCTATTTAAAACAGTGGTATTAATTTGTTACTTTTTCAAAATCATTGATATATTATTAATAACAACAACCACTTGTATTTTTCTCTTATTATTTTCATCAACAATATGGTTTAGTAATTAAAATCATTTAATTATTGTCCGTGCAGAGGCTATTCCGTTTTATTGATCTATGGCGCATTCATTTTGATTCTTTACATGTGTAATGATGTCCAGTGACTTGTTTGCATTATTTATGCATAATTTTATTTATTTGTAAGGCTTTTTTATGACTAAATTTGGTAATGGGAGAGTAAAAATATTTTTAAAACGTACACCGTTCAAACTAGGCTGCTTATGTTGAAGTGTTTGGGATGTGGCTTTTAATGATGAGACCTTTTTTGTAATCAGGCTCTCAAAAAGTATATAACAATTTGGATATAGATTTATCGGCCAACATATCGGTTATCGGCTTTCAAAAATAAAGAATAATCGGTTATCGGTATCGGCCAAAATTTTCATATCGGTGCATCCCTACATAACATCACATTTACCTCAGAAAAAGCATATTTGGTGAACATAAACTCATTAGTCAGACAGAAAAATAAACTGTAGAGAGGGGCATTTTGCTAAATATATGTACCATATAACATATTCATTATAAATGTTACTGTTCTTCAATGTTTAATTTATTTTTGAATAAATCCATCAAGTTTTTATGACAGCCACCATTATGTTTATATTTAAAAAAAACGAATTGAAGTAGAAATATTATTATGTAATTGTAACTTAATTATTTAAAAAACTTCATTAAGTGTAATTTTAACAAATCAGTCAATTTTAACCTTCAATATTATAGTAATGTATTACCAACTGACTCTCGTGTATATTTTACAGCATTAGTTGAGAGATTTTTTTTCCTTGAGAAAATTAGGTATGTATTGTACCTGATATATATAAAAAATAATCGATATTGAATCGAACCAAATCGAATTGGTAATCGAATCGAATCGCAAGCTTGCGAATGAGAATCAAATCGAATAGTAAAAATTTGTCAAAACCCAGCCCTAGATTTAAGTGTACTGAGCTACTTTTGATTAATTCATCCAAACTCTGTGACATTCTGCTTTATACAGTAAATTCCAATTTTATGACTGGATTCCGTCTGTTTTCCGCATCGTGGAAATTATAGGGCCCTAGATGAAAATGGTACATCTGAAAAGTAATTGCACACCTTTTCCTCAACAAACCGCCAGAATTTTTAAGGTATCATCCCTGTCCGAAATGGTGGCGAATGATCTGAATTTGAATACTTAGCAGTTTGTTCAAATCTGAGCAATAACAAGCACTAGTATTGAGCACTAATGAGTACTTTACACTAGTCTGCTGCTAATAGTACACATTTACAAACACTTAAAACACCTGTACACAGTCCCCATGCATTCGGCCAGGCACACATACACACTTAACAGGTTTTTGACAGTTTCAGACCTGTTCCTCGCATCTCAGCATGTTGATGGGCTGATGGAGGGTTTGTTGAGCAGAATCAGAGCAGCTCTGTGAAAGGCCTGTATTTACCTGCAGTTAAAATGCTGTCTCAGTGCAGGGAAGAGTGCTGCTCTCTCTCCTGCCATCTGCCTCACTCTTAACCACACCGGCCGGAGAAACAATTACGTCCAATCTTCAGCCCTCCTCAACTCACTGAACCATCAGCTTGATGGATAAGACCTTTGTCACCGGCATGAGTGCGTTTTTGAGAGACAAAGACAGTGTACGGCATTCATTTACACTGTCAGTCTGTTAATAATGATTAGGGCCTGTTTTTGAGTTTTCAAGTTGACTGGAATTGACTCAAAATGTGGAATTCAACTAAATTTTAGGAAGTTAATTGGATTGGGCCTTCTCAAGTAATTTATGAAAGTTGCATAATCTAGACTGATAAAGAATGTTACTTTCACTCCATTTTACATCCTTTTCTCTAAACGGATATGTGCAGCACTTTATGAGCAATAAGCGATGCAATAGTGATGATACATATATACCTGGACACACACACAGCCGGTGGCACAGACGTTATGGCGTATATTACACTGCAGTGTGGGATGCTAAGCTCTTTATGACTTGGACATTACTCATATCCGAATATAATATTCATATATTTTGTGTCAGAGGGTATGCTATTATTTCAGCACTGCTATATAGAGGCTGTTTATAGCCCCATCATTTCAAGCTAGTGTTTTATCGTTTTTATGCTGACACAAACACACACAAGGGTTGTAAACCTTCCAATAAGGAATGTCGAGTTTTGTGAATTTGTGTGCTGTATTGAAAGATTTTGGAATGTGCGTCTATGAATACACATAAGTGTATTTATGAATATTCGTTTGAGCCTCT
This sequence comes from Sinocyclocheilus grahami, assembly GCF_001515645.1. Taxonomy (NCBI): domain Eukaryota; kingdom Metazoa; phylum Chordata; class Actinopteri; order Cypriniformes; family Cyprinidae; genus Sinocyclocheilus; species Sinocyclocheilus grahami. The sequence goes on along the minus strand of NW_015505187.1, from coordinate 1,045,372 downwards.
GTGTTGTCCATATTTGTAAATGCAATAAAAGTGGAGAGCTTCCATTTATCATTCTTTCATCTGAATGGACATAAAATCAATCTGAACACTCAACGCATTTCTGCCATGTTCATATTGAAGATCCACGTCAAACGTACCTGCAGGTGATTTGTCACTCAGCGATCTGCATCTTCACAGAAAAGAACATGACAGCCTGTGACAGACCCATTTTATAGCATATGCCCGTGTATTAAGGGAAGTCTCTGCTAATTTACTTGAAGAGTACTTACTTATATCACTCAGCTTAAGTGAACTAGGACAGTTCACCCAAAAATGAATGTTCTGTCAGCATTTACTCGTGTCTTGTCTTTCCAAGTGCCTATTTCTTTGTCTTTTCAAACACAAAAGGTAAATGAATACGTTAATAAGTGCAGTAGACCGATTTTAGTTTTGTTTAAATACATATAAAGAAGCTGTTGGTGTCCATTTGTAGATTGATGTTTGATTTATTGACCAATTACAGAGAGCCGGAAGCTGCTTGACTCTAATGAAATGGAATGAAAAGGCCTCTATGTGACTGTGTGTTTACTATACTTTGGGGACAAATCTGTCCACAGAGGTGAGCCAAATCTGATGAAACCTTCCTTTGGGACATTTAGGGATGTCCTTATTTGGAAAAATAAGTTAAATTAGCGTATGGATATTCTGTAGCAGTTAGATAAATTTTACATTAAAGCTATTTGGGTATTCAATGCACACTATCGTTCAAAGGTTTTGGGTTATTAATATTTCTTTCTCTTATGCTCACTAAAGCTGCAAATATCTGATGAAAAATGTAGTAAAAATAGTGTTTTGTAAAATATTAGAACGTATTAAAATAACTGTATTCTTGTGATGGCAAAGCTGAATTTTCAGCATCATTACTCCTGTCTTCATTATCATATGATCCTTCAGAAATTATTCTAATATGCTGATTTGCTACTCAAGAAACATATTTCTTATTATCAATGTTGAAAACATTTGTGCTGCTTAATATTTCTGTGGAAACCATTTGTTCAGCATTCTTTGATGAATAGAACGTTCAGAAGAACAGCTTTTATTTGAAATAGAATTTTTGTAACAATTTTTGTCTTTACTGTAATTTTTTATCAATTTAATGCACCCTTGCTGAATAAAAGCATTAAAACATTCTTATTGACCCCACAATTTTAAACACTCATGTAATTTATTAAAAAATTATTTTGTGTTAAAATTCTATCGGAAGTGTTTCAATAGCTAACGTGTGTGTTTGAGCATATGGACATAGATCCATAGTGGATGAGTCTGTGTGTGTTTGAGAGAGAAAAGGAGTGTGAGAAAAGGGCTAGTTTTGTGCGTTACTCAGGAATGTTTTGTTTTCTGGTTGGGAGGACGAAAGGTTACACCATTTTCTCTGACTCCAGCTCCTCTGAGCCCACAAGAGACGTCCCTCTGAATTCCTATATTTCTCTCTCTCTCTCACACACACATACACACATAGCGTAAGCCAGATGTGTTTGTGAGTCCCGGTGTCAGATCCGCGGTGTTAACACTCTCACCCAGCTCTCTTTAGCACAGGTCAGTAGTTTGAGGTCACTTCCTGCGTTAGCTGAACAAGCATATGTGTGAGAATAAGTTGAACCATGTGTTTCATAGTATGATGGTCTCCTTTCTACCTAGTTTCCTGTGTTTGGAATGGCATGGTGGCTTATATAAAGAACTAGAATGTTGATTTCCACAGAGTAATTTCTAGTTGTCTCTTATTTTCTGTGGAAAAAGCTAAACTTTGGGTTACAGTGAGGCACTTTCAATTAAGTTAACATTTAAATACTCACTATATTAGTCATAAAGCCACAAGATGTAAACAGTACTCATGTTAAAATGTTTCAGTTTTGAAAAAAAATTGCTTACTAACTGTCACAATCTGTGATGGCGAGGAATGATGGAGACGAGGAATAAACAAAACCGTCTTTAATCCAAGAAACACAGGGTACGTCCAACACTGGAAAATATGATGGTCTCCTTTCTACCTAGTTTCCTGTGTTTGGAATGGCATGGTGGCTTATATAAAGAACTAGAATGTTGATTTCCACAGAGTAATTTCTAGTTGTCTCTTATTTTCTGTGGAAAAAGCTCAACTTTGGGTTACAGTGAGGCACTTTCAATTAAGTTAACATTTAAATACTCACTATATTAGTCATAAAGCCACAAGATGTAAACAGTACTCATGTTAAAATGTTTCAGTTTTGAAAAAAAATTGCTTACTAACTGTCACAATCTGTGATGGCGAGGAATGATGGAGACGAGGAATAAACAAAACCGTCTTTAATCCAAGAAACACAGGGTACGTCCAACACTGGAAATGGCAGGAAACACATGAACATAACAAGTAGAACCTACAGAGACAGACTGCACAGACTATGACTTAAATACAGGGGATGATTGGGGAAACACAGGTGTATGGGATGACTAATCAAACAAAACGAGGACAGGAACATGACCAAATAAGGGAACAGAAATGGGGGCAAAACATGACACAGACAGTCCAAGATACTGACATTACGCCCCCTCCCGGAAGGTGCGTCCTTGCACCATAGCAACAACAGAGGGAGGCGTGGGTGGGAACTTGGGAGGAGGTTCCGGAGGAGGACGGACACCCGAAAGGGGGCCGGCAGACAGAGACCAGGGAGGTGACGAAGGAGGGAGGAGCCAAGCAGGACCCGGGCCACAACCATAATGTCGACCCACGGTGGAGCCGACGGAGGGAGGAGCCATGGAGGAGGAATGGCCGCCGACTCCAGGGGGCCGACCAACGGCGGCGGAGCAGGTGGTGGTGGAGCCCAAGGCTGAGACGGAGAGCCAATGAGCCAGGGGGATGCCGAGGGTCCAGGGGGCCAGGGTGGAGCAAAGGGCTCTGGCGACCGTGGCGGAGATCCGGAGATCCGCGGCGGAGCCAGAGCGACTGAGGACCAAGGTGGAGCTGGCGGGAGGAAGGAGCCCAATAGAGTCGGTGGGACGGTGCAACGAGGTGCAGCCGGGGGAGCGAAGTCCTGAGGCGATGGCGAGTCGACTCCCGACCAAGGTGGAGCCGGAGGGACGAGGGAGCCCGGTGGAGCTGGTGGATAGATGGTGGAGGTGAGGGAGCTAGGAACCGAGGTGGAGCCGCTGGGTCTATGGGCCGAGGCGGAAGAGGATGGCAGACCCGCGGCGCTCACACCATATTGATGGTGAGCTGAGGGCGAGCAGAAGGGCTGCTAGACGACAGCGGTGGAGGAGGCAGGAGTGGGTGGGAGGGCGGGCATTTGTGCGTCTATGGGCATTCAGGGCTTAACTCTGGATCGGAAGCCCCCTCTAGGCTGAACACAGGAACAGGATGGCACTCAGGAGGAGCGGAAAATTGAGGGCGCTTACGAGGAGCTGGCACTGGAGGGCACTTGCTAGGAGCGGGCACTGGAGGGCGGTCTGGACTGGATTCGGGGACTGGAGCCCTCTCCTCTTCGCTTTGGCACTTTCGCCGTGCCATACTCCGCTCACCCTCACCCGCGGTGCAGGGGGTGGAGCTCTTCTGCGCGCTCACACAGTCCGTGGCTTTCTCCCTCGTGGCGGGCATTGACGGCTTGGGCTCTACTTCCGGGGCGATCCTCCGCTCAGTCTCTCGGCATTGCGCTGGCTCGTAGAATTGGCTCTCCGTCATCGGTAGGCTCTGGCTTTAGCGCCGCACAGTGGGGAGATGTTGGGCTGGGCTCTGGGTCTGGAGTGGATCTTACGAGATCATCCTCGGGAGTGATGGTGAGAGGTGACCCGTTTCTCACCAGAATCCACTCCACAAACGCAGTGAATTCCTCTCGAGGACCATTTCAGACGACGACGCTCTGCACTCGATGTTTAGACTGGCGTCGTAGAATGCACAGAGCGCGTTGTCCGGGTAGCTGGTTGTGCTTGCTAGCAGCTGGAACAGTCTCGTATGGTCCTCGAGCGATCTCTCCCCCTGCTCCAGCAGGAGGAGAAATTCTGGGCGAAGGAGGGCATCCATGAGGAAACACAATGGAAATAAAAACACAGAGAAAACAAACAGGGGAAAACACGGAGGTTACTGTTTTGGTCTGTTCTTCTGTCACAATCTGTGATGGCAAGGAACGATGGAGACAAGGAATAAACGAAACAGTCTTTAATCCAAGAAACACAGGGTACATCCAACACTGGGAACGGCAGGAAACACATGAACATAACAAGTAGAACCGACAGAGACAGAGTGCACAGACTAGGACTTAAATACAGGGGATGATTGGGGAAACACAGGTGTATGGGATGACTAATCAAACAAAACGAGGACAGGAACATGACCAAATAAGGGAACAGAAACGGGGGCAAAACATGACACAGACAGTCCATGATCCTGATACATTTTCTGTGTCACTTTATATCCTGTTTTACAACTTTGTTTTCATGTATTGCTATAGTCCCTAAAACCTCAGAATGACAGTAAAAATTATTATTTGAAGTAATAAGCTCAAGTAATAAGCTATAAACAGCTTACCAAGTTTTAAGAGAAAAAATTATGTTAGAATTATAAGCTTCACATTTCAGCTTTTAAAGGGATAGTTCACCCAAAAATTTTAATTCTGTCATTAATTAATAATCCATGTGACATCAGGGGTTCAACCGTGATTTTACGAAGCTACAAGAATATTTTTTGTGTGCAAAAGAAAAAAAAAAAAAGAAAAAATATCAGCTGCGCTTTGATTTGAACGAAAACAACGTATCCGCGTGCCGCAGCTGACACAAAACAGCGTACGCTGTTTGCGTTCATTGGATACTCTCCAAAATGGTGCTACGGTGACACGGAGGAGACGAATTGTTGACAATTGTTGTAAAATCAGCTTCCATCAAAAATATCTTAATTTGTGTTCCGAAGATGAACGGATGTCTTACGGGTTTGGAACGACATGAGGGTGATTAATTAAAGGGGTCATATGATGCTTTTTTAAAGATCATTATTTGGTGTATTTGGTGTAACAGAATATGTTGACATGCTTTAATGTTCAAAAAACACATTATTTTTCAAATACTGTACATTATTGTAGGTCCTCTATGCCCCGCCTCTCTCAAACGCTTCGTTTTCTACAAAGCCCCTCCTTCCGACAAGCACAGTCTGCTCTGATTGGCCAGCTGACCCAGTGCATTGTGATTGGCCGAACACCGCAAGCACTCGTCGGAAATGTAACGCC
>NW_015505187.1:968651-1037157 GCF_001515645.1 Sinocyclocheilus grahami | reverse complement strand
ATTTTTGATGGAATCTGAGAGCTGTCTGACCCTGCATAGACAGCAACACAACTGAAATGTTCCCAAGTCCAGAGACGTAGCAAGGAGATCTGTAAAATTATCCATGTTACATCAGGGGTTCAACCGTGATTTTACGAAGCTACAAGAATATTTTTTGTGTGCAAAAGAAAAAAAAAAAAAGAAAAAATATCAGCTGGACGTAAACAACGTATGCTGTTCCGTCAGCTGCGTCACACGGATACGCTGTTTTTGTTCAGATCAAATCACAACAATGTAAAAAACAGATCCGGCGTGATGCAGCTGACACAGAACAGCATACGTTGTTTACGTCCAGCGGATACTCTCCAAAATGGCGCTATAGGGTGATGCGGAGGAGAAGAAATTTTTTATAAATTCTTTTTTTTTCTTTTGCGCACAAAAAGTATTCTAGTAGCTTTGTAAAATTACAGTTGAACCCCTGATGTCACATGGATTATTTTACCAATCTCCTTGCTACGTCTCTGGACTTGGGAACATTTCAGTTGTATTGCTGTCTATGGAGGGTCAGAAAGCTCTCAGATTCCATAAAAAAATATCTTAATTTGTGTCCCGAAGATGAGTAAAGGTCTTACAGGTTTGAAACGACATGAGGGTGAGTAATTAATGATAGAATTTTCATTTTTGGGTGAACTATCCCTTTAAATCCTCATATTAAAAATCCTATGTAAATGTAAGTGCCTCACTGTAACCTCTATTTTATATTTATTTATTTTTTAAGAAAATGATGGATGAGTTTTATTTTATTCATTTCATTTTATTTTATTTTGGGTCAATCAGCATTAAATGCTCTATTGAGCTTAACTTGTATACTTGATATACTTGTATAACTTGAATATTCCTTTAATTCTACAATATCGGCTCAAAGACCGAATCCACATTAAACTACACTGGATTGTACAGGACAGCCAAGATTAACCTCGCTTTTCAGAACGGTGAGCTTTGTAAAAATCGACGCGTTTCAAAAAGGCGGGGCATAGAGGAGAAACAATAATGTACAGTATGTGGAAAATAATGTGTTTTTTTTACTTTAAACTGCATAAACACATTTCATTACACCAAATACACAAAATAATGATCTTTTTAGCAGCATCATATGACCCCTTTAAAGGAAGAAAGGCAGGGCATAGAGTATGAGAGAGAGATATAGAGAGTGAGAGATATCGGTCTGCAGTATCGGGTCTGTTTCTTTGTGCTGCTTCAGGGACTGGGAGTCTCTTATCTTCATTTTCAATCATGTCTGGCTAATTAAGGAACCCATTTGCTTGAAATAAGTCATTTCTGTTAAAGCGGGCACTCTCTGCAGTATTCTTGTTTATTGACAGACCTGCACGGATGCTGCTCCTGTCTTCATACCACAGACAAAACCTCAAATTTTTCACTTCCATGGGTTTGTTAGATCACCCCTCTAAACACACACCCACACCCACATACACATACAGTCAAGAGAATGAGTGCGGTGTGCAGTAGTGGCAATAGAGGGCGCTGTTGAGTTATCTTTGGCTTATGGCCTGTTTGTGAATGCACAGCTCCGGTTTCATTTGTTAGGTGATATTCTCATTACCTGGTTTAACAAACCGCTAACTCATCCCACACCACCTGGAGGGAGAGTTGTGCTTACATTTCTAAACAATCAGACTTGGAAGTCTTGGCCGTCAATAAAAATAAAAAGGCGATAAAGGAGAATCCTGAGCCTCATCTCTTTTTATTTGGGTCAGTAAAAACACTAGGGCTGCCTCATTGATACTACCCATATTCATATTATATAAAACATACTTTTTTAACAGTAGGTAAGTATTCGAAGTAAGTTCATGAATCTGCAAATGCATTCAGATGTTTCACCTTGAAGTAATTTGTCATTATCAGTTTTAACCAGCTGTGTTTGATTTGTCTTATCGTTAAATAGCATTGAATTTCATTCATGCAATGGAGAGATCTGATCAGGGTGTGCTGCTGTGTATCGTCTCGTGTGTAAAAACAACCTGACAGTAGCCTTAGGGCAGTTGCAATGCATTGTGGGACTTATTTAGGGCAGTAAGTGATTGACAGGCAGTTGTCGTGGTTATATGACATCTCATGATTTGATAATGGGTGCTTCAGAGGGAATTTCTTTACAGTGCTGTTACAGTAACACTCTCTCTCTCTCTCTCTCTCTCTCTCTCTCTCTCTCTCTGTCTGATATAGAACCATGAAAAGGAGACGGCTCTGCACTGTGCGGCTCAGTACGGTCACTCCGATGTGGTCCGTGTTTTGCTGCATGAGCTGACGGACCCCAGCATGAGGAACAGTCGAGGAGAAACGCCACTGGACCTGGCCGCCCTGTACGGCCGCCTGCAGGTGGTCCGCATGCTGCTGACCGCCCACCCCAACCTCATGAGCTGCAATACACGCAAGCACACACCTCTACATCTGGCCGCCCGAAATGGCCATTACGCCACCGTTCGAGTGCTGCTGGAGGCCGACATGGACGTTAACACACAGGTCAGTTCTTCCTCTAGAACTCCACACACTTTACACACACCTTTTTCGCTCTAGACCTCAGTTGTTATGCTCAGTCGTGTGAGAGAGAGAGAGAGAGAGAGAGAGAGAGAGAGAGAGAGTGTGTGTGAATGGTTTAAGGGCTCAAATGGATGAATAATTAATCTAGCTGTGAGAGTAAGTGAAACACAGTAGAAGAACACTCTGTTCTCAGTCCAGGGTTTCCTCAGGCTACCCTGGTGTGTTTACTTTGTTATACATTAGGGACAAATTTTGTGCCAAGAAGTGACCTAAATCGTACAAACCTTCCCTTTGGGAACATTTTGGGAGATCTGGGGTCTTTTCTCAATTGGAAAAAAAATAAATAAATAATGGGGGAAATGGGAAAATAAATGAAAAATGACTTGTGAGTAGGGTTGGGTACCGAACTCGGTACTTTTAAGCGTACTGACCGAATTACCAAGTACTACCAAGTACCGATTCACGTTAAATCAATCGGTGCCAAATTTTGGTACCTGAGAACGCATCTGGGCACATACGCTACAGAGAGAGAAAGAGAGACCCTGTGACGTGATGTCACCCCTGCAACTCGTTCAAACAACACAGGGCAAGCCGAAATGTTCTGAAGTGTGGTTACATGACTTATTTTTTATGGTTTCTGTGTAGTAAACAAAATGTGGTTTTGTTTACTACACAAATACTGAAGCATGCGTGACACTCGCGGTGATTTCCGGCCTCTGCGTCTCACTATATGATGGCATGAACACAAAAACGTAATCTCCAGAGCTGCTGTGAGAGTCACTTCGCAAGAATTTTACCATTTCATTGGAGAAAACTAGCATCATCATACTGTATACACAGAAACTTCATGGCAACCTGTCAAAATAAAAGTACGGTTTAATATGTAACAGAAATATATTACTCTTGTATTACTTTTGTACAGTATAATGTGCATATTTAAATATTCAATTTTCTATCAAATTTAAATAAAACAATTAAATGATCAAATAAATATTACAACCAGATTAATCACTTAATTGTAGAAAAAAATTATGCAATTATTAGCCTATTAAAAATGTTTTAAAGGAATATTCACACAATTTTTGTTCCATGTATTAATTTCAACAATAAACCTCAGTTTGTTTGCCAAAAAATAAAAGGGTTTAATTTTCATTTGATTTAAAATAAATGTTTAATGCCTTCATTTGATTTTCAGAAAAATTAAAACAAGAATTTCTGAAAAAAAAAAAAAAAAGAAATAAAGAAAACGTTTGTAAGGCCCTATTGTTCAAAATGTTGAAATTGAGACTTTTGGACTTATTTTTTCACTGAAATAAATGTTTTTGTAATTACACAGAGAGTAAAGTACTGAAAAAAGGTACCGTTGGGTACCGGCACCGAAATTCAGGTACCGATACCGGTACTGTACCGGTTAAAATGTGAACGGTACCCAACCCTACTTGTGAGGACGTTTGAATGTTAGGATTAGGCATAGAAAATAGTAAATGTTGTGTTAGTATGAAAAAATTGTTCTGTGTATGAGAGGTCCTCATTAATGTAAGTTTTGTGTCTGTGTTCTTGTTATATGGGATGTGGTTGTCAAACTAAAATGCTGTTTGTGTGGAAATGCATTTTTAGATTAGTTCTCCCAAAAATGAAAATTAGACTGTGTTTTACTTGCCCTCGAAGCATCCTAGGTGTATATGACTTTCTAGTGTTTATTACGTTTGAAATATAAATATTTTTCTTACAAAAACACATGGATTCGCTACAGGAGGCCTTCATTCACCTCCCGAAGCCGTCTGCGGCACATTTTATTATGGATGCGCGTGCTTTATTTGACGACTTGTGGACTGTTCAACTGCAACACCCGCTGACTGCAATGATAGAGCTTGAAATAGCCAGGACAATTTTTAATATAACTCTGACTGGATTCGTCTGAAATATGAAAGTCATATACACCTAGGGTGCCTCGAGGGTGAGTAAAACAAGCTAATTTTCATTTTTGGGTGAACTAAACCTTTAATGTAAGGGCCTGCATTAACATGGTTTGAGCATGTGTGCGTTAGTGGGTCGAGCTTAATTTGAATACAAGAAAAATGTCACAAACAGAGTGGAAAAGTGCAAGGTTTCCAAAATTAATAAATAGAATATAATATACAGTATAGGTTGAAACAGTTTAATTTGGCTCGCCGGTCGAATGTAATTGGTGTTGCCTGATATCAAGAGACGTAATCCCCCAATCAGAGCATTACATTAGTGCAATACGGAAATATATGCTAAAATATAAGTGATTTTATTATTTTTCTCAACTTGGCAACCATGTGCAAATACTCTGTCTCTACTCTGGAAAAAAGCGATGACTTTCTGAAAACACCAGAAAGCTTGCATTTTTGCGATCTCCTGAATCTGACCTGAATCCTATTGAGAAGCTGTGGCATGACCTTAAAAAGGCGGTTCATGCTCGAAAACCCTCCAATGTGGCTGAATTACAACAATTCTGCGTTCCTTAAGGTACAGTCTTTCCACATTGTTTTTCTGACAGTGTACCAGCACTGACTACACACTTTTCTTATTGTATAACTTCATGTAGGTGTTTGCCTACATTTTTTGTTTTCGACTTCTCTCTAATAACTGTCAGACTTGCGGGATGTTCACATGATGCATTCTTGTGTTAAAGAACATTATGATAAGCTGCATCTGAACGGAACAGAAATGTTGAAATGTTTTTATCCTCTTAAGGCCACACGTACAGAACAAGGTACTGCGTATAAATGCATGACGTGCAGACCGTTTACACGACAATGTTTTCAGCCAAAAACTGGAAACTTTTTAATGCGTTTTGCCTGTTCGTTTACACGACAACAGCGTTTTGAGGATTGAAAATGCATATTTTTGAAAACGGGTTTCAAAGTGCAAGTTTTTTGAAAACACCACCGTTATCGTTTCCGTGTAAACACCCAACACGGGAATCTTTGAAAATGGTGACATCATGCACATGCGTAGTACGTGTTAGGTATGTAGACATGCACAGTATGTGTCGATTTTAAAGGCAAGCGCGAACAAACCTATACAACAATGGTGGAGTACATGGTAATGTTGTTGCTGCTCAAGAGTTTGCTAACACTTCTTCAGCAAAGTGTTGATTTACTTCTTCACCAATATTACAACCAACAGCGGAGACGCATCATATACAACATATAATCGTTACTTCCCTACAGGTACTGTTTACTAACAAGGTGACAGCGCCAACTACTGGCCTGGCATACGTAATACAGAGTTTTTGGCCATTTCCGCAGATATGTGTAAATGCGAATCGTTTTGAAAACATTGTAGTGTATACGTGAAACTTTTTAAAAATGCAAGGGAAAAACTTTTCAGTTTTTGACTACATCGTTGTCGTGTAAACGTAGCCTAAGATGGTTTAGATCCTACCTGTTTCCTTAAGGTACAGTCTTTCCACATTGTTTTTCTGACAGTGTACCAGCACTGACTACACACTTTTCTTATTGTATAACTTCATGTAGGTGTTTGCCTACATTTTTTGTTTTCGACTTCTCTCTAATAACTGTCAGACTTGCGGGATCTTCACATGATGCATTCTTGTGTTAAAGAACATTATGATAAGCTGCATCTGAACGGAACGGAAATGTTGAAATGTTTTTATCCTCTCAAGGCCACACGTACAGAACAAGGTACTGCGTATAAATGCATGACGTGCAGGCCGTTTACACGACAATGTTTTCAGCCAAAAACTGGAAACTTTTTAATGCGTTTTGCCTGTTCGTTTACACGACAACAGCGTTTTGAGGATTGAAAATGCATATTTTTGAAAACAGGTTTCAAAGTGCAAGTTTTTGAAAATGCCACCGTTAAACACCCAAACCCACGTTCCGTGTAACTTGTCGTGTAAACGTAGCCTCAGTGTGTACATTTACTTAAAAAGCACAAACAGAATGTAAGAACATCTGGTAATGTTACATAGACATAAACTCAGCACTGTGGAGAGTCTCTGTTGTCCAGGAGCCAGATTAATTCTGTGGAACCATTGCCAGACAAAAACAGTGTCTCAAACTTTTGCGGTAGTTTTGGCTCTCCCAGACTACCTTGCAGAATGTAAGTGCTATTTTTTGCAGCAATGTGACATGTGCAGGATTAAGTATCACAGTAGTAAGTCCCTGTAGTACTTGTTTAATGTGTATTGCATCATCACACAGATCCAGTAGTTCAGGGAGAAGAACAAGCGCCGGCGCTGTACTCAGGCCTCTGGACTGATGGGGGCCGATTTGATTGGATATCGTGTGCGGTCTCCCGGTGGCCTATTAAAATGACCACGCTCAACTGTGCAAGAAGCTCTCTCGTGATCTGTCTCGACTGCCGATCAGTCTCATTTGCCCGTTTCTTTACCTCTTTCAAGCCGCTGTCAGTCAACCTCATAAATTCACAGCGCTATTGCCGTTAATTGTAGTACACTGAATAAATGTTTCCAGAGCTAAATTGGGTGTAGTTAAGTACTTCACAGTGAGCGTGATATAAAATACCCTGCCAGTCGCCTCAGTAGACGGCTGATAGACTGCGAGGGCTGCAGTAGTGAAGATGCCATAATGTATAACTGCCATTTACTTCTTTATGTGAGGCATTAAGCTTAAAATATTGACTTTTAATCATTGTCTCTCTAGACAGAGAAAGGGAGTGCTCTCCACGAAGCCGCTCTCTTCGGAAAGATGGATGTAGTTCAGCTACTGCTTGACTCAGGTATGTCTTTCAGAAGTGCATGTGTGTGTGGGGTTAGGATGCGGATGTTGCATGGCCATGGTTTGTTTAAACTACTTGTGTGACCTAACAGCTTCCCTGTCAGTTCCAGCTGTGGAACAGGAATTGGAGATTGGGGAGCTTCCTGTCATAGGGAAAGGGTGGTGTGATTGTTCTGGTTTTATTGTTATGGAAAGTTTTATTCTGGGAAAATTGTTTATTTTTGTGTTTTTTTTCATGTTTTTGAGGGTTTGTGGGAAGGTGTCAGCCCTGATTATTCTGTTATATAATTTCCATAAGACAAAAGCAATTTTTAAAGTTCATTTCAACTGTTTTATTTTTTATGCATGTTTTGTGTTTGTTTTAATAAATAAAATATTATAGAACACAGTGGAATATTAATTTAATTCAGAACATTCAATATTGATTTTTTTTATCTATAATTGAGTATTTTTTAATTTTGCACATTTAAAGTTTCTGTTCAGTTTTGTTCTTTTTTTGTTTTTAACAATAAATTGAAATAAATGAGACATTTTCAGATAAAATGTTTTGTGTCATTATAGTCAGATGTAATGGTTGGTTTTGTGCTGTTGCATTATCAGAAATAAAATATTCTAAACATATATTATCATATATTATAAATATAAATGTAAATAATATACTGTAGTTATTATACAAAATATACAACATGCAAATTAAAAACATTTATGAATATTTATGTCTAATTAAAGCTAATCTAAAAATTAAAATCAAAAACTTTTTTCCTCAGGGATTGACGCCAACATCAGAGATTGCCAAGGAAGATCTGCTCTAGACATTCTAAGAGAACATCCATCTCAGAAATCACAACAAATTGCTTCTCTCATACAAGGTAAAGTATTTCCCAGACAAGCACACATTTAAACTTTTTTTAAAGCAAATAAAGCACTTAAAACACACACAAGCACACTCACACACACGTGCACAAGCTGATGAGGGAGCGTGTTCTTGGTGGAAATCAGAAGGCGGATGCTTGCAGATTGATAAAATTTGTTTCAGGAAGTTTGTGTTAGATTGAGAACAATGGTCGTTTAGTGTGTATGAGAAATCCATGTTCCCTCACATTTCTCAAAAGAAAAAAACAACTACAAATACTTAGAATACCGTGCCTTCTTGATGAGGTATACGTGAGATTTTGCAATTATTACAGGTTTATTACATTGTTATACACATTATAACGACATTGGGCCATTTGCAGCATTATAACATCTAGATGATTCTAAAGTTTGTTTGTCTTCCTTCATTTACTGATTCAACTAAGCTCATTCTTTCCAGCAGAGTTGATCACACCGCACAGAAGACGTTGGGTGTTTGAATCCAGTGTTCCATCTCTGCTTTCAAAAACACACCCTCATAAAAGCATATGATGTGGTTATCTGGTTTTGAAATTAAATTCAGTTTAGCTCTCTTGCTGTTTCCATCCACTTTATGCCCAGGGTTATACATTTCTGAGGGCTGTGAAATGCAGTCTTGGGAGTTGAGGTACTGCTTGAAAATGTCTCTTTTTGACACATGTGAAGTCTAAATCACCCGTCATCCTAAAGGACAGAGGCAACATTACAGTTCTCTTCCCTGCTTCTGTGTGGTCAATGAACCAGAATCCTCAGCGTGAAAGGAATTTCAAACTCAAGCTTGCTGTGCTTTTATAATCTACAGTCTTTTTGACGGGACTCAGAAACTATTGTTTACAAGTTTACCATGTGGCCTGTGCAGCCTATAGTTGTTTAGCGCTACAATTACAGACGCCACATTTTGGTTTTCACCAACTTTAAGTGCTTTTCTTTAACCCATGTGTAAAACCTGACATATGAAATAATGGTCAGAAGAAAATCTATACTTTTTAAATTGAACAACAAAGTTTGCATATGTGTTTTTTGTTGTGTCATATTTGATACATCCGCCTTTTATGGCCCGTTAAGTATATAATAGGAGAACATGGAGCGTACACTCGAGGAGTGAAAAAAAACACCTCAGTTTTATTCTAAAATACGCAGTTTGGTGCAGTTGCTAATATTTATATTGCCAAAAAGTAATTCTGATAGCTTTGAATGTAAATAAATGAGATATTTTTAAATGGTATAGCAGACTACTTACATAAATATATATAAACATTAGTAAATATCAGTTGTGACTCTATGTCAGTAAACACTCTATATCTCCCAATGATATGCCTTCGTAAGATGATACTTATAATGCAGTGCAATACACTGACGATTAAGAAATGTACAAACAAATGTTCCTCAAAAGCCTGATGTATTATATTTGATACTCACATTTTAACATGATTTTTCGTGCACACTTGATTTTAAGGTCCAGTTCTTGCCATTAACAAACCATTAACTCCTAATTTGCTGTTTATTAATAGTTAGTAAGATTGTTAAATTTAGGTATTGGGTAGGATTACGAATGTAGAATATGATCATGCAGAATATGTGTTTTATAAGTACTAATAAACAGCCACTATGTTAATAATAGACATGCTAAAAAGCAACTAGTTAATAGTGAGAATTGGTCCCTATACTAAAGTGTTACCGATTTTTCTAAAAACGATGTATGGGTAATCAAATAAACCTACGTTTCTTCAGTCCAGCAGTGTCTTTCTTGAAATATTACTAACAGCATTAAAAGTTATTCTGATGTTTACTTTTCAAAAAGCAAGGTTTGTGTACCATAATCTGAAGGATACATTTTTAGGATGATGCTAAAAGGCCTTTTACTTGCTGAAAGATCATAAACTATTAATCAGATGACAAGAGGCATGTAATAGATGGTTTTTCATCGAAGTTTGATCTGAAGTTAAGAAATTAGTGGTTTTAGAAATGAGCTTTTCAAATATGATGCATCTCCGATTTATTTTTATGATTGTGTTTGTTGGTGTTCTGTAAATTAATTTATCTCTGTCTCTCTAGATTATATGATGTCGGATTGTGACAAAGGGAATTTTCATGAAGATTTTGCCCGTCAGCGTCCAATACCGACACCACGCACATCAATACCCTCACCTGTGCCCTCCCCGTCTCTACGGCATAAAAGTATGTGTGTGGGATATATTTGTATGAAAACTAAGTTCTTAATGCATTCAAATAAAATCATCACAGAATAATTGCATTTAATAAATATAAATATGCTATTTTAACACCTAAATGTAATTGTTCATTTACAAAAGTAAGCATGCTCATTCTCTTAAAGAGAATGACTGCTGCCATGTGTTTCATGTATTTTAGTGTGCAGTACGACACCCAGTGTTCAAGTGATAGTATTACAGCATATTGTCTGCTGCTTTGTCTTAAGGTTTTACTGTTTAATCCAGTGTTTGCACACATACATCACTTAATCCATTCATCATCATGTTCTTATTTTAAAAATAAATCGCGTTTTGCTAAGTTTTTCATAACAGGAAAACAAACAGTGACATAAAAGACTATATGAGACTATAAAGAAAGTGCAGTCAGCAGCGCTCCTAGTGGTTAGATGTTGCAGTGCAGCCCAGTCTCATTTGGTCCCTTTGTGGTCTGAATACTGCTGGATGTGCGTCTGTCATTCCAGCTGGGGCAGCATTTTGGTAATGATCACAGGTGAATCTGAGAGTCTGCCAGCCACAAAATGAGTGTTAGTACACATCAGCACACTGAGCCCATGGCAGAAAACAAGCATTTGTCCCAGATTAAATATTGAAAAACAGACAAAAGAGAATAAAAATGAATAAGACGGATATTGTGATGAATGCTACGTAATAAGCATTTATTTAAAAGCTCTTATAGAGAATTTTGATGTGCTTTTGGTATAATGATATAGTCCGTACTTACATAAAACTTCAGTTTTAATATTGTGCTAGTTTGACATGCGTCATTATATTGGTATATATATATATATATATATAGTGAAAAAATTTACATGAATATAAAAATAAGTGTAAAAATTTAGTCATTTAGAAAAAATATATAGAATAAGACTAAATAAAGATCATCACATGACACAGATTCAAATCTTTCATACTGCGGCAGGCTGAGATGTGCTATACTGCTGTCCATTGATAAGAAAGAGAATTTTTCTTTCTTTTTTTTCAGCTCTTCTTCTATGTTTTACCATAAACTCATTATTCTTTCATTTAAATTCATAGTTTGCTGTCTCTCTCTCCCTCTTTCTCCTTCCCTTTGTAGATGACGCAGTAACGGGGGAGTTGTCCAAGTTGCTGAATGAAATAAAGATCTGCCGTGATAAGGATTGCTCCTTTGAGGAGCTGTGTCAGACCATCTCTTCTCACTCTCAGTCCATGGAGAGCTTCGGCAGTGGGCAGCTGTCTGACGAGGAACGAAACGGCACACTCACTCGAATAAACAAGGTGTGCATTAAGAAGCAAATACAGTACAGTAAATGGCTTTTTTGCTGGTTTTGAACCGTTTTTATGCAGTTAAAGCAATGTTTTATCAGGTTATGCCCCATATCAAAAATGTTTCTGTTCTCCAAGAAAATGAAATGAATGACATCAGACGATTGGTATCAAGAGGTTCTAATGAGCTTTGAGTAATGATGAGTATTTCACTGTTGATGCAGTACTTCACTGTGGCCAGCAGAAGGCAGAACTAAACACTGTGCATTGCTGAGGATCCCTTCAATTTATATAATGTCATAAATATATATTTATAGCATTAAAACAGCCCCCGATTTAATCACTGATGTTATTTGACACAAACAGAATCATATTTTTGATCACATTGCTGGCTTAGGGAGAGAACTTAACCTTATGTAATGGATAGAATGCATTAGAAATGTGTGTAACGGAGTGGTCGTTTGCTGAAGGTGTCATGGTTTAGTTGTCACAGTGACCACTCGATCACAGTTTACTCTGCTGCGTTTGTTTGATCAATACAATTAAATGTGGAGTCGGGTCAATCAATCAAAGTCTGCAGAGCCCAGATAAACAAGCAAAGACACGCACGCACACAAACACTCTTCTGAGCCGTTGCGGTCGATTCCAGTCACATGTCAAAAACCCCTAAGACTTGACTGAAGGGGTTGGAGTTGTTTACAAAGTCTATAAAAGGGTTCTGGGAACAATTACTGGCTATACATTTTGCCTGCCAGTCACAAAACTGTTTTTTTCATTATCTAATTAATAATGACATATTTTTTTGCAGACGTCTGAGGTTATTTTCCCCTTATATTTGCTGCAAACGATCATTGTTTCACATACTAGTATCATAAATTAAATACACGTTGTATTTGTATGTGATACTCGTATATGGTCATACTGTATATTTCAGTTTTTGTGACTCAGCACTAGGAATGTGTTTCTACATGGAGTTCTGGAGCTACAAAAGAAGAAATGTCTCAAATTTTCAGCAAAAGAATCAGACAGAATGGGTCATTGAGAGTCAGACTATTATTGGCACATATTTAAACCATGAATCACGTTGCGATTCCTCTAAAAAGTCACAGAAACACTGTCCAAAATCACAGACAAGCAAAGCAAGTGTTCATGTTGGACTATAGAGTGAAACAGACACTTTTCAAAAGTCCTGTTAAAATAAGTTCACTCTTGTACAGTACAGTTCCTATGTACTTAAATAAGGAACATCCAGAACAGTTTGTCTAGGTTGTTTTAATATTTTAATTAAATTCATCAAAAATGATTTTTTTTGAGCCGAAAAAAAGCCGTTCAATCACCATAGTGAAGCCTGTTCTCCATTGACATCCAATAAAAAAAGCTGTGCATCTGGTCTTCTTCCCCGCCTACAGCAGCGTTATGGTTGCTGTGCTAATCTTGGAGGCTTGCCTTAAAGCATGAAATCGGTGATTGGCCATTAAAACTGTAAGCGTTAAGTTTTCTCGTATTTGTTTTTGCTGGAGTTGTCAGCCTCCTCCCCCTTATACAGTCTGTGACTTATCTTAAGCTTGTGTTATGATGGCATGAACTGAGATCTGTATCTGTACTTCAGTCTGTGTGTACTGCTCTTGACTGTATTTAACTGTATATCTCGCTCCACCCGGCTGTAGCGGCCCACTCCCCCGTTGCCCCCAGCGATGGAAGAGGAGGAAAAGCGTTGTGGACCGTCAGGCCTGTGGGAGGCGCTCACTCCCTGCAACGGCTGCAGAAACCTGGGCTTTTCTCAGGTACACACGCTCACACTTCCCATCCTTATAATGCAGCTATGAACCCCTTAGTGGATAAAGGATTTGTAAATATTGTAGATATTAAAATGTAAAAAAATAAATAAAAAACAATAATATTAATACAGAAACCAGTCAATTAATATATCAAATGTATTGATTTATAATATTTCATATTTAAATAATTTTATATTTTATTTATTATTTTTTTAAATTGTTTATTTAGCAATATTATTATTGTTTATTGTTTATTTCAGTTTATTTTATATATTTGTATACTTTGCGATTCATTCCTAATTTCTTTTTATGTTTTGCAGTTTTTTCTGCATTTTATGCAATTTCTGTATTTTGTATGCATAAAGTACACAAAATAACCAAGTAAATATTATAATAATTATACTTATAATATACTATAATATAAGAATATATTTTTAAAGTAATAAATCTAAATAAATTCTTATAACAACTTTATTACATATTTGTCCATTTATTTATCTATATGAATATATTTTTATATTTTTAATACATTTATACATATACATATTTTCTATGCATAAAGTACACAAAATAACCAAGTGAATATTATAATAATTATAGTAATTATTATTATAATTATAATATATATAATATATATTTTAAAGTAATCTAAAATTCTTATAACAACTTTATTGCATATTTGTCCATTTGTTTATCTATATAAATACATTTTTATATTTTATAGAGTTTTTACTGACATAGATATAATATACATATTTATACACATACGTATGTGTGTGTGTGTGTGTGTGTGTGTGTGTGTATGTGTATATATATATATATATATATATATATATATATATATTAGTGCCTTAACAGTTGTTTGTTAATAGGGTATGAATACTTTCGCAAGGCACTACATAAATATATAGAATGCAAACGTAATTTCTGTTTTCTATTATTTTTACAACAGTGTATTGAAATTAAAGTAATTAATTAATTGGTTAATGCCATACTCTTCCTATTATTTCACTCATTACACCACTTTTTAACTTGTTTATTTTAATATTTATGTTCGTTCTCACGGCCAAATGCAAGATAAAACAGGTACGTTCGTTGTATCATGTTGCTATGGAAACTTTAGCCAACTAACCGCAAAGGTCTTCAAAGACTTCCTGGGCATCTAAAAAAAAAACTCTTTTTATCTTTAATTCTGATTGTGGATGAAAAGATGGATAAGGAAATGTTAATGGTTGGATTGAAGGTTTGGCTTTCATAATGCCAGGATGAGCAAGAGGGATTCCCGTCTCTCAGACAGGAAGTTTAATTATCTCACAGGAAGTGTAATCATGTCACACGCTGATCCGCCCACCTGCACCATGTGAGGAGACCACCCGCTACCATGGAAACAGGCATAGGCTGGGGGAGGGGAGACTCCAGCTCCAGGAAGAGTTGGGGTTCCTTGGACTGCGAGTCATACTTCTGCACCCACAAACCAATCCTGAACTCCGTCACTGGCTCTCCTCCGCAGGGAGAGAGATGCACGCGGATTCTGAGGGGTTCTCGTAGTTGCTAGGAGACACAGAATTCATAAAGTGCAAGGCGTGGGATATCCACCCACTTCTCAGTTGACAGATCTGAGTCTCCATCAAAACAGGTGCGTCACAGCACTGCGCAATAACATCCAGAGAAAACATCCAGAGATAGAGAGAGAGACTGGCTATCGGCCTCTGCTTTCTCATTCAAGCTGTTCTCCAGCATTCCTCTGCCTCCCTTTTTTTTCTCTATCCATTCTTGTTTTCACTATTCGTCTTTTCCTGTTATGTCGTGTATTTGCGTATGTAAAATCTGGGCCTGTGTTTGTTTGTTTTTATCGGTTTGTACTGTTTTTTTTCTGTCTCTATTCCCAATGCTGCAGTCAGCAAACATGCTTTTAATGTTTATGGCGAAAACATCTTGTGATTCCAGATCAGAGTAAGCGCTCCCATCAGTAGCATCTGCTTTGCAGTGGTTTTCTGTGCAGATGAAATTACGGTTTACAAACAAACACTCTGCGGTGACACTTCTGGATTGTTTTGGCAACCCGGAAAAGAGCTGTTTTTGGTCGGGACTATAATATAATTGAATTGTAAATGACTGAAAATGCTTCCCAATATATACAGGTATATGTGCTATGGCTGTGTTGACTCTTTAGGCATAGATATGACAATAAAAATCATGCAATACTAATTAAACTATTGCATTCATTCTTAATGTAGTTAGTAACTTTGACAGACAATAGTTTAGTCTGATCAAGTCTGATTAAGTCTGTATTTTTGCTACATCACATTTCGTAGTAGTTTTTTCGGTAACACTTTAGTATAGGGATCAATTCTCACTATTAACTAGTTGTTTATTAGCATGCGTGTTATTAACATATTGGCTGTTTATTAGTACTTATAAAGCACATGTTCTGCATAAAAATTCAGGTTTTCCATCACAGGAATTAATGACATTTTAAAACATATTACAATAGAAAACAGCTATTTTAAACTGTAATAATAATCACAATATTACTGTATTATTGATCAGATAAATGCAGCCTTGGTGAGCAAAAGAACCTTCTTTTAAAGGGGTCATATGATGCGATTTAAATTTTTCCTTTCTCTTTGGAGTGTTACAAGCTCTTGGTGCATAAAGAAGATCTGTAAAGTTGCAAAGACTAAAGTCTCAAATCCAAAGAGATATTCTTTATAAAAGTTCAGAGTCAGCCACACCTACCTAAAATGGCTCGTTCTAACACGCCCCCACATGTCTACCTCACTATGTGGGAAGATTTGCATAACGCCGCCCAAATGTTCACGCAAAGAAAGAAGGCGTAACTTTTATTCTCACTGTAGAATTGTTGCCGCTGCCGCCATGTCGTGAAGATGGTCGTCACATGTGGTTGTTGCTCCTTCATCGAATCCGCCGTGCGCGCCGTTCTCGACCCCGCCCTCTGCTCACTCTAGCCCGGCCTCAGCTCACGCTAAGCTGCCGTGTTTTTCGTTGTGAAAGCGAAACTACTTTGTTTGGTCTTCCAAAAGAGGACACGACTACAAATCAGTGGTTAAGTTGTATTTATAACACTGTTCCAGAACAGTTTAACCCAAATATCCAGATGTGTGCAGCACATTTTATGGAGGACTGTTTCCTGATCCTGGGAGAGTAGACTACAATGCCGGCAGTTCTGACTCACAGTCTGTAAGTACGTTTTCATTTAAAGGATTTGCCACTGATGATTCAAACGCGAGTTTTGGGCAGTGTAGAGTAGCCCTTGTTGTTTGTCATTTCTCCGATCACAAATGCAGACAGAGTTTTATGTTTACGTGGCGCGATGCAACGCAACGTGTAAAAAGACAGTATAAGTCATTATAATCAGTAATTATGTCCCCACTGGATGCAACAAATGCCTCGTTTGTAATGGGTTTTAATGTTTTTGTCTCGTCGCTCAGGCCGGACACGGCATCAACGGTATGGTTAGGGGCGTAACATTTCAGTCACACGCTTGAGGTATTCAGCCAATCACAACGCACTGGATAGCTGGCCAATCACAGCACACCTCACTTTTCAGACCGACGAGCTTTGTAAAAGTTGACGCGTTTCAAAAAGTCGGGGCATAGAGGAGAAACCATCATGTACAGTATGTGGAAAATAATGTGTTTTTTTAAACTTTAAACCGCATAAACACATTTCATTACACCAAATACACAAAATAATGTTCTTTTTAGCAGCATCATATGACCCCTTTAAAAACAAACTTTTGAACAGTAATGCATATAAAATGCTATAAAAACAGATCAGTAAAACCATAGCACTAATGACTGCCGTCACTATTCCAAAGGATCTGGTTGCTTGTTATCCTGATAATTTAATCTGTTGTTATCCTCAGTTTGCATTAGGGCTGGGCGATATAGCTAAAAAATTTATCAACGATCTAATGTTTCATATCGTTCGGTATCGATAATTGTTGACATTTTTTATAACTTTTTTTAAAACAAAGAGCAATAGAATTTTTTTTAATATTTAACCACTGTATTTTTTAATTAACCCAATTTATTGAGACAAACAACGATAATATTTTTTAACAGTCAAACACACAATAAAAATGTTTCAGCATTTCTAATGTTTTATATGCAGATTAAATATGTTTTAAGGAGACTTTTGTCTTGTCTCCTGAGGCCACAGGAGGGCGCAATGAGCAAAATAATAGCGCATTTAAAGGTGGGGTAAGCGATTTCTCAAAAACGCTTTAGAAAACTGATTCGGGCCGACTGGCAAAATAAACTTGTAGCCAATCAGTAGTAAAGGGCGTGTCTACTCATGATGTGGAGGAGAGAACGTTCAGTAAACAGGACGGACATTAGCCGAGCCGAGTGACAGAAAGATAGAGATGGCAGATGAAAAACAAAAGAGGAAAACGTCTGCGGAACAAAAGAAGGCTTAAGGCAAGAAGTAGGACCCGTGTAAATATCAGATCAGCTTTCCAGCGCTGGAGAGAACTCAAGGAGCGGAAGGCCTGCGATCGGACACCGAGGTTGCTTTGTTTCTTCTCGATAGGGGAGTAACACAGTGTCTGCGCTGCAACAGCTAAAGTCTGTCTAGTACACAAAGCGACCGTTGAAAATCATTTGAAATTTGTGTCAATACGTCATGAATAGAAGGCAGCAGCAGTTTTCTGTCAGGGATTTGTCGTGCTGCGCCGCATCCAGTGTAGACCATAGATATGTATATATATCTATGGTGTAGACAGCATCACTGATTATAATGAGCTCTATACTATTTTGTCATGCCGCGCCACTCGTTTCCGGGGTAGACACGGTGTAACATTGGTTTTGCTTTGTTTCACAGAACTAATCGTTGCCTGGGTTGCGTACATATGTGTGGGGCGGAGCTATCAAAATAGGGGCGAGACCCTTTTGGGGTAGGGGCGTGTTTGTTTTGGTGATTTCAGATGTCAACATTGGCTACCAGAAATCGCTTACCCCACCTTTAAATTGTCAACGCAAGGAAATAACTGTCTATAAAAACGTGCATTACGTCTAAATTAACTCAAATATCATTTCGTAAATTGCATAAACAATTATGAACAAAACCGCATCATGTATTTATGCATTGCTTAATCCAAAGAGCTGAAGCGCCATTCACACAGATTGCATTAAAAAGCATATGAGACGCAGTGAAAAGGAATAAACCTCCACAAATTCGTGACTTTTTTTTTTTTTAGGGTTTTATTTATTTTTATCCTTCTTTTATTGTTTCTCTAGTGCTTAAATGCTTTGTGTCATTATTGTCTGTTTCTTTTAGCCTTGTAAAGCACTTTGGTCAACACCAGTTGTTTTTAAATGTGCTATACAAATAAACTTGTATTGTATTGTTTTCTAAAAATTGTAACTGTTTTAACTTTGCATGGCTTTCTATACATCTCTATATATGATATTCTGTGTGAATGGCTTAGTTTCGGTTTTAACCTAATCAAGATCTTCTCCGCATTGAGCTTCTATATTTCTCTAATATTTTGAATGAATAATGCAGCAGCGGCGCATATCGTGGGCAAGACTAACAAAACATTAAACTGCAACAACGCCACTTACATCATTATCACCGTATCTCGCGCGCCACTGATGACGCTCCCTGACGCACGCCTAACATTCAAATGCAAATGTTTATTTTAAATTCGACTAATATTCATTTTTATTCACAATCTCCTCATCAGAGGCAGGCACAGCACTCATTTCAGCTGTCTGCGTCACTCATAGCACGTGCCTATATCGTGCGCCATATCGAACATTTTTTCTATCGTTATCGAAGAAGGTGTACCGTTGATAAATATCGGTACTGTTTTATCATCCAGGCCTAGTTTGCATAAAACATCTCTATTACGCCGAAATGACTGCATTTCATTGCTTTTACAGGAGTAATTTCATTGGTCTTGTCCAGCTCAATGAATTTTTGCTCTTACAAAAGCCACTAATTACTGTATGGCTAATTGAGAGCTCCTGGAAGTGAAGTTTTTCATGCGTATTGTCTGTTTTAATTGAACAGCATGGCTTTATATGTGTGTGGGAATTTGTATTAGAGGCTCTCACTGACTGCCCAGTGTGATTTAGGAGCCTGTGCTCGCAGTGTTTAATAGATTACTCTGAAAACAGTGCTGGGATAAGAATCCTAAATGGCTGCTTGTATTTTATGAGCCGTTTAGAGCCAAATGCAGGAGATGGAGTGAGGACGGGTTATACTGCATATAAATATACAGCCATCATAAAGCTGGATTCAACATAAACGCTTTATTAATGGATGAGTTATACAAATAAAAAGTTGTTGTAAGAGTGATTTGAGTAATAAAAGTTATTTACCACCAAGTGAATGCTTTTGTTTGTGAGTTGTGCTCTTGAAACCAATTTATGATGTCAACATTGGCTACCAGAAATCGCTTACCCCACCTTTAAATTGTCAACGCAAGGAAATAACTGTCTATAAAAACGTGCATTACGTCTAAATTAACTCAAATATCATTTCGTAAATTGCATAAACAATTATGAACAAAACCGCATCATGTATTTATGCATTGCTTAATCCAAAGAGCTGAAGCGCCATTCACACAGATTGCATTAAAAAGCATATGAGACGCAGTGAAAAGGAATAAACCTCCACAAATTCGTGACTTTTTTTTTTTTTAGGGTTTTATTTATTTTTATCCTTCTTTTATTGTTTCTCTAGTGCTTAAATGCTTTGTGTCATTATTGTCTGTTTCTTTTAGCCTTGTAAAGCACTTTGGTCAACACCAGTTGTTTTTAAATGTGCTATACAAATAAACTTGTATTGTATTGTTTTCTAAAAATTGTAACTGTTTTAACTTTGCATGGCTTTCTATACATCTCTATATATGATATTCTGTGTGAATGGCTTAGTTTCGGTTTTAACCTAATCAAGATCTTCTCCGCATTGAGCTTCTATATTTCTCTAATATTTTGAATGAATAATGCAGCAGCGGCGCATATCGTGGGCAAGACTAACAAAACATTAAACTGCAACAACGCCACTTACATCATTATCACCGTATCTCGCGCGCCACTGATGACGCTCCCTGACGCACGCCTAACATTCAAATGCAAATGTTTATTTTAAATTCGACTAATATTCATTTTTATTCACAATCTCCTCATCAGAGGCAGGCACAGCACTCATTTCAGCTGTCTGCGTCACTCATAGCACGTGCCTATATCGTGCGCCATATCGAACATTTTTTCTATCGTTATCGAAGAAGGTGTACCGTTGATAAATATCGGTACTGTTTTATCATCCAGGCCTAGTTTGCATAAAACATCTCTATTACGCCGAAATGACTGCATTTCATTGCTTTTACAGGAGTAATTTCATTGGTCTTGTCCAGCTCAATGAATTTTTGCTCTTACAAAAGCCACTAATTACTGTATGGCTAATTGAGAGCTCCTGGAAGTGAAGTTTTTCATGCGTATTGTCTGTTTTAATTGAACAGCATGGCTTTATATGTGTGTGGGAATTTGTATTAGAGGCTCTCACTGACTGCCCAGTGTGATTTAGGAGCCTGTGCTCGCAGTGTTTAATAGATTACTCTGAAAACAGTGCTGGGATAAGAATCCTAAATGGCTGCTTGTATTTTATGAGCCGTTTAGAGCCAAATGCAGGAGATGGAGTGAGGACGGGTTATACTGCATATAAATATACAGCCATCATAAAGCTGGATTCAACATAAACGCTTTATTAATGGATGAGTTATACAAATAAAAAGTTGTTGTAAGAGTGATTTGAGTAATAAAAGTTATTTACCACCAAGTGAATGCTTTTGTTTGTGAGTTGTGCTCTTGAAACCAATTTATTGTGTGGCATTAAAATTGTATGAACGACCACTATGATTACTTCCGCTGTTCTTGGTGAGCTTTGATGATGGAATCTCCATCATTGTTGAGAGTTTGGATTCCTCACACGGGCGCTGTGATAATATAAAGGAAAGCCATGACTGTAGTTATTCCAAAGCAGCGGGCTCCCTCGAGTGATTGCATTAAATGTTTCCTCCGTCATATTTGTTTTAATCTTCATTTTCCTCCTCCTCCTCCTCTCCCACAGTGTGGCATAATCTCTTTTGTATATCCGTGACTCATGTTTAAAATCTCAGAACCCCAGTGGTGGCTTCATCTACCGAGAAGGTTTCTGCGCTTCCTCCTAGGTGCTGAGAGATAATTAGGGCAGCTAATAAATGTTAACTTCTCGCAGACTGTGCAGGCTGTGAGTGATAAGATGATGACGGCTTGTCCTGCATAAGAAAGTTCTCATGAGGACTCAAAGCTCAGAATGCCTCCGGTCTCCCTACTGGCCCTTTGTGAGTGTGTTTGGTTAACTAGCTGAGTTTTTCCTACTTGTCTGGCTTTTTTAGATGATCTGTCACTCTGCCCTCACTCTCATGTCTTATTAATTTACTTTTAAAAGTTAATGCTGTTTTTTTTTTTTTTTAACTACTGATGACTCAACCTGCACTAAACAGATTTTTGTCCAATCAGAGGCTCTCCAAAATGAGAATGCCCCATCTCTAGTTGTGGAGATGAGCAAGTAGGAAAACATTGTGTATTTTATTCATTTATTTTGTTGATCATGTTGGCAAAATTAATATATCAGACACTAAATATAGGTAAAAAGCTAAATTAAATCGAAGATATACTTTTGCCTCAGAGGAAAATTTTGCTTTAGCCCTTGCAGACTCCATGAAATAAAAATTTTGGCTTTTAGCTTTTATGTTTTCTATGTATTTGCGGACTTTGGTTCTCACCATCAACCTGCCAGGGACTAGATGAAAATTAGCCTGAATGGCTAAATCTGACACATTTACATAAAAGACTTGAGTACTTATGTTAATTAATGTGCATTGTCCCTTTTAAAATAAAAACAAAAACATAGGGAACAAAATAATGATTGGTCTTGCCGTTTTGATGGGTCTTGTGACAAATAGACTGACTAATGTACAATGCTGTAACACAATAGTCACAAATATACTGGGGAATTTTTTTTCAGATTTATTTCTTAATGCAAAGTGCTAGAAGGTGGTTAATGTTCTCAGGCCAATCATCATTTACAGGTGTGGCAAAAGGTTCGTTTTGGATCCTAGTTGTTAGCATTCACTGACTAAACAATCCTTCAAAACCAGTAGTCCTCTGAGTATTTGGGCTTTGATGCACCCTTCTGTCTTTTCTCATCCCTATGGATATGGATTGAGCCGGTGTGCTGAGGGAAAGCGTATCAGCGTTCATAGTTACCGGGAGCAGGTGCTAAATGTGTAAAGGTGTTTAATAGGAAAAGGGAATAACAGTAGTCAGGCATTTTTATGAAAGACATAAGGGATTGCCATGTCTGTCTGCTAATTTTCTCTTTCCTTCCTGTATTCTCTTTCCCCAACTCTCTGTTTTCTCTCTCTTTCTATCATCTCTCGCACTGTTATATATCAGGCAGAATGAGATTATTTTGGCTGGAAGTCTTTTAGTGAGTCTCAAACAGGCTACTTTATCTTGCTGATGTTATTTATTTGTAGTTCCTTCGCTTTCCCGCTTATTGTTTGTTCGGTTTATAATGAAGCCTCGCTGTGAAGCATATTGCAACAAAATTGTGTAAGCTGGAGGCTCGTCTGTATCAGTGAACTTTTGTGACTTCCTTCCCCCCACCGGTATCATCTCTGCATGCAAAGCCCTCCTCTAAAGCACATGACCAAACTTATCTTCCCTCTCTCACTTTATATCAATCCCTCTATCTGTTCTGAGAAGGTCTCTGAGGGCCTTTTATGCTGTGGGGTCCTCCTCCAAAATATGCAGAGCTCAGATTAGAACAGCACAGGAAATGTCAGTGGCCATTCAGATCAGATAGTGTGTCAACTGAGAAACAGCAGTGACAGAACTCTGGATACATGTGAAGAAAACCAAAGGGAATAAAGTGAAAAGAGCTGATTAAAGAAGAAAACGAGAAAGGGAGGAAGACAGGAGTTAAGCCGACTGTAATGCCTGTCAGGCCCCCCAGTCACATGTGCGGCTGAAGATTGGAGACGTGACTGAGGGCCGTCCAGGCAGATTTCCTATTTGGATCCGAGTGCAGCAACTGCAGCCCTGCGTCAGCACGCTAATTACTGACCTGAACCGCTTCTGTTTGTTTTGCAGTCTTCCTTTTCAGAAAAAAAAAATTAAGTTCCTGTCTCTGCTGTCAGAGAGAGGCAGAGAGAGAGAACAAGAGTTGTAGTGTCCTCGGACAGTCAGGCGCAGCGGGTCATTTTGTTCATATGCCGAAGGGTTGAAATTTTTACAGTTACTGTGAAGAAAACCGGATCCGCAAGAGATAAACAGGTACTGATTTATTTTATTGTAAGTGTGAAGTCTATGCTTTGTGTGTGTATGAGCTTAATTATAACATTGTCAACATTGTCTGTAGAAGAGGCCTAAATCTGACAAAAACTTCATTGACAAATAGTATTATTGTTTTTCAATGAATATAAACATAATTATAAAATTATATATTTAATTATAATTCTATTATATATTTTATTTTATTAAGATTATTATATTGTTTATTGTTATTACCAGCATTCTTGTTATTTATTCATTATTTATTTAAGTTGTCTTCCGTCATATTATTTCACCAGCAGTATAACTGGAGAATCGTCATCCATAACTTTGCTGTAGTTTTTTCTCATTCTATGTGGCCAGTGGGTAGTTTCCTGTGTAAGCGTATGCATGCTAGCGTACAATGCAGGAAACCACTGATTCAAAGGCCGTCCATTTCCCCTCCTTCCTGCTCTCTAAGTATTTTCATCGGCGTGTGCCCGACTCCTCTCTCCTGCCCCACCACACTATTAAAACTGACACATAAAGTCCAAAAGTAAGTTCTTGTGAACGCAGCTTTGATCTCTCTCTGTCTTTCTCTCTTTCTCACCTCTCTAATATTCTTTCTGTTGATTTCTCTGTGTGGCTCTCTGGAGGGCTTCTGTTCTTCCTGACGAGCTTCATTCAGTGTGCCTTCACAAATTAAGAGAAAGGGGAAAACCATCATTAGAGGAGTTGGTAGAATAGGAGAAATGCACAGATAGTTTACATGGAAAGGGGCAATGGAGATGAGATAAAGATCTAAAGGCACATTCCTAACCCTAAGTTTGAAACTTCAGCATGTAACTTCTCACTTGTGGGTGGACTTTTTGACTTTGGCCTGTAATCAACCACCTAGCAACCACCCAAAATACCCTAAAATCATGGAAGTGACCTTTCCAAGCGTCACTCAAAATTTCTTCAGAAAACATAAAAAAACTAGTTGTAAAACAGTAACCACAGAGAACACCCTGGCAACCACCCATAAAAATCACCATTTCATTATAAAAATGACTTCTGCATAGGCAAACACCACTCACAGTCATCTAGCAATGCCCTTGTAACACAATGAAGACACTTAACACAACAACCACAACAAACACCATAGCAATGCCCTAGCAACTACCCACAACAATCTAGCATCATGGAGACAACCTTTGCATGGGCAAGCACCACGTAAAATCGCCTAACAACACCCTAGCGATCATCCAGAAATTGCAAAATCCGGTTGATAATTTTGCCTCAGGCAATCAACCAGAACACCCTGGCATTATGGAGATGACTTCTGCACAGGAACGTAACACTCACAGCCAGACCACTTGAGTAACTCCCTAGTAACCATAATAAACACCATAGTAATACCCTTGTAATTACAACCAACATCATAGCAACCACCTAGCAACACCCTAGCAAATAGCAACAAATGCCACTTACAATTACCTAGCAGTATCCTAATAACCTGCCAGACCACTCTAGTAACCACCTAAATATCATAATAAACACCCTAGGAACACCCTAGTAATGACAATCAACACCATAGTAACCAACTGAGATTTATGATCATGCTTTCTTCCTCAGTTGGTCAGAACAAACGTGGCAGACTTGTTACTTGTTCAGATGGCAATATATGGTGAAAATTCTTATTTGGGTCATATTCCAAGACGTAGGCTAGAATCTGTGATTGCGAAGTACAGTAAACATCCACACCAGTGCGGTGACTGACTGCCACACATACTCTTCAGAACATTAGATTCATCAGTGCTGGAGCCGCGCCCACTCACAACCCACACAAGCTAGATAATTCCGCACACAGCTGCAATTCCAGGTTTTCAAACAGAGATGGCGACAAAGAGGCAAAACTTACGCAGATTTAAACAATGTGGTATCATGGAGACAACTTGCTTGGGTAAACACCACTCACAATCGCCTAGAAATGCTCTAGTAACAAGCCAGACCACTCCAGTAACCCCCTAGAAACCACAGTAAACACCCTAGTAACGACTTTCAACACTATAGTAACCACCTAGCAATGCCCTACTCACAGCAATCTAGCATTATGGAGGAAACTTGCATGGGCAAGCACTGCTCACAATCGGCATGCATATCGGCAGAAATACACTAGTAACTAGCCAGACCACTCTGGTAACCACCTACAAACCACAGTAGACACCCTAGTAATGCTGTAGTAATGACAATTAACACTATAGCAAATATCTAGCAATGCCCTGGCAGCTGCCTACAACAACAGGCAGTTATTACTACTACAATGACTAAACATATTTAACATTTTTTAATTTGTCCTTTACTTTACTTACAAGAAAAAACAAACAAACAGATTTATTGATTTATCTTTTTTTGTCCCTAAAAAAACGTTGAGATTCTCGTCCTTTGCATGTTTTCAGCAAACGGAGCAGGCCATCGTGTTACGCCTGTTTCACACATACTCCGTTTGCAGTGCGTATGTGGTGCGTATTTCTTTCCACACCCATGTTAACGGATTCGAGCAGGGCTATTCAATTAGCTTCATTTGAGGGCCGGATTATCGAACTGAAAAGTTGAAGGGGGCCAAGGGGGGTGGGGGCCGACCCGATCTCTTTCTGGGGGGACCTATCAAATTTGAAATTAAATTAAAATCTATAAAAGGTTAACATTAGTGCTGTCTGTCAATCGATTAAAAAAACGTTAATCACACATTTTTCTGTAATTAACCATGATTAATTGCATATTTATATTGTCATAATTTCACATTGACCCTCCAAATTAATGTAGAAGCAACATCAAGACAGTATATTTTAAATATGTTTTTAATGGCATCTTTTTACTAAGTAGCCTATTATTAATGAAGTTTTGACTTAAAGTATTGAACTATTAAATTAACATTTAATAGGCTCTGAAATATTGAGTAATTTTTAAAACAATCTTCACATAAACTATAAATTGTATATGCATAAACTATACAGATTAATCTTTATTCAAGCTACAAAAGTAAATCAGCGACTAGAGCAGTCGTGATTTCTCTTTTTCTTTTGTTCTTTGATTTACATCAATTACACACTTCAGCAGGTTTTACTTTAAAAGCAGTGCTGTCTCTTTAAAACCTGATACACATGACGCCGATCTGACACATTTTCTATTTTCTCCAAACTCTTTACGGTCATTTAAGACTTTATAACTCATGTATGACTACGTTTACGAGGTAACTCGCCAAAATATGTATTTTGACAATTGTGTGTGTTTTCGTCCATTGAAGTGCTACTGGTGAACTGTCTAAACTGGCTCAGCGTATGTGTACAGCCGAACAAGCACCGTTTAGGCGGCGTAACCCCAGGTATGTGTCACCACATTCTCGGGTTATGAAGAATAAAGAAGGGAAAAGTTAATCTTCCTAAATGAAGCAGCAATATCTTCTCAGGTAAAAGTTATTAGAACCGTGTCTAGGGACAAGCGAACCATCACACTGCTCTGACCTTACCAGCCTGTTTGTATCCAATTTGATTTGCTCTTGTCGCTTACAGAACAGCTAATCACCATGATCTTGTCTTCAGAAAAGATTATTTTATTCACTTACGTCAGAAACAGCGAATCTCTTTAAAAACTGTCTGTTGTTCTCACTACATTGCATTGTTATATTTCGTAAAAGTTTTACCCGCCAACTGGCGACTGACACTGTTACATATACTCGCCATCGCCGATTTTTACTCTCATTTGTCGCTTGCCGAGTGTTAATTTTAGGCCCTGTCTGAGTGTGTATGGAGAGTGAGTTTTTTATTTACTCTTAACCAAGACCTGATCTTTAGTGTCTGTATGGAATTAACTTGAACGGCTGTATCGTAGACAAATCAGGAGTGAAACAGAGAAAGAGACAAAGGTCTTTCTTTCAATCCCATGTGATAAATCGCTCTGCCCCTGTGCCCGGCGCATGATGGATGTGTCTAATGCTTGCTGGGTGATGCAGGATTTGGGACTGACAGGTCGAGTAATAGTCGTCTGAGAAGAAATCGATGGGGTTCATGGGAAATAAGTGCGATGACAATGGGGGCAGCTTGGCCTGTGATATGTTTACTTTGAAGGATGGTTGCCCTCACACGCCTGCTGTGTTGCACCCATGAAGACAAACAGGCAGCATGAGGTGATGGCAATGTTTCATTGACGATGATAGAGCAGGGTGTCATGGATGGATGTTTATCGCTGTCATTTGGCGCGTCAGACAGAACGGTTGATCTTCATGGAGAGAAGCTCTCAATTAGATGCTGAGTGTTTTTTTCACACATGAAAAAAACTTGGTGCCTTTTTATAGCTGATGTGTAATTTCTTTGAATTCTATCTATTCATCCATCCATCCATCCATCCATTCATCCATGGATGGCTATCTGTCTGTCTAAAGACTCTGGTTTGTGTTATGTTGTTTATGTGCAGGACAAGCGATGTGCTGAAATTGCCCATTCTCCATCACTGGATGTGTTTTTACCAGAAGATGAGGACAACCCTTACGAGTCAGTGGCTACAGCTGTCACACGCAAACCCTGCTCTCTGGACATCCACCTCCACAACGCCTGTCCTCGCAACGGTTAGTAACTTCAAATCAATGAAAACTAATAAAATCAATGAAAACTAAATAAAAATCAATGAAAACTAAATGTAAGCTAAAATGAAAAAAAAAAACAGCATTCATACCTGTCAAAAAACGCTTCATGCACC
Source organism: Sinocyclocheilus grahami (assembly GCF_001515645.1). NCBI lineage: Eukaryota > Metazoa > Chordata > Actinopteri > Cypriniformes > Cyprinidae > Sinocyclocheilus > Sinocyclocheilus grahami. Next base: position 1,008,676 of record NW_015505187.1, on the reverse strand, counting down.
TCAGTAAATTCAGCACCATTCAGTAAATATAAAACGTCATTATCAATTCGTCTGAGAAGAAATCGATGGGGTTCATGGGAAATAAGTGCGATGACAATGGGGGCAGCTTGGCCTGTGATATGTTTACTTTGAAGGATGGTTGCCCTCACACGCCTGCTGTGTTGCACCCATGAAGACAAACAGGCAGCATGAGGTGATGGCAATGTTTCATTGACGATGATAGAGCAGGGTGTCATGGATGGATGTTTATCGCTGTCATTTGGCGTGTCAGACAGAACGGTTGATCTTCATGGAGAGAAGCTCTCAATTAGATGCTGAGTGTTTTTTTCACACATGAAAAAAACTTGGTGCCTTTTTATAGCTGATGTGTAATTTCTTTGAATTCTATCTATTCATCCATCCATCCATCCATCCATCCATTCATCCATGGATGGCTATCTGTCTGTCTAAAGACTCTGGTTTGTGTTATGTTGTTTATGTGCAGGACAAGCGATGTGCTGAAATTGCCCATTCTCCATCACTGGATGTGTTTTTACCAGAAGATGAGGACAACCCTTACGAGTCAGTGGCTACAGCTGTCACACGCAAACCCTGCTCTCTGGACATCCACCTCCACAACGCCTGTCCTCGCAACGGTTAGTAACTTCAAATCAATGAAAACTAATAAAATCAATGAAAACTAAATAAAAATCAATGAAAACTAAATGTAAGCTAAAATGAAAAAAAAAAACAGCATTCATACCTGTCAAAAAACGCTTCATGCACCTCAGTAAATTCAGCACCATTCAGTAAATATAAAACGTCATTATCAATCCATTTTTATTTCATTATATGATGTATTTCCAGGCCAAACTAAATATTAACGGAAAATGGGCAGGACTTTATTGTATTCTTTGGGAGTTGATTGAATTGTGAAACATTCATAAATATGTATGTATTATTTAATACTACAAACCCAATTCCAGAGAAGTTGGGACGTTTTGTAAATTGCAATAAAATCAAGAATCTGTGATTTGTTAATTCTTTTTAACTTTTATTTAATTGACAAAAGTACAAAGAAAAGATTTCCAAAGTTTTCACTGACAAACGTAAATGTATTTTGTAAATATAAACAAATTGTGTTTTTGACGGCTGCAACACATTCCAAAAAAGTTGGGACAGAGGCAAAATAAAAGTGAAAAGGGTGTCCATGTTAAACTGTTTTGAAACAGTTCACAGTAAGCAGGTGAATTGGTAATAGGTCAAGGTATCATGTTTGGGTATAAAAGGAGCATCTCAGTCTTTGCAAGCAAAGCTGGATCATGGCTCATCACTTTGTGCCAAATTTCACAAGAGAAGTGTCGGAAACAAATCAAGAATCACATTTCACAATGCAAAATTGCAAAGAATTTAGGTCTTTCACCAAGTACCATACATAATATTGTGAAAAGATTCAGGGAATCCAGAGAAATCACAGTACATGTAAGGGAAAATGGGTGCAGCAGAGGAAACTGCATGGGTGACGGGCATATATTGGGATTGTACAGAGATGTATACTGCCATCAAGATGATGTCTTCATGGGAAGTCCACGGTTATTATATCAAGACAATGCAAGCTCTCATTCTGCATGTGCTACAACAGCGTGGTTTCATAGAGACAGAGTGAATGTGCTAGACTGGCCAGCAGATCTGTCTCCTGTCTCCTAAATGTATGGCTCATTATGAGAAGGAGAATCGTACAACAACAATCACAGACTGCTGAGCATCTGAAGTCTTGTTTCAAGCGAGATTGGACAAACATTTAGTTTGCAGAACTTTTGCAATTAGTATCCTCAATTCCTAAACAATTAAACATTGTAATTAAAAGGACCGTTGATGTGACACAGCGTTAAACATGCCTCTGTCCCAACTTTTTTGGAGTGTGTTGCAGCCATCAAAATCAAAATTTGTTCATATTTACAAAATACATTTTACATACTATACATACTATTACTACTTCTAATAATAATAATATCATTCTTCTTCTTCTTCTTAATAATAATAATAATAATAATAATCATACTAATTTATAATAAAAGTAAAAATATAATGTGTAAATATTTATGATTATGACTTATTTTTGCTCTTCTCACAATCTACTAATTTTACAATGTATACAATAATAATAATAATTATTATTATTGTTATTATTGTCTAAATATGTATAAATGCTTCACAAACCATTTCTTATTATATTATATTATATTATATTATCACGTGTAGCTCCAACCAGCTCTAAAACACCTGCCTGAACGTTTATAGTAATCCTGAAGACGATCATTAGTTGGTTCAGGTGTATTAAATTATGTTTAGACAGTGGAAAGTGCCCCTCCAGGAACTGAGTTGGACATTATAACTTATCCCTAGTGAAAAATAAATATACTAAAATGTAATTTATTTCATGCTAAGTATACTACAAATACATTTACATATTTATGTACTTAATAAAAATACCCTGCATTTGTACTATTAGGGTGGGTTGCACCAATAAGGATTAATCTTAAATCTAGATTAAATCAAGGTTTATCTAGTAATTCTGTTGCACCAAACTTTAAACCTTGTTTAAAAATAAGCAGGTTTACATTTAAACCATCATCTTGATCCTGGATTTAATTTATATTTAAAATAGATTAACTTTAATCCTGTTGCTCCATAACTTTAAACTCAGATTTAAATCTCAATTAGGGATTAATTTTAAATTTACAGGTGAGGAGGTTTAAATGAAATAAAGTTCACCTACAATTAAACAAAGAAAACAGAGGGTGTGTTGTGAGGTCTCGGAGAGGTGTTTATTACAAATAAAAATTCAGATTAAAGCGCACTGAGCCAGTGTTCTAGATTGTGAGGGTCTTGGTAACCCATAGTAAACTTGCGTCTGCTATCGAGTCCGGGATGTGAATACGTCAATCATCTCGGTGCATGGCGTAAGACAAAGAAAAGAAAACAGAAATAGGTCTATACTGTATAGCATTTAACGGCAGGGGTGATGATGAAGTGAGCGTTAGTGATAGATCCTCTCGTTTCCCACGCCCGATCCGCGCATTCTGCTGGGCGGTGATCAAATGGACAGAGCGCCACTGTCACGAGCGGAGGTTCGTGAATCATGCCAGTTGCTTTCTCTTATCTCGGTTGTTTTGTCATAAGATATACTCCATTAATTGATACTATAAATATATTTCCAAGATTATGAAATCTGTATGCACTGCCTAAATATATTCGTCACTTGCTTGATCGGCCGTTTGAATAATGGTCTCTCTAGTTTATTAAAATGGCAGATATTTTACAAGTTTATTTCCTTTATCGACAAGAGCAACTTATGTCAGAAAGAGAGTTTGGTAGTCAGCAAAGAAGGATAATGAATGAATATTAACATTGTTGCTGTTTAATTGCAATGACGAATCCATCATGGCGGAGAAAATTAATTGTAGATGGAGGTTTTAATCACAGGTTAAAATTCTAATCCCTGATTTGTTAATCTGTGTTTAAAATTAAGTGGTGCAACACAACTCGATTTAAAATAAAACCCAGATCAACAAATCCTTGATTAGCTCTAAACTTTGCTTAAATTAATCCTTGTTGGTGCAACTCACCCTTAGTATACTAAACTGGTATACTTAAAGTCTGCTAAATTTGAACAACTAATTTTGTACTGAATATACTTTAATTATGCTGTAATAGTGCTGAAGTTCAACTAAAGATATACTGAAGTATATTTGATTGTGCTAAAGTGGAACTATTGCTAGTATACTTTAAATATCTTGCATTTAAAAACCGATATTGTTCAAAGATCATTCAGTCCTCATCAACAGTGACATTAAATTACATTTAGGCTTAATATTAAGAAATGTACATTGTGCACAAGTAGTACTTCAAATAAAGTTTAATTATAATTTTTATATCAGTAAGTATATCGATATGTCAGTATGTTAATCGTTTTGAACTATTCGTAGTATGAAATAAATGTATTTTAAATATGTAACTTTTTTACTGGGGATATTCTAACATATTATATTATAGCACATTAGAAATACTTCACAAAACAGCTGTCCATGCTTTATTTTTAGACCAATAAGAACATTGGGCACCATGGCACCCCCTCCTCCTCCTCCTCTTGTGGTAGTGTTTAGGTAGGTGAGTGTAGTGCTGGGATGCCGCAGTTCTTTCCTCTGGTATCATTCCTGCGGTAAGGGTTAGGGTTGTCGTGGAAACAGCTTTAGCCTTACCCAGAGAGGTTGGTGAGTCACCTGCAAGTTGTCATGGAGACGCAGTGAGCCGTGTTGCCTGTAGGCCAGTGATTCACACCTGATGCAGCCGAAGTCGCTGTTTATCTCGCAGATGACTCTATTAATGTAGCAGCACAGTCCTGCGGGACTTCACTTCATCTGTGTGTGTGTGTGTGTGTGTGTGTGTTTTATAAAACTATTTCCTGTGTTTCTGTACTGTAACCCTCTGTTGGTGCTTGTGCTGATGTTTGCGTGAAGATTTGTGGATTTTGACCAGCTCTATTTTTGGCTTCTCTATATCTCCACAAGCATGAAATCACAGCTTGCAGGACTCTTTTCTCTGCCTGATTATAGTCAACACTGCAGGAAAGCACAGGACCAATCAAAACACTCACACCGGTATATCCGAGAATAAATAGAGATGCTTGCACATCACCGTTATGACGGGATAATCACTGTGTTGGGTTGAATGAATTCATGGTCTCCAAGGACAAATCTTTAGAGTGCATTTTGATTTCATGTTGCCTAAAGGCGAATTTTGCAGTTTTTCTCATTTCTGTCACAGTTGAATGTGCAAGTAATAAGAGAAACAGAAATATGTGCTCATAGTTCACCTCTCTAGGTCATATCCTGTGTGAGTCTGTGCAAGAATGTTAACCATGACTGGTAAATAATGACTTGCAACCAACAAAGTGGTTGTGAAATGTTTGGTAAGACTAAAGCAATATGTGTTTAAAATGAAAAGTATCATTGAGAATGAACATGAAAGCTAACTTTTAAACTCAACAGGCAAAAGGAAACAAGGTGGGAAACTAGTTAACTGGCTGTTAGGTGTCATCTAGGTTACCATTTCCACCCAGCTTTTGCAACAATATTGTGTTATGTTGCACGATCAGACTGACTGTGTGGGATTTGCTGAGGATTTATTAAATGACAGCTTGTCAAAAACAGGATTTAGGTGGAAAGAATCAAACCGTGGCTCAGCATAAGTCCCGTTACATCTGCTTTGGTGTGTCTTTTCCTGTTTATTTATCTCTTCTGTGTCCCTATCTTCTGCCTGTCCCCTCCTTTTCTTCTTCCTCTTTTTTTTTGACTTAAATGAGCAAGTCGTGCTCAATTACGGGCATGTGATGATCCTAATGTAAGGCCTCAGATTACAGTAGTTCAGCTGTCTCCAGTCCACTCTTATCCAACATTAACATATCTCAGCAAATCATATGTATGTGTTTTTCTTTTAAGTGTTTATCCAAATATGTAAAAAATAATTGGTGAGTTGATGGTGGTGTGAAAGAAGACAAAGTGGGCATAAATATTAACAAATAATTTTTGTTTCAATACTTTGATGTGGCTGGGTGAGTGATCAGAAACAGCAGCTCTTAAAGCAGCCAAAATAACATACTAACCCAGCTGCTGTTATGTCTGTTAATCAAAGAACAAAAGAAAAAGAGGCAATCAATAGCTTTTGTAACTTATAGGATTCATCTATATTTAATTTAGAATTTAGTGTTTGATAACTTTATTACATTTCTGTATACTTTCTACTTGCTGAAGGGTACAGGTAAATATGACATTTATTATAATGGGTTTATATGAAGATTGTTTTAAGTTCACTTAAATTAGAAGTTATTTTTAAAAGATAATAAATGTAATTGATAGCTCTCAATTATACTGTAATGTTGTATGGCTATAGTCAGTGGTTAAATAGAGAAAAAAACAATTTCATAGAGACATAGTATCGGTATCAGTCATACTCGCCTTCAGTAATAAAAAAAGATACCATTAAAAAATATCTTTGTTTCTACATTAATTTGAAGATTGAATGTGAAATTATTGCAATATAAAAGTATATTTAAAAACAGTAATGTTAGGTGGGATTAATCGTGATTAATCGCTATTAATTGCGTAGCGGTGTTTGAATGAATCCGCGTTTTCAACGAATCATGTAAACCAGGGGTGTCAAACTCATTTAAGGTTGAGGGCCGGATCGGAGAAAATATCCCCTTGTGTGGGCCGAATTACCTTTTGTTAAACCCTAGTTTGCTCACAATTACATTAATATTAACCATACAAACTACAATATAATAATTAAAAAAAATCTAGGACAACTTTTTTTTTTTAAGATGATGCTTGGTTATTTTAGGGGTGTGCAATATTGACACAAAATTTATTTTTTTTATTTTATTTTTTTGATAGTGATAATTACCATATTTTGTGTGTTTTTGAGATAGCACCTTGGTTGGTTTAAGCCTGTCATGGATAAATAAATATGACACTAAAGCTGCCCGTAGGTGGCAGCAAGTCTTCGTCTTAATGAGTGATCCATTAACTCATTCATTCAAAACGGCTGATTCGTTTAGAAACTAAGCTAGTGATTGTCTTTATGAATTAGTTACAACGCAGCTATCATCAAATTATCCTCGTGCTGCTCGAGATTCTGGCGCCGCTTTAAAACGCACATGTTAGGTGTCCCGAATCCCGAGGCGTAATATCAACGTAAATAAATGAGCCATTTGTTCCGCTTTAAATTTAAAGTAAAATATTGTAGCGAATACACAATTTAATTTTCTAAATTGTGTTTTATTTATTATTTTATAATATTGTTTAAATCATCCTGCGGGCCGGATTGGACACCTCTGTGGGCCGTGTTCGGCCCGCGGGCCGTATGTTTGACACCCCTTATGTAAACCAATGATTCAAAGGCCCATTCATAGAGAGTTAGAGTTTACTTCATTCCTGAATGAATCAGCCGAATGAATGAAAGACTCATAAAGACATTTACTGCCGCCTGCTGGTAGTTTTAGTTTCTTTTTTAGAGTATAATTTCATTTATTAAAAAATGTAAAGAAATAAATTCTGTCATCATTTACTCACCCTCATGTCGTTTCAAACCTGAATGGCTTACTTTCTTTTGTAGAACAAAAAAATAAGTTATTTTGTTGGTAACCAAGCTGTTTTGGTCACCAGGTCACAGTGACTTTGATTGCATGAACAAAAAGTACTGAGATGAAAATACTGAAATACTGAATCAGTGCTTTGACCAATGTGGTGGGGTGAATGAAGACATGGGCATAAATACAATATAAATAAATTCAACATACATTAAATTCAATTTATATATAAAGGCAGTTGCATCATTAAATTTGCTAGTTGTGCCACCAAAACTGCACATAATAATGTGTTTGGATATCCGTATTTCTGTGCAGTTGGAGTAATGGCCTGCTAATCTTTCAGCATCTGTGTCTGGAGAGTCTTTGTGTTCCCATGGCTCCTACATGCCTCATTTCTCCCTCAGTACCGCAGCTCAGAGAGGTTAATGGCTAATGGCTGGAAGAGTAAAACACAAGTCAAGTTCATCCCCGGCTTCCTCCCCATTACCAACAGGGTCAAGCCCTACTGAGCTTCCTACCGCAGTCACAGATCCACCCGCTGTTATCACAAAAACAGCTGCGAGCAGTTTTGACAGTCACACTCTTTCCCACCAGCTCCGTTAGGATCTCTCTTTCTCACATGCACTCGTACGATCCCCCCAGCGAGGACGAGTGTTTTGATCCACCGCGAACATTGTTTTAAATGGGACTCTGACAGGCATCAATAAAGAAAGTACAAATATAAGCGTGTGTGCAAGCGACAATCGAGTCTGCCATTTTGTTTCAATTATTAACGCCGCTCAGTTTAGTGGTTCATGAATATTCCGCCATCATTTGCATACTAGAGGAACCAAGCTCGTCAGTATTCATGACACTGGTGTTAGAAGGGAAAAAATGAGCTGTGTGTAGAAGTGTGTATCCGTGTGGACCCAACTGACTTAATGGTATTTCTGTAATTCATTAGTCTGCTCAGCGTTCACCATGAATACAGAATATCATTTTATCATGCAATTTCAGTGTCAGTCTATAAGGCTGACATATGTTGGTTAAAGTACTTGCGTATGAGTGAGGTGAAGTCTGAAATATTCAGCAAAGAGTGTGTCTTATCTCTGAGCCACAGTGGTGGGTTTATTGTGAAACATGCTAAGGTTTCAAATGTTTGCGAAGACAGGAACAAACACCATCAAGCATGATCTATGATTACCCAAGGCCTGTTTAAATGGCTTTAACGCAGATGGTTTCTTTCATTGTCTTTCCCAGACTTGCATTTATCTAGCTAACTAAATGAGGACATACCAGAGTCATCTATTGTTTTTATATAAAGTTAGTTATAAGTACAACTTATTTACCCACCCTTAGGTTGTTCTGAAAATGCATGAAATGCAAATATATGTTGTTCCTTTTAACACAAGGTGATATTTTGAAGAATATCCTGGCTCTATTCAGTATAATGGAAGTGAATGAGGACTGGGACTGTCAAACTCCAGAACAATGTTGCTAAAACTAAACTAAAACTAAAAATGTTTTTTGGTAATTGAAATAAAGATGCAATAAAATATAAATATTAGATAAAAAACTTAAGGAACGAAAATTAGAAATGTACTAAAATGACTAAAACTAAAGCTGCTATAAAAGTAAACTAAAGCGAAATAGAAAATATTAAACTATTAATAAATAAAAAATATTAATAAATACTATTATAATATATAAATACTAAAATATCACTTCTACAAAAGGTTAAAAAAATCTGCTAAATTACGAAAGTGGTTCATATAATTTGTGCACTCTATATCTTCAAGAGAATAGAAATGCAAGTCATTATTTATTTAAAATCCCAGCTCTCCTGGAGGGCTCACAATTCTGGCTATTTTTCTCGCAATTGCAAGTTTACATCTACAAAATTGTGAGAAATAAACTCGCAATTCTGATTTTTTTTCTCAGAATTGTGAGATATAAACTCGCAATTGAGTTATAAAGTCAGAATTGTGAGAAATAAACTCGGGATTCAGAATTTTTTCTCAGAATTGTGAGATATAAACTCACAATTGAGTTTGAAGTCAGAATTGCGAGATAAAAACTCGCAGTTCTCACTTTTTTTCTCAGAATTACAGAATACAAACTCGCATTTGTGAGTTATAAAGTCAGTATTGCGTGATATTAATTTATTCACAATTGCGAAAAAAATAATTGCAAGTTTATCTTGCATTGTGACTTTTCTCAGAATTGCGAGTGTATATCTCACAATTGTGACTTTTTTTTCTCACAATTGCAAGTTTATTTCTCACAGTTGTGAGATAAGAAGCCAGAATTGTAAGATAAAAACTCAGTTACCTTTTAAAATTTTTTATTCTATGGCGGAAATGGGCTTCCATAAATCTGGACGTTAAAATAAGTAATAATGTGCTGTTTTAACATAAAGAAGTAAGTGATTTAAAATCGTACATTCAGTTAACTTTAGTATACTTAAGTTGGAAACTTAAGTTATCTCAATAAATTAGAAGATGTTATAACTACTTGCAGCACCTTTTTTCACAGTGAATGGTCTGATTTCACTCACAGACTGATTGATCTGCTTCTTGACTTCACAGACTCACTGAATCAATAATCTGTTTGCAACTCACTGGAGACGAAGATGTTCAGTGAATGATGACTTAAATTTCAGTCTGTTGCCACATAGCACTATAGTATGAGGAACCAATCTATAATTTGAACTATTTTTATAATATATTTATGGTGCTTTTTGATCATTTTTGAATCTGGAAAGCTCTGATTCTACATGGAGTATTCAAAATGTTCCTTTTGTGTTCAATAGAAGAAAATTATACAAGGTTGCAATGACCCTGATGATAAAGGTGAATAAATTAATATAAATCTTTTTTTATTTTTTTATTTTGTTTGTCAGATTAAGATTGCTTTTGGGGACTGTTGTATCCCTAAGTAAACATATGTGCATGCTTGGATTTGATGTGTTTTATTGCCTAATTACCTGCTTGTTTACTGTTACGGTGGAATACAGGGGAAAATTATGCTTTTCGCTTTAAGTCACTAGTGTTTTGACTATGGCAAATCTTGTTGCTCATCTCCTGCCTTTTAGTTGGCAATCAACTGATTTGAAAAACAGAAGGAAAGGAAGATGAGGAGGGTGTTGAATAAATGAATGCAGCTTGGATTTGTCTCTGATTTAGTCCGCATGGATGCTGTAGGGCTTATTGACTCACTTGGTAGTCACTCATTTAGAGCTAACATAATCATGCCATACTGTTTTATGCATTCCTTCATGCAGGACTGGAGAAACAGAGATTGCACCTAAAGGGATGAAGTTACCGTTTCTGAACAGCATGGCTTTCACACAGTATGAGCTGTGTGTGATTGATGGAAAAGGTTTTTCTCAGTAATTTGGTGGAGGAGTCAGATGTAACCCACCCTTAACCTCGTTCTGCTCTCTTTCTTTCTCTTTTCCTCTGTTTCATCCCTCATTCACAGAGAGTGATCCCACTCTAGGGAAATCTGCTCAGACGATAATGTACAGAACACGTGCTATTTTCAGATTATGTTTCTTGAAACCAAAACACACATACACAGACACACACACAGCATGTTGTACTTATCTGAGGGATGAGATCTTGTTACCAACATTGTTAATTATAATTATATTGGTAATAGTTGTTTTCTCATAGGATTGAGAACAATACAAAAGAAGTTATGACTTTGTACAAGGCATGCTTCCCTTAAAAAGTACAATAGTGATACCATGGTACAGTAATGGTGTCAGATGGTAAAACCATTGAGCTGAATGTTTGCCATATTCATGCATCATGGTATTTGTAAGGTAATTCAAGAATATCATGTAACTACGCTGGTATATCTCCGAAAACAATAACATTATGGTGTTTTTTGGTATTGTCATCTGTCACCAGAAAGATGTCACCAAATGTCTTGAAACTATTTGTAATCATTATTTACCAACATGGCTGAGTTTGGTGTTTGATTTTGTTGGTTGGAGTTTGTTGGTATTTGTTGGTGCTGGTTGGAATTTATTGGTATCTGATGGAGTTTGTTTGTGCTGACTGGAGTTTAATAGTGTCTGATGGAGTTTGTTGGTGTCTGATGAAGTGTGTTGGTGTTGGATGGATTTTATTGCTATCTGATGGATTTTGTTGGTGTTGGTTGAAATTTATTGGTATCTGATGGAGTTTGCTGGTGTCTGATGAAGTTTGTTGGTTTGTGTAGGTGTTGGTTGGAGGTTATTACTATCTGATGGAGTTTGTGGATGTTGGTTGGAGTTTATTGCTATCTGATGGATTTTCTTGGTGTTTGTTGGAGTTTATTACTATCTTATGGAGTTTGTTGTTGTTGGTTGGAGTTTATTGCTATCTGATGGAGTTTGTTGTGTTGGTTGGAGTATATTGCTATCTGATTGAGTTAGTTGGTGTTGATTAAAGTTTATTTCTATCTGATGGAGTTTGTTGGTGTTGGCTGGAGTTTATTGCTATCTGATGGTGATTCTTGTGTTTGCTGCTTTCTTCTATGTGGATTCTTATTAAATACTCACGTTGGAACTTTTTTCGTCTACCTTGTCTTCAGTCTGTGCACGCACATTTGCACAGTTTGAGTTTTTTCATCAGTATGAATTGGCATTATGGAGCACACATAGATAACAATGTAAGAGCAACACACTTTTTTGTTTGTTTTTACAAACTAAGGGATGAGTTGAAATTATTTTCTATGTTAAACGACACTGACAAAAGCTGACATATTAATAAAACCTTTCACCTCTGTGTGTCACACACTGGATTTTAGAGCGTTAAAGGTAATGGTGCAAAGCCTATGCGTTAAATGCTGAGTGTTCAGCCATTTCATTAGCATTGAAGGTCTCCTTCAGAGTCTTTTCCAGCTATTGCTGGAAGTGCTTTCATGGAATTTCTGCATCATTTAGTTTCTTTCCAAAAGCCCTTTCACTTCCCGTAAGTAGCACTTCTGGCCAGTGACTTTAGAATCAATGGCGTTAATACAATTCTGTATTAAAAACCCAATTCTTTCCTAGAGGTCACTTCAGGCTCATTGTTTTTAATGTATGAATCATGTGGTTTTAATGTCAATGTATCTCAATCTCTCTGTTTTTTGTCTCACCGAAGGCCACTTCTCACATGTGTCGGTCAGTGATACTGAGCGAGGTAACCATGGTGATGACTCTACAGGCCTGACTCCTGACTGCTCGCCTCCTTCACCTGATACGGCCCTGAGGAACATCGAGAGAGTCATCCGCCCCCAGGTACACACACACGCACGCACACTCAGGAACACACATGCACACACAGTCTATTATGTTGTTCTGCTCTCAAGGTTAATGGTGCTCTTTTAGATAAAACATAGTCTGGCTGTAACTATCGCAGCATCTGTGTGTGGGAGTCACACACACACACACACACACACAAGAGCAGTACTGTCTTACATCTACACTAAGATACTGAGCATTCTTCATCTTATTTATACGGCTATTATAAATATGCACATGCCCGACGGGCGGATTCTCTTCATGCTTTGATATGCAATTGTCCCAAGCCGCCATCATTTTCACTCATTCTTCAAACTTGAGGGGTTTTATTTGATTAGCATCAGTTACAGTATAGTAAGATCAAGCTTGAAAGTAATTGCATTATCAAACCAAGTGGCATTTATTAACAAATAATAATTACAGAAGCACACTAAGCAAAATATTTATAAAAAAAAATAATGTAGATAATAAATTAATATTAATTATAAATTATATTAATTATTAATAAATGTACATTAATTATACATTACAAAATGTACATTGTAAAGTTGTAAATAAAACATAATTCTAGTAATATTAATTGTTATTTATAATTCTAAATTACAAAATATAGAATGTAAAAAAAAAAAATTCTACTCTAAAACGTCACGTTTAATTCAGCGTGTTAGTTGCAGTTTATTATTTCTGAAATTTGTAAGCAGTTTCTAATTCATCCTAATTCATCTAATTAAAAATTCATCCTGCAACAGATTTTTTTAGTTTATAGAAGATAATTCATTAACAATATGCTACAATTCATGCGCTTAAAAGAAATATGGATATATCATGTAACAGCACAAATACCCGCTGAAAAACTGCTGAATAAAGTTTACATGGCACAATTGTCTTTATCCATTTCATCAGCATTCGATGAATTACTGCTGCCAGGATTGCTATAAAATGTTCATAAACATCTTTTTTTTAAAAACTCAATTCTGTTTACTGCCTGCTTTCTGTGTGTGGCAATAGTGGCACATTTATTTATGAGAGTAGCGCTTACCTTTGCAAATTAGGCTCTATCTAGTGCTATATTAATGTAGATAGGGCCTGGTTTAACGGGATTGCAGGTGGTTATTGAATAAATAATACCAATTGGGACCAGATAATATGACTAGGAATAGTCAAATGAGTTCCGAGAAAAGCTCTAGCATCGTTTGTTTACAGTTGCCACTTGGTTAAATATTTTCTATTTAATGCATGTGAAATTCATATGTTTGTAACTGTGGCTTAGGTTATCTATTTGAGGCCACTGTGTATGATGTTGTCTCTTTTCTGCAAAGTCTCTTTCTCTCTGTTGGTTTCATGCTCTGTGTTTGTGACTTATTATTCTCTTAGAAGAGTGTGAATGGGCCCTTTTTCTTCCCCATCAGAGTGCTCAGTGCATCCTATAAGAGTCATGTTTGTCCTCTTTTCAGTCAACCACAATCCCTCGTTTATCTGAGCTGGCCCTCTTTTGGGCAATGTTGTCTGCATGCTGAGCGCCCGTAGGATTAGAAAGAGACACAACTGTGTACATTCTCCCCCACTGTCTTCAACAACAAACTCTGCAATGCTCCAGTTGGGCACATGACGTGTGCAGTGCACTTTCCTAAAGATTGATTTAATTATTTTCTTCATTTCAAACTGCGCTTTAGTGCTGCTAAGTGCAGTCTATCTTCAACTGGTGGTGAATAAGTCACATGTGACTCTCTCTTATTTTATGCCTTTTTATTTGTCATTATCTTTTCTGCAAAAAACTTCAAAATAATGCTAATCTACAACCAGATGGTCACTATCGCAAAATAGAACCCGCCGCCAAGCTATGTATGCAAATGTACCAAATGAAATCTGATTTCCAATCAATGTGGGTTTTAAAACCTGTTGCGCTACATGGCATCAAAACTCTGCATGCATGACACAGCAGTCTGTATTAGTGGTAGCTAAATCATCACACAGCACTCATGATCACTAAAGTGGACTTCCATCAGAGCTGATGAGGTCTCCGGAACACTGATGGGCCAATTGAGCTCCTCATTTGCTCTATGCACAAGCGGAGAGGAGTCTAGTCATGTCTGTTTAATCATAAGCTCTATGGCCCATTCAGGTGTGCCTCTGGTTCCCCTGGGAGAAAGGAAGAGACTGATGAGCGATCATTTGCATCTAGCTGCATTTAAATCTCAACATAAGGCACCATTGATGAAGTGTCTGTTCATAAGGAGAAGTCACCCAGGGGTTAATAACCTGAGCTTGTAACTGAAAAGTTGTAGGTTCAAACCCTGAAAGGGCTGGTCATTGAGCTGTCCTCATTTAGCAAGAAACCTAACCTCAGGTTACTATATGGAGATCTTCACTTTAATTTAAAATTCTGCTCCTTCTATTGTGACTTTATATACTGCAAGCTGCTTGAAAAAATAAACTAGCCAGAATAATGTGGCAAATATTCTATTCTATTCTATATATAAGTTCTATTAAACAAAATGCATAATTTTTAGGCTGCATAGAAACACAGTCATAAGACAACTCTATTCTATTCTACATAAAAGTTATTTTCCACAATCTAGTGAGCTGTCCGCCTAGACAGCATTTTTAGGCAGCATATTAGGCAGCAATTTTTATTGGCACACATTCATAAGACAAATAGACATTCTGTTCTTTTCTGTTCTATTCTAATTACATATATAAAGTCAGTTCCAACATAGTGATGATCCTCGATAGATGTTTTAGGCAGCATAGGCATGCAGTCGTAAGACATTCTATTCTATTCTATTCTGCAGATAAAAGCTCTATTCTAAAAACAAGGGAGCTGCCTACCTAATGACTGCAAAATTATTATGCTTTCTTTTAGTAAAAATCTAAGGCACAATCATTCAAGAAACATTTGTGATGAAAACTCTCCCAGAAAGCACTGCAACACACTTAGTGATCAATACAATATACAAGATTTAATCTATTTAATCCAAAACTAAATCATATAACTTAATATTTGTATCTGCTATGTAGTTTATGCATATTATTAGGGTTTTGGTTAGTTAGCTTAGTAACATGTTAATTGGAATGATTTGATCCCAGTAGAATTAGCAAGAATCCCCTTTTAAGCATTAAATAGAGCATTTTGAATGTGGATCACTTATGAGGTTTTATTTTGGTTAAGATGCTGCCTTAGAAGGTAGCTGTCTATGCAGACAGCAGACAGCTTACTACAGTAGGTCTTGGAGCAGAGCTGTAGTGTATTATTTGAAAATGTGTTTTCAGACATTACAACAATTGTTTTACCTGATTTAATCTCTGTTTAACTTTTTGGTCAAGAATTGATTCTTGATCTGCATCTGCCTGGCAGAGGACAATGCATAATTCAATTTGTTAAACATTTAATTAGCCTTTGTAGAAAAGCAGAATGACAGTGAAATGTGTTCTTTTGTGTGCTTGAATGTGGACAGTAGGAGCTCTTGAGCTGTAGTGGGGACAGAAAATCCTCTTGATGCTTTATCAGCTATATTCACACATACACACACACACACACACACACACACACACACAAACACAACCACTGTAATACAGCTGAGCTATTACTGCGTGACTTTATTCTCATGTGTGTGCTTTCTCACTCAGGTTGCAGGAAAGAGAAACACAATATAAACCTGTCATAACTGGTTTAAGCCTGTTCAGTCAACTTCAATGTAAATTTAGTGGCATTTGGCTAAACTGATTTGAATAACAAATATCTCTGATATTCAGATCAGAAAACAGAAAAATAACCTGTTAAATGACCACAAGAAGTCCTTGGGCCCTATTTTAACGATCTAAGCGCATGGTCTAAAGTGCATGGCGCAGGTGCACTCAGGGCGTGTCCGAATCCATTTGGCTAATTTAACGACGGGAAAACGGTTGGCGCGCCCGGTCTAAACGGGTTGTCCCTATTCTCTTAATGAGTAAAGGGTGTTTTTTGGGCATAACGTGCAATAAACCAATCAGAGTGTCATCTCCCATTCTCTTTAAAAGCCAGTTGCTCTCGCGCCATGACGGGCGAGAGCACTATTTACATTGCGGAATGTAATTTTTCATTTTAAAAAATGTTTGTGTGCTTCTGCGCGTCCCTGTGTGTAATAAGCAAAGTGTACGCGCGTTGTGCACCCGCCTATAGGCGCATATTACTAATGGGCTCTTTAAATAACAAAGAAAAAATATTGAGCCAGACTTTAGACCAGGTTTTTGTTGGTCAATGGCGCAGTTTATTTCAGTTGCCTCAGAATAGCAATGCGTCAGCAATGCGCCTGAACACACCTCGTTTTCAGACCAGCACACCCATGGGCGCACAAATAGGCGCGCAAATGCATTTGCTATTTAAACAACGCCTTGCGCCGCATTGCGCCGGATGTATGGTAGGGCCCCTTTTTTATCTTACACATCTGTTTTTAACAAGTTCACAGGTACAGATCTTTAGATGCTTTAGGTTGTGTGTGTGTGTGGCACAGTTTATCTGTGTTGAAGCCCAACTGTGATTAATTTAGCTGTAAGTGTTTCTGATAATCTCGCTGCCCTTTCTGACAGTGCGAGATGCTGGAGAATGATGTTCCCTGCGTTCCTCTTGGCTGATAGAGATTAGAAAGAGAAAACATGTTCATCTATCTATATGATCCTTCCTATTTTTTAATATAATTATACAGAATTTGCAGAGGTTGTGTACATTTATGAACACAATTGTACACAGTTGTAAAAAAATGATGCGTACACAATTACGCAAGATCAAGTCTCTGAGTTAAAAGAAGTTCAGGCTGCATTTGAAATATGCGTCATTTTCAAAGACTTGCAACTGACAGCGTTCATGTTCGCACTAAGCGTCTACATAGCTTTTGTCTATTTTGATGACAGACATTACGAATCAGTCTTTTAGAAGAGAGTATATCATGATGAGAAAGAGAGAGAGATACTCAAAGCTGTCAAAATGCCTCTCAATGTGAAGCACAGCCATTGGGCTGAATTCACACAGTACAGCCACTGACCTGCTAGTTCTCCCTCACAACTGTTGTGAAATTAAAATTCAAAATTGAAATTTGATGGCAGTGTGTTAGAGGAGCTGTGACAGCAACTAACTTTCAACCATTAGAGCGGATGGTTGAAGAGGGTCATGACACCATGATGTGACCTTTTCTGCTTTTTATTGACCTTTTATGTGTGTGTAGGTGTGTACTTGTGAGAAACAGAGAGTTTAAATTAAGAAGTGTTTAACTGGTAGTGTGATCAAATGTGTGTGTGTTTGCACTGCGAGTGTAATTTTTCATTTTAAAAAATGTTTGTGTGCTTCTGCGCGTCCCTGTGTGTAATAAGCAAAGTGTACGCGCGTTGTGCACCCGCCTATAGGCGCATATTACTAATGGGCTCTTTAAGTGTAGCCCACACACACTCATCAGTGACCTTGTGCCGTGTGTCTTCTGTTGAAATCTTCCTGTATGCTCTCAAAGCCCTGTGGTCATAACATATTCTGCTTTTTCTCTTTAATACCAATTCAGGAATAAAAGATAATTGAATGTGCCCAGCTGGATTTTGAGAACCCCTTTGGCGATTAATCTGTAACACCGCTGATGAAATGGTGACGAGCTAAATGATGCAGATTGCATATCTCATGCCCTCGGCCCCTTGAGTTTCAAGTTTGTCATGCTAATGATGCTAATATCACGTAATTCTTCGTGTGTGATACAAACAAACACAGCGTGAAGCACGAGCTTCATAACGCTCCTTTACTTTTTTTTCTTGAACATTTATCTCTCTGAAAATGTAGTTTGCTTCCTTTCTTGCGTACAACACAAACTTCCGACCTCAAATATAAAAAAAATTAAATTGTAATGCTATTTCACAATATTACCGTTTTTACTGTATTTTTTTGATTAAATAAATGCAGCCTTTTTCAAAAACATCAAAATGTCCAGAATACTTTTTGTTGAAGCTATTTTTGTTTAAAAAAAAGAAGCAGCAGCAGCAGCAGCATGAACATTCTGTTGTAGAGGTTCAGGTAATGAGGTAAATGATGACAGAAATGTCATTTTGGTTGAACTTTTCCATTAATTTCCCATGATTTCTTCTGGTTTTGCTTGTTACAGGATCATTTAAGGATAAAAGGTGTTGTTAAACCCTGCAGTCGGTTTGATTTGTGCTCTGAGGCGTCTCATTTTGTAATGAACAGCAGCCCCTCCTCCTTTGCTGAGTGTGTTCCTGTTGCCTTTTTTTAGCAACAGGAACTCTATATTTGGTAATGTTGTTGTTATTGCGGTGCTCCTGTTCTTGCAGCTTTGCCTCCGTTGTCATGGAGACGGCAGTTGTATTGAAGTGAGTGAAAGTGTGTGTGTGTGTGTGTGTGTGTGTGAGTGTTTATGTGTGAGATGGAGGGCGAACAAGAGGAATGTTGATAAAGTGTTGCTCTACGCATCAAGGTTGTTCAACACCTCAATCTGTATCTTTATCTGGATGAATAAACTGCTTACGGCACTCAGTATTATAACCAGCCTTGGAAGCAGGCTATGTTTCATTTGAATTATTGGTGCACTTTCAAATTCACATCCACACCCTCAGTGGAGCAGCTAGTGTCAAAAGAGAACATTGATTTGTAAAGAACACCAGTTCTCTTATAACATTGTAAGTTGACTTTATCACTGTAAAAGTAAAAGCTTCTGATTGGATCATAAATCATATGACCAAGGGAGTGTTTTTCATATTTTGCGAATGTACAAAACCCTGTTTTAGTCAAATTTCAGGCAAAAAAATAAATAAATACATTTTCATTGTTTTATTTTGTCATTTTCATCTTATAAAAATTACACACATTTTCTAAATTCTACATTCCCAAGTTCTCTTTACTGTGCAATAAAATAAAATAAAATACGTTTTCCATTACTGCAGTTCTTCTCAACCATTTGACTCAAAGGCTCCCTGTTGCTTTAATTTATATATATTTTTATTAACAGAAATTGGGAGTGTTGATAAATTTAATTAAAATGTATTGATGATGATTTATTTTATGATTTCAGTATATTCAACAGGGTTTCCGCGGGATCTTAAAAAGCCTTAAATTTTGTTGTATCAAATTTAAGGCCTTAAAAAGTCTTAAATTGTACAAGAAAGTCTTAATTATGATTTCAAGAGGTCTTAAATTTGAGGACGGAAAACCAGAATTGCGATATGGCTGAATGTGATGATTAAACTTCAAAATTCTTATCATTTCATTGAATACACATGAGCACTGCACATTCAAAGTCCGGTGCTGCGCTGCTTTGTGTTCTGCCGTTATCGGGGAAACAGTTATATTTCTACCAAACGCTCCACCTGCTGTCGGAGAATGAATGAGCATTTTCTTCTGAGTTCAGACCAATGCGAAAATCGACCCATGTTTTTTTTCTTTATCTGTCAAGTGGCAAACACGCGGAGCTTTAAATGTGAACTGGTGGATCGATAAGAAGACAATGCATTATAAAAATGTAAACATAGGGGTGTGCGATATGTATGGTCTGCGATAATATCGTAATTGTTGTTTTAACAATGTGCGATTTGATATTATGAGTATATGGCGAAAAGCAAACACAAAACACACCTACAGAGTTCACGCATACATTAGGTGATGAAGTGTAGTAGGTTAGACTAGTGCGCGTGTGCATTTAGAGTGCGTTCTTTCACTGCATGAATCAGTCTATTAAAATGCATTAAGAATGATCACATAATTTGACATATGGGGCAGAAAATATGTTTATATCATTTCATATAGTTAATATAACTCGAAGAGTGACGTTTTTTTTCTCCAAAAGCAAGCATGATTACAAATTGATTTTGATATTGATTTTATGCAACAGTTCAATAAACAAGTAGTTAATATTAAGAGACTTGAATTTTAGACACCATATTTCCAGTTTTAAAAATTAAAAAAAAAAATGTTCTCCAACAAAAATCTTTTCAAACACAGCCACAGCGCTGTTTTGCGTCTCTGAGCAACAGGATGCTGTTTTGTTCCTGAATGAATGAACCGTTTAAATGATTCGGTTCAATCGCAATGACTCACTTATTAACAGTGACTTGCTGCCACCTACTGGCGGTTTTAATTTCACATTTAAGGTACCTTTTTATTTTTTTAATAAGTTCAAACATCAGTTTTTAATGTTTTATGTTTAAAATATCAAAACATTATTTATGCATTTGTAATTGCAGGTTAAAGTATTTAATGTCCCGCAGGGGTGCATTAAACAGTGTGTAAATGCATCTAAATGACACTTCTAATGCAGCTTCTGTTTCTCCTCTGCATTGCAAAGATACATTTTGTTGATACTGATTTAATTTGCTTGGTAACAACCCAAATGCAAGAATTTGACTCAAAAGATGGTGCACACTTTTAGAAAAAAATGGCTTAAAGGTAAAAATGCCCATAAAACTTGTTGGAAATTTTTAATTTCTGTCACTGCTGTGCACTGACCACACAATATGAAGAATATATAAAAAAAAAAATCAGGAGTCAGCTGTCCATGGTAGTCCTTAAGATATCAGCACAGTTACACACTCAGCAAAATATTGTTTAATTATCATTATAGATAAAATCCCAGAATATTGTCGAGGTATCGGTTTTTGTCAATATCGCACACCCCTAATTTGTTATTTAATTGATATAATAATTTATTGATAATAATTGTTTAAATTAATATCATAATTAATACTTCTGACTCATCCATTTTCTTAACAATGGCTTAAAGGCTGAAATGTAAAATGTATTATTTTATAAAACTTTGTTTTTGTGAACTTGTATCTGAACTGTAAATTATGCTTTTTACAGTAATTCTACAGTTTAATATGGTACTACATTGCCCTACCCCACTCATATGGTATTAATTTTATTTGTGCAGGTCTTAAAAAAGGTCTTAAATTTGATCTTAAAAATCCTGCAGAAACCGTGATTCAAGAGTCTGATTCTGTATGTTCTTCAGTAAAAATAATAATTATTGAGGGAGGAAATAAACATGATTTAAGTTTACATCTTATTTTTTTTCTTTTGTGTGTGTGTTTGTGTTTTAGCATTTTAATTAAGTTAGATTTTCTTTATTATAATTAAATAAATTACGTCACCTTGACAAGTTTGTTGAGGCCCCTGGTTGAGAACCACTGCGTTACTGTAATATCAAAAAGCATATTAATAGGTATTTAGTGATATTTATATAGAAGCGATATTAATAGGTTCACTACAATTTTATTTACTGTATTTTATTTTCTCAATTTGTAGAAACAATAAAAATATATTTAAGATTAAATTCAATCATATTATATTGGTAACACTTTATTTTGATAATCCACTTTAGAAATTCAACTAACAGTAAGTAATTTTGCGTCTACATGTCAACTAGCAGTCATTAGAGTATTAGTGGACTGTCTGCTTAATATCTTCTAACACTTTATTTTGATGGGTCCACAACATACAACATACTGACTATATGTCAACTTATTCTACTAACCCTAAACCTAACCAAACAGTCTACTCTGAGAGTTAGTAGACATGTAGTTGCAAATTAATGAGAATTAGTTCACATGTAGTTGCAAAATTACTTATAATTAATTGAATGTCTAAAGTGGACTATCAAAATAAAGTGTAACCATTATATTTTTTTATGTATTTTAAGCCCATATTATGACAGTGTTGCACATTATGGTAATGAGAATTGGATTTGAACACGTTCTTGACAAGTGACATGAGATTCACTCCGAGATCCTCGTAGATCAACAGTCTGTGTCACTCAATGTGATTGTATTTCCCAAACCAGATGAGCATATAAAATCAGCGCTGAATGATTCTCCGTAATTATAAATTCTCGCTCTGAGATTTGAGCTGAATGTGATCTGCATATGCATTGACAGTACTGCATTCCTGAATGCCCCACTGGGAGGTGAAACAGTCGCGTTAGTGGCATTTATTGCCCCGTGATCCCAGAGCCCACTGAATAATTATCATAATTACCATCCATAAATTAGCGCACAATTTCTCACTCTGCACTCGCTTTCCGAATACTGGGCCAGCGCAATCAATGTAGTATTAGTGAGCTAACGCGCAGCCAAAGTAAGTGAAGCAGGTGTGCATCCTGTTCCTCCTCTCTGATCTTCACCTCGGGGAGAGGGTGTGTGTGTGTGTGAGAGAGACTGCTATACAACATTATTAGAGGAGACAGTGGGTGTGCTTGATGAACAGGCATGTTTTGTTTTTTAATTTAACTACAGTCAGCCATGACAGACTCATTAGGAGTTCATGGTGTGAGACTGCAAGTGTGTGAGTAACAGGTTCATTAGCAGCAGTTCCTGACACCAAGGTGTGTTTGACAACAATGAAAACTGCCTGAATTTGCAGATTTGGGCAAAACTGTGGCGGATGTGCTTAGTCAAATACAAACCATTTGCTTAATTGTCTTTTTCACCTCTTTTCCAACAGACAAGGGACATTAAGTGCTGCAGAGTTTTTCGAAAGTCATTCAGATCGCATTGAAAAGCAGTAATAGTGAGTAAGTTTTCTAAAGTATACACGAAATCAAAAACAAGTCAAATATCTGCTTGGTATAATAATAGCATCAGTATTTCAATAATCGCTGCGATGGGATATATAGACAATGCTGAATAGGACGTTCCAGAGTCACACACAATTCTTAATATTAAATGAAGATCCGCCAATGCCAGAGTGCAGTGTCATATCAGTATCAGAGTGCATATATTAAACTGTGCTGGTTTAAGCTTTCTAAGGAAATGATATTACTCCTAAATACATTTTCTTTTTATAATATTTCCACATGAAAATAGCAAAGGAAGCTGGTAGGGCGTTAAAACACCAACCAACCAACAGTATGCTAGTACTAACACTACTAATAATGATTATTATTTATATTATTATTTATTATCTATATACTTTGCATAAAATGAGCAAATACAAACAGATGAGGATCAAACCAAGAAAAAACAAAACATAGTTAGAAATAGTTGCACAAATAGGAGAGCAAAATACAAAGGGAGCCAATGCAAAACAAAATTGCAGAATCAATTAAGCAAAGAAGAAACTAAGTATAATTGTATGTTAAGAAACTTTTGTATGTTAACACACAGGTCATGTCCTCCAAAAGGTTGATGTTTCCCATATCTGAATATTTAACCAAACTGAGAGGTAAGAATAAAGATAAATTGTTCAATACTGAGCTAGTCTGAGTGAGCATATGAGGCCAAAAGATCTTTGAGAATTGTATTGTCAAAGGAAACATCTGTCAGGGAGGTGAAGAGTTATAAATTGGCCGGAGGCCGTAAGAGGTAAGCAGCAGTCATATTATACTTTATTAGACATGGACAGAAGAAAGAAACTTGATTTAAGGGTGGATGAAGCATGTATGGTAAAGAGCTTTTGATTTAAACTGATTTATTACGCATGAAAGTTGTTTTTTGTATATAGCATAGACAACAGTTATACCTGCTTTCACCCTCTTTTTACTTCAGTCTTCTTTGCTTTTTCTCCAAAACCATCTTTTTCAAATTCTCTTAGATTTTCTCTTTTTATTATTTCAGTATTCTTTTTTTTCATCTGTGTTTTGAAGTGGTGCCAGGTTTCTGCGAAGTGCGTGCGTGTGTGAAATTAAGTCACTTAAATCAGAGACATTTTTCTCATGCAAATGAATTAATTTGGCATTTTGGACACCTGTGATGCAACAGGAAGTGAAGATGATACTTATGTAAGGCTTCCTGTGGTTATACAACTGCTTGACTCTGCACATAGTCATCTCTTTTTGTTGTTTTCTCTCCCTGTCTCGCTCTGTCTCTCCCTCTCGCTGAGCAATATGTATCTCACATCCATTCCATCTCCTACTTGCAGGCTTTTTCAAAACTTTCTTCTCTCCTGCAGACAAACTCTGTTGCGTAGTGCATTTGATTTTTGTTGGGATGTCTTTGCAGAGGTTGTTAGTAAAGGAATGCCTCAGAATAGCATACAAACTTGAGGGTGGGATCTATTGATTTGAGCCAGTAATCTACTATGCAGGTTATCTAGCATGTGCACAGCAAAATGCTATCAACCAGACAGAACACCTTAGCAACTGTGTAGCAACAAATCCACCTCATTTTCGCATTGTTGCTGTGAGTTTTGTATGGGCACCATGGGCAAAAAAGGGGTAACACTTTATTTTAAGGACCAATTCTCACAATTAACTAGCTGCTTACTAGCATGCACATTACTAGCATATTGACTGTTTATTAGAATCAGAATCAGAATCAGAATGAGCTTTATTGCCAGGTATGTTTACACATACGAAGAATTTGTTTTCGTGACAGAAGCTTCCACAGTGTAACAGAATGACAGTGACAGAACAAAAAAACACAGATAATAAAAAATAGAACAAGTAAATAAGGAATAAAAATATATAAATCGACAATTGTATGTGCAGGTATATTACAATAGACAGTTTTGTATGTACAGGTACTGTATATTGTAATTGTAGGTGTAGACTGAGTATGAGTGTTAGATAAATAAGTGTATGAGTGTATAAATAGTGTGTGTTCCACAGTTATTGTTAAGTGTTCATGAGATGAGGGTTTCTGCCTGTAGGTCGGTATTAGATGAACTAAACAGTGATCAGAGAGTCCTAAAGCTGCCCATGGAACAGAGTGATATGCATTCTTTATTGTGGTGTAACAGTGATCCAATATATTACTGTCTCTAGTGGGACATTTTGATGTGCTGTCTGTATTTTGGCACTTCACGGGAGAGATTGGCTTTATTAAAGTCCCCGAGAATGATTAAAACAGAGTCCGGCTGTTGTTGTTCTGTCTTTGTGATCAGATCAGCGAGTTTCTGTAAAGCGGAGCTCACGTGTGCTTTGATGTGCTGTCTGTATTTTGGCACTTCACGGGAGAGATTGGCTTTATTAAAGTCCCCGAGAATGATTAAAACAGAGTCCGGCTGTTGTTGTTCTGTCTTTGTGATCAGATCAGCGAGTTTCTGTAAAGCGGAGCTCACGTGTGCTTGCGGAGGAATGTAGACACTGACGAGAATGAACGAACAAAACTCCCGCGGCGAATAGAACAACTTGCAGCTAATGAAGAGCACTTCCAGATCTGAACAGCACATCTTCTTTAACACAGTTACATCTGTACACCACCTCTCATTGATGTAAAAGCATATCCCGCCGCCGCGTGATTTCCCCGTTGATTCTGCGTCGCGATCCGCTCTGAACCCCTGAAAGCCCGGGAGACTCAACGCGCTGTCCGGAATGGCGTCTTTCAGCCAGGTTTTCGTGAAACACAGAGCAGCAGAGTTTGAAAAATCCTTATTTGTCCGGGAGAGCAGAAGGAGTTTGTCCGTTTTGTTGGCTAGAGAGCGGAGGTTGGCCAGATGGATGCTCGGCAACGGCATTCTGAATCCGCGCTGTCTGAGCTTGACGAGCGCGCTGGCTCACTTCCCCCGTTTGCGTGTCCTGAAGCGCTTGATCAGCACAGTAGCTCCGCCGACTACAATGTCCAGCAAAACATCAGAATAGTCGAAAACTGGTGAAATATCGGGTGGTGTGTACTGCCGAATGTCCAGCAATTCGTCTCTGGTGAAACTGATTGCAGGGATATAACTAAAGACAGGACAAACCAACAAAAACATAAAAACAACTGCGGAGCACGCCACGGAGGCAGCCATCAGCGTCGGCGCCATCATGATTATAATGCACATATTAATGCCTTATTTTTTATTTTTAGATGCCTTAATCATACCTCATACCTAAATTTAACAACTATCTTACTAACTATTAATAAGCAGCAACTTAAGAGTTTGAGGCAAAAGTTATAGTTAATAGTGAATATGTGTTCCCTAATTTAAATTGTTACCAAAAAAGGGGTTACGATGAATTCCAAGTCATTTATGAAAACCCATTTTTGAATGTGAATTTATCTCACAATTTAACTTCATATATCTCGCTTTTTTTGACTATTTCTCGTATTTGAGACTTTCTATACCACAAAATGTGATGCTATATCTCTCAATTGCAACTATTACTAATAACTGCAATATCAAATCTCACAATTTGGCTTTATATCTCATAGTGTGAATTTATATATTTGAAACTTTAGCACACTTACCTACCTTAGTAAGAAATGGGTTTCCATTTTATTTTTGTTTAAAAACAAGTTTGATAAAATTCTAGTGAATCTTAAACATGAACATTGCTCAGTGAAACATGACCACCCTCAGTCTGCTGCTCTTAATTTTCTGCACATTTATGCATTGTCGTTTATTTTCACAGTCCAGAAATGTGATACCACTCTTTTCTAGTGACTCCAGCAGCCAGTAATTGGTTATGTTGTACATCATTGCTTTCCACGTGGACTACGGTGCCTCACAAAAGGCCTCCAATTTCCTCATTTTATTGAAGTGTAAATTCTACATTACAATTTAGATAGAATTACATAAGGATCTGTTGCAGCAGACTTGGCTAATATAAAATAGGCTTATAAAAGTGTCCTCTTTAAGTGACTGATGCTAACATTACACTCTTTCCTGTCATAGCCAAAGCAACGGACCTCACTGTCCTCCTCCCAGGACGTCCAGAAACCCCTGCAGAACCACAGCGGTGATCCTTCGGAGGTCAGTTCATCACTCGGCTACGCCAGCTTCAGCACCAGCCCTCCCATCAGCCCCGCCAACTGCTCCATCGGATCGGCCGAAGACTACAGCATCACTGGTACGACTGTCCTTTCTTTAGCATTTAATTTCCTCTTGTTGTCTAGAGGATGAGATTTCTCAAATATAATCCCTTACGACAAATAAAAAAGACACGATTTGAGAAAACTGCTGACATGCAGTAAGAATATGGAGGTGTAAAAGTGTTGAGTGTCTGAGTGAACAAATAATGGTAGCTTTGGGACGCATTCACTTTCTGTTCACAGGGATGCTGTTTCTATAGGCATTTCAGCCAATGAGATCACAAGCTGGATAAAACCCGACCCCCCTTTACGTTTCTCATACAGACATGTTTATTTCAGCAGGAGGCGTCTCTCTTGATTGGCTCAGAGTGCTTGTGCCAACAACAGAGTGATTCCTGCTGCTTTGAGCAGCACTACTGTAAAAGTGTGACTAAATTACTCATCAAACCACCTTTTAATGGCTTGATCGGCGTTTTAAAGTGCCGCTCTGCTACTCGGCCCTGTATAAAACCGGCATGAGGGAATGTCCTCAGTCTGAATTGTTGCACATAGAGAGGCCCGCTGCAGACGCACCATCTCAGCAGACGCCAGTGTTTTGGCACGGGCGGTTTCGCTGCCAAGGCCGCCACTTCCTGCCTGTCATTTCCTCAGCATCCACCTACGGCACTGCTGGCCGAGTGGGCAATTGATGCTGTTTCCATGGCGATGCCATTCCTGGTGCTGAGGTGGGGTAGTCATGGTGACGCTGGTATACTTCGCAGTCCGTTGGTTTGTACTAATGCTGTGCACATGCTTGTCTGGCACCCTGATCCCCTGACGCATGTGTTCAGAGAAAATGGGGAAAAGTAGGGAGGAGGGAGAGAGAGAATCTAATTAGAAGAGTTACTGCTTATTCACTTTTGCCAAGTTTGCTGTTTTCAGTTTAGATACAGTCGGTAACAGTGGGGGATGTTGCAATATCTACCTTTGTTAAAAGTGTTTTTCCCCCCTTTTTTACTTACCTCGTTCAGTCAGGGAGCATCCAAAATGAACACCCACCACTTTTTAGTAAGAGTTGTAGTTGGCAAGTAAATAAAACAGTTATTTGTGAGTTGACCAGTAAAAATATACTTTAAAAAACAACTTTTTCCATTAGTAGTTTATCATGGAGCACTAAAGCTGTTATTTTTCCTCCAGATGTGAAATAACTCTTCTTAAACAAATTGATATGAGAAACAAAATGATGTGTCTTGATGTTTTTGCGACAGGTACAGTTTCACGCAAAGATGGAGACTGACTCATCTCTGCATTGAGTGACACAGTTACTTGCACTATTTGTCTCTAACATGCTAGGGAACATTTGTTAAATAATTATTCAGGTATATATGCAGTATATTGTTTATTGTTTATAAAAATATATATATATATTGTAAAATTCACACACTACTTGTAATTTTATATTGTGAAATTCACACTTTGCACAGTGCATTTTATGGCTGATAGGAAATGTATTATATTACATTTTTTGTTTAATTAAATTTTTTTTTTTTTTTTGCACAGTGCTTTTTATGGCTGTTAAGAATTATTTATTTAAATTCTTTATTAATTAAATAAAATAAAATAATTTAAATTCAATCCTTTCTCTTTTTATAGCTGATAGGAAATATGTATTTTTTCTAGGGTTGCAAAACTATTAATATAGTGTATTATAAATACACACATATATTAAGGAAAAATGTTATATTTATATATTATATAAATTATATACAAGTATAAATATATATATATATATACATGCAAATATTTTTTTTTATATATCCATATATGTGTGTGTATTTTATTTTATTATTTTGCACAGTGCTTTCTATGGCTGGTAAGAAAGATCTATTGCTGGTAAATTCACTCCCCATTGAAAACTGTGTCAAATTTTCTACCATTTATTAAACTCAGCCACTCGTATAGATCCCAATGGGAGTCATTACCTTCATCTCTGTCGCTCCCAAAAACCTCTCCACCTGTGGATGTGTCACAGGAGGACCTGGCAAACCTTTAACCAAAACCTAATTTGGCCTGTGAGTTACACGACTCTCCTTGGCCACATCACACACCATTCCCTCTGTACAAGACAAGCGATCTCTTAAAGAAGGCAAACGGTGATAGATAGCGAAGAAAATGTCGCTGCAGCATACAAAACCCTTTTGGTGCTGCAGGGGAGTTTATATCTCTGTTTGCCAGGTCTCTACTGTGAAAGGGGCCTTTTCATCTCAGTCACTCTCCAGTCTAACAGGGGGCTTTTCAAATGGAGGGGTCCTCTGCTCTTCTCTTTGATGGCGGCTCCCTGACGGTCTGCCCTAATAAAGGTGTCCTGTGTCCCACTGTCGCAGGATTGTGTAATGGTGACGCGTTTCATGGGGTTTTTGAGCTTGTTTCATCCGGTGGCATTAAGTTCTGAGATTCTTTGCCTTGAACAGAAGCAGATTTTTGGGTTATCAACATTGAGATCTCATAGTACGTTCAGTCGATTCAGTACTTTTATTTAATTCTGCTGGCATACGAAGACAAAAAAGGGCCAACACAGGAATGTTAGCATCTCCTCTGAGAGTCCAAGACATGAATTCTAAGCGCTGTTGCGATTGAAGTTGCGGATCAGAGTCAAAATCACAGTAAAGGCATTGAAGTCCTCTCTCTGCAGCTCCAGGAATAGATCTCACATTTTCATGCTTTCGTTCACCCCATCTTCTTTTTTTTCCATCTTCCTCCTCCTCAATATTTATTAGCTTTATAAGGTCCATTGTATTGTTGCCTTGGCAACTAGTGTTGAGTGAGGAGCGCATTGTAGTTTATTTGATGCCGCGCCTTCATAGGTGATGAAATTAAGTTCTGTCGTTTCCCTATAGGTGCGAGAGAGATGGAGAGATAGACAGAGGCATGATGAGAGTGTGGAGAAGACAAGTTCTCATCGCTTTGGGTTACCAAAGGTGGTGTATTTTTATCCAGCTGCGCTTGGTGCAAGCATTATTGATGTGGTGTTTTGTAACCGTGGAGAAAAATGAGTGAGATTGCAGCACTGCGATGCGCATAGGCCTTTCAGCTGCGAGATACAGTCAAGTTGTTCTCTTTTTGGTCCCAGGCATGATAACCTGCATCCTTAACCCCCACCCAACTGAAAAGTTAAGCTGTGATTTTCATCGTTGTTGGCAGAATTCAATATTAGAATATTTCAATTGCAGTATTGTTTATAATTAATATTTGATTTTCTTTGCAAGCCTTTACTTATGACTTTGGAAATCGTAATTACCAAGGGATGGATTGGAATAAATTCAGATTATAATACAATTTATGCATTTTGCAATTTTTTGGACATTTTTGCAGATTGTGGAAAGCCTGAATGAATGAGTACAAACTGCTTAAGTAAATTATGATACAGTAACAATTACAGTAGCTTCCATGATGATTCTTTAAATAACTGCCCCAACTCTGAACTTAAGGGCTCAAAGAAAATACTGGGTTTCCGACTGGCAATTACGGTGGCGTTCTTGTGCATTCAACCAGGAAATACGGACATTCTGACATCACTTAATGGCAGCATCAGTCTGTGGGCATCTTGGTAACACCCTTGGGCAGCTATTTCCAGACAAGAAAGCACATCTACTTGAATGAAGAAACAATGAATATATATATATATATATATATATATATATATATGCACGTATACATATACATGGATATACAGGTGCATCTCAAAAAATGTTAATATCATGAAAAAGTTCTTTTTTTTGTAACTTATTTCAAAAAGTGAAACTTTCATATATTCTAGATTCATTACATGTAAAGTAAAACATTTCAAAAAAAATTTTTGTTTTAATTTTGATGATTAGCGCTTACAGCTCATGAAAGTCAAAAAGATTAAATTATGCTCATTTATGCACTCAATACTTGGTCAGGGCTCCTTTAGCACAAATTCCAGCATCAATGAGGTGTGGCATGGAAGAGATCAGCCTGTGGAACTGCTGAGGCACTATTGAGCCTTCAGCTCGTCTGTATTGTTGGATCGACTGTTTCTCATCTTTCTCTTGAAAATATTCCATCGATTCCATATGGGGGTCAGGTCAGGTCAGGTCATGCTGGCTGGCCAGTCAAGCACAGTAATATCATGGTCAGCAAACCACTTGGAAGTGGTTTTGGCACTGTGGGCAGGTGCTAAAGTCCTGCTGGAAAAGGAAATCAGCATCTCCATAATGCTTGTCAGCAGATGGAAGCATAAAGTGCTCCAAAATCTCCTGGTAGACGGCTGCATTGACTTTGGACTTGATAAAATGCAATGGACCAACATCAGCAGACGTCATGGCACCCCAAATCATCACAAGCCGCTTTTCCACTGTCGCTGTCCACTGTCTGTGCGTTTCTCTTTTTAGAGCGAGTTTACTTCAAAAACAGTGGTTTTATCCTCTTGTTGCTGGAAAATATAACGTAGCGATTCAGTATTTAAACTGTTATTAATAAAAGTCATGGGGCAGTGTTGACAAGTTTCTTTGCTCCTGGATGTGTGAGCTGCGTGATATCTGATGTGTGTGTTTGTGTGCGTGCGTGCGTGCGTGTGTGTGTCAGTAAGCAGAGCATTAATATAGAACAGTAATTAAAGGCTCTAATGCACACCAGCACACCAGTATAGGTGTGTGTATTGTAGGAGCTAGATGACGTATGATGACGTGTGACGGCATAGTAGTGGTGTCCCAATTCTTAGGGAAATATTTTCAATAGAATTGGGATTGGGCCTTAATATGCTTTGATACAGCACTCTTGTGAACAGCCACCCCTTTCAGTAATGACCTTCTGTGACTTACCCTCTTTGTGGAGGGTGTCAATGATCATCTTCTGGACCATTGCCAAGTCAGCAGTCTTCCCCATTATTGTGGTTTCAAAGAACAAGAGATACCCGGAGTTTATACTGTAGGGATGGTCATTTAATGAATCTCAAATGTAAATATTCTAATATTTTGACATACTGTTTTTTTTACTTTCATGAGCTGTAAGCTCTAATCATCAAAATTAAAACAAAAAACTTTTGAAATGTTTTACTTTACATGTAATGAATCTAGAATATATGAAAGTTTCACTTTTTAAAATAAGT
Source organism: Sinocyclocheilus grahami (assembly GCF_001515645.1). NCBI lineage: Eukaryota > Metazoa > Chordata > Actinopteri > Cypriniformes > Cyprinidae > Sinocyclocheilus > Sinocyclocheilus grahami. The sequence continues at coordinate 976,495 of NW_015505187.1, read as the reverse complement.
TACAAAAACAAATGAACTTTTTCACGATATTCTAATTTTTTGAGATATTAGTATTACAATTATAAGCAGAGGAAATTGAGTTACATTGTAAATGTAAAATTGAAAAGTCAGAGCTTAGGTCAGAGTTTAGGTCACACTTTCTTTTAAAGACCAATTCTGGCCATTTTGGTCCCTATGCTAAAGTGTTACCACATTTTATGTATATTTTACAGAATGTATTTGATGGTTACATATTTACATAATTTGGTCCCTATGCTAAAGTGTTAACACATTTTATGTATATTTTACAGGATGTATTTGATGGTTACATATTTAATTACACTACAGTACCGTACAGTCAGTATTTTTGTTTTTTTTAAGAAATTACTGCTTTTGCATTAAATTCTTTAAGTGTCAGTAAAGACTTGTACATTGTTACAAAAAACAAGTCAAATAAATGCTGTTCGTTTGAACTTTATATTCATCAAAAAAATCCAGAAAAATGTATCACGGTTTCAACAAAAATATTAAGCAGCGCAGCTGCTTTCAACATTATTTCTTGATTTCTGAAGAATCATGTGACACTGACAACTGGAGTTATGGCTGCTGAAAATTCAGCTTTACCATCACAGGAATAAATGACATTTTAAAATATATTACCATATAAAACATTTCATTTAAATTGTAATACTATTTTACAATATCACTGTTTTTACTTCTTGATCAAATACGTTTAGCCTTGGTGAGCAAAAGAGACTTCTTCAAAAACATTAAAACATCTTACCAACCCAAAACTAATAATGCAGTATCTTAAATATTTATTCTGTATGTTGTCAGCCCTTTTAAAAATAATTTTGATGTATTTCTTTATTATCATTATTATCATTATTATTATTATTATTATTAAATTCTAAAACTTTAAACTTTGCCTGAATTTCCTAGTTTCAATATGAGCTCAGACTTTTAAATCCCACTTTGTTGGTAATTTTGCACTAATCATCAATAAATCATGACACAGATAACAATATATACATAATACATTTTATTTAAAAATAATTCTTGGTCCACTAGTCTAGAATGCCTATATGAGTTGATTGTCTCTCTTAATTGAAAGATGGACTGTCCTGAGTGTCTTCCCGTCTTCTTCTGTACTGCCTCATAGAGTTCTTCAAATGTCTAAGAACTATAAACTGACCTGATGGCCACTTATGCTGGTCACCGTATTAATGGAGTGTTTTGGTGTGTGCCCATGCACTCATGCAAGCATTATTGTGCGCTCTACTCGTCTTTATGACTCAGTGTGCTAACGGGGCACCGTGGCATAATTAAACACCATCATTCCATTAAAGAGAGTTTGATTAGAGGATCTGTGTGTGTGTGTGTGTGTGTGTTCCCTGTAGTGCAGCCACCCACAGGGATTCAGAGATCACAGTCCTGTGTGTTGAGTGGTTAGATAAAAATTAATGTTTTTATTGTCCACCCATAAACACACACACAAATATATGTGCAATTACAACTGTATAAACACACACACACACGTATCATCTGAACAGTTCTGGTTTCTAATGTAACACCAATCTAACATCCCTCTTCTGACACCATGCAGACCCCACAGCACTTGTCGATGCTGGTTGCCTGGGAGATCTGCAGATTGAGACAAATGGTAAAGCTACAGCGAATTCAATATTTCATAATTGTTTATGATTCCTGTGGGCATATAGAGAGAGATACATGGCAATTCCGTATAAGAAAGGGTATATTGAATAGTATATGGTGCCGGTGCCACCCATGAGAACTGAGAGACTGACAGACGCATAGACTGATTTGAGTCCATGTGCATGTATATGTCGGGCAGCAGGCCCTTTAAGATGTTCGGTGATTGACAGGTCTGATATTGTTCTGTGGCTTTTAATATCTGAGAGTGAGTCAAAGATGAACAGCACAGAAATTGAAACAAGATTGTACCAGACGTGATGCTGAACCCTTGCCTGCAAGCATAACCTAACTTACCCCTGCTGATGTAGCGCTCTCGCTCATACACACCTGCTTTATGGCTGTCTGTAGGCTACACAAGCTCATTTTTTGTGATTATTTATGTTAATGTCACTACAAGTTTTTTGGCTATTGGAATTGTATGCTAAATGCTTGAGTTGAGATGTTTGATAGCATCGCTATTACTATTGCTCATACTAGTGTTAGTGATATAAACAAACCTCAAATTGTAAGTACACTTCAGTACGTTGAGGAAAGGAATGTTTTGACACTTCATAGAGATTGATTTTGTGGTTGGTTGTGATTGTGTTTTTGGGGGTTTTTAGCACAATGCTATGCGATAGCTAGGACTTTACTTACTGTCCCAAATCAAAAGAGCCCAAATGCCCTGTGATATTCTGGTCTCTATACGTCCCTCCTTCAATGTAACTCTATGGAATTTGTCACATTTTTCACCCTTTTCATGATCTGCCAGGTGAAAATCACAAGTCTGAGCACTTAATTTTTTTTTCTTTTTTCTTACTTTTTTCTTACTTTTTTCTTTTACTTTGACCCTCTCGCCTGTCACCCAACCAGGGATGCATTTATTTGATCCAAAATACAGGAAAAACAGTAATATTGTGAAATATTATTACAATTTAAAGTATTGAATATATTTGAAAATGTACAGTAATTTATTAATGTAATGGCAAAGCTGAATTTTCAGCATCATTACTCCACTCTTCAGTGTCACATGATCCTTCAGAAATCATTCTAATATGCTGATTTGGTGCTCAAGAAAAATGTCATATTATCAAATGTTGAAAACAGTTGTGCTGCTTAGTATTTTTGTGGAAACTGATACATTTTTTTTAGGATCTTTGGTGAATAGAAAGTTCAAAAGAACAGGATTTGTATGAAATAGATGTGTTTTTTTACTTTTGGTCAATTTTTTTGTGAATAATTATAGTAAAAAAAATCTTTAAAAATGTCTTAAAAAAAATCTGTTATGTTAAGTCATAGATTTTATTTCAGTATTGCATAATTACTGTATCCTGCAGACCCTAAGTATATGCAATAGTAATATTGATGTTTGCCTTAGTAAGCACTGAGAAGACTTTTCTCTGCACTATTAGAATATTACAGTCATATATTTATTTATTTATTATTAAATGTAAAAAGCATTGGGTACAGATAAATTGTTCTCTCTCTCTGCGAGCTGCTGTAGGTCTGGCAGGATCTCTGGCCCTATTTTTGGCAGGAAATGGGTGCAGTTCAATACGGCGCAGTAAACATTTGTTAACAAGCAATTAAACATGTGGCCTTTAATCCACTGGAAAAGACAGCCATCAGCTCAGTGTGTGTGTAAGAGGCTCAGCCTATTCTGCTCTTTTTCAACTGTTCTCCATCGTTACCTCCTCCTGCGTTTACAACCCCACCCTGATTATGAATTTCAGACTAATCTAAATAGACAGATAACTTCAACACACAGTGAGCCACAAGTTCACATATGTCAGCTCACAAATACATATGTGCAGAATACTCATCTTTCAGATTCTCTCTAAAGCTGTGACATGGCAAGACATGACAGTGTGATCGAGTATGTGCACAGATGAGCGTGTGTGAGTGTGTGCACAGAAACCTCACTGGAATGTTGTGTGGTGCAACAGTGGCCCTATCAGATATTTGAGAATGAAAAACTACATGTAAACGAAGGTGTGAGTGTGTGACCTCAGAGGTGGGAGCCACATTCCTCACAAGATCCTTCTCCGGGAAAGTCCTGCTGGCTGGTTTGCTGCTTCATACCCGTCCTGCAAAGGTAAGAACGAGTGTGATAGAGGTTTTCAAGGAGGTAGGTGGTGTAGCTTTATTGCAGTATGTGGTATTTTTAACCATGGATGGTTCTCCATGGAAATGTTTAATGGAGGGAGGGGAGATTCACAACTTTTTTAAGAATATACACTCTTTTTAATTTAACCCCTGTCGGGCTTCAGTTTCGCTCTTCCCTGGCGGCCCAGCATGCACTGCAGCTCCTGTTATATCACTCACTCTGGCTGATGTTCTCCTCCCTGCTGTTTACTGCATGTTCTGGAGGAACTCTTTGCGCTAGTGAGTCAGAAATACAGCAGTGTAAGCCCATCATCTTGACAAGACCCCCGTAAGTTGCTCTTACACCCCAGCCGTCTAGTCACCTGAAATCAAACTTCAGTCCTCATTTACTTTGCTTTCAAAACAGCAAGTGGTCCATATATGACTTGAGCTCTGTATTCTGAAAATCTCTCTCAAATCTCATTTGGGTTTAAGTATGTTAAATAGGATGTATCATTCTTGTATCATCCTTGTTGGACTCATTCTTGATGTGTCAAGTTTGAATATGAGCAAGTGCAAATGAGAGTTAACCTTGTAAAGCCTGAAATAAAATAATAGTCCTTTTTTTTTAAATTGTTTATTGAACCTTTAAACAACAATTTGCATGCATGCATGTCATATTTGATACATCAGACTTTTATGGCTCATATAGTATGATATAGGAGCATATAAATGCCTTAATATTAGCCACATAACTTCAAAGGCCAAAACTGTGAAAAGATATGTAATTTGCTGATATTTATATGCCCAAAAAGTAATGTGAATAAATGAGATCTTAATCTTTAACAGTATAACAGCCTATTTACATAAAACTGCATACAAATATCAGTTGTCACTCCATATCTCCCAATAATATGTCTTAGTAAGATGATATTTAAATGTTTATAGTAATTTTAGGATTAAAGCTCTGTACTTTTTATTTTGGTCGGGTAATGCAATGCAATACAATGATAATTGAGATATGTATAAATAAACGTTTCTCCTGTTGTATCATATATGATACATTTTAAAATGATTTTTAATAAAAAAAATAATAATGTATGGATACTAAAGTAAACCTACAACAGAGTTTTCAGCAATGTTCTGATCACAGGAAATCTGTATCAAATATGATACAGTAGGCTTTATAGTATTAAGATATATAGTAAACGAGTAATTTTCAATCTTTTCATCAGAGGCTACAGTGGGGAAAAAAAGTATTTAGTCAGCCACCAATTGTGCAAGTTCTCCCACTTAAAAAGATGAGAGAGGCCTGTAATTTTCATCATAGGTATACCTCAACTATGAGAGACAAAATGAGAGAAAAAATCTTTGACAGCTCTTTGGTCTTGGCCATGGTGGAGTTTGGAGTGTGACTGTTTGAGGTTGTGGACAGGTGTCTTTTATACTGATAATGAGTTCAAACAGATGCCATTAATACAGGTAACGAGTGGAGGACAGAGGAGGCTCTTAAAGAAGAAGTTACAGGTCTGTGAGGGCCAGAAATCTTGCTTGTTTGTAGGTGACCAAATACTTATTTTACCGAGGAATTTACCAATTAATTCTTTAAAAATCCTACAATGTGATTTTCTGGATTTTTTTTTCTCATTTTGTCTCTCATAGTTGAGGTATACCTATGATGAAAATTACAGGCCTCTCTCATCTTTTTAAGTGGGAGAACTTGCACAATTGGTGGCTGACTAAATACTTTTTTGCCCCACTGTATGTAATATTGGAGTGGCCTGGGCTCCTTTTATGATACTTCTTTTGGAGTTTGGAATGTAATAAATTGTGACAGTTTAAATTTTTTGTGTAAAAATCCTTTTAAACCTGAGAAATTTGCCACAGATGTTAGTCAATTGCTTTTTGCACCTGGTCTCTGCGTGTTCTCTGCTAGTCCATCAAATTGAACGGGATGGATTTGTTTTTATCAGGGCATGATCTCCCCACTGTTTTCGCCTCAAAGCTGGAGCTTCTCATATGTCTTCATAAATTACCACAAGTAACCCAAGCGATCTAATTACGTGGGAAGAGTTCAGACGCTGTGCTGCAGGATAGATTTCCTCCCGCTGACCCCGAATCAGCCTTTTGTACCCTGCGTGAGCTTTTGATGCACTCTCTGCTGTGCTCAGATAAGACTTGAGCACTTCTGCTGATATCTCTGTGATTCTTTGCCCTGTGGGTCAGTTCAGATGGCGCCGCAGTCAATCTGCAGTAGATCGCTTTCTATCTATCTGTCTGTCTGTCTTCTTACTTTCTCTGTTTCCTCTCTCCCTTCTGAAGGCCAAGAGCTTTGAGCCCATGATTTTAGGAAGCCACTGTGCTGTTTCCATGACTACCGGATGTCACCTTTTGCGGTTGCAGATGTAGATCTGACCTGAGAGGAATATGGAAAAAGCGACAGATATTAGAAACTATAGAGGGGGACACACTAAAATACATCAATGCTCATTTTGGTTAATTTAATTCTATATTATGCTATATAGTTAATATAGTTTTTGTTTTATTTAATTTTACTTCATTTAATTTTATTTCACTTTTTTAATTTAATTTCATTTTACTTCATTTTATTTTATTGCATTTTATTTCATTTCATTTCATGATTTGATTTGATTTTTATTTATTTGATTTTATTAAGAAATTTCCAATCTTAGATCTCAAAGCACTTCAGACATTTTCAAAAATAACTGTGCAGATTCGATTTCTCAGAAAACGTTAAAGCCCATACACACAAAACAATCTCTTTCCCCGATACCTCTCGTAGTTTGGTGACACATCTCTCTCAGTAATGGCACAGATCTCGGAGCAATCATACCTTTATATTACCCATACATTGTGCATTTTATTTGATCTGTTTCCCAGAAACTGAAGTGAACTTTCCATTATGGCTGTGTAGGTGTGCTGAGTGGTTTCTATACTGTAGATGGTTATCCACTTCTGCCTTGCTGTGAGTCTGGTAAACACACTCATTTTTTCTTTAACATGCATCTTCACTGTATGCTTTTATTTAGGCTGTTGTTGTTTTTTATTTGATGTTAAATTAATCAAATACTGTATGTTCTTAAACTATTTACACTGATATTAGACCTATTTCAGAATCAGTATTATGAGATTGTCGGCATCAAATTGTTGTTTTGGGAGGCTCATTTGCATCTTTATTATGGGGTAAAGAGGGCGGAGGAAGTTTTAATGGAAAAATAGCGGAAATGAGATTGGAACAGTTGAGCCATGACACTTTCTTGCAATGTAAACACAGTGTCTGTAGACAGACGGATAGAGTCAACCTACCTTTTTTTTCTTTTGATCCTTTTCAGTGCGAGTTTTTCCTGCAGCGTATTTGTATTTGGCTTCTCGCAGTTGACGGTCAAGGCCTCTCTGTGATTTGTATGCCAACCGCTGTTTTGTCTGAGATGGCAGTGACCTTTACGACTGTTATGATAGCTCATGTTGTTTCTGTCTCTCTCTCAATGGATGAACTCATCATGGCATTAAACTTACGGTCCTTTCGCTCTAGATGATCAAAACTGACACGAGCCCTTTTGTACAACACTATCCTCTCTTTTCAGGGTCATAAGCAAATCTGGGACTTTAAAGGATTGTTTCAGTCATCATTTACTCACCCTCATATCGCTCCAAATCCGTATGACTTTCTTTCTTCCATGGGACATAAAAGAAGAAATTTTTTTAAATGTACCAGTCACTCTTTTCCATGCTATTATGGAACTGGAGCTTTCAAACTTCAAAAGTGACCATAAAAGTGAATGGTGAGTGAATGATTCCAAAATTCTTGTTTTTTTGGTGAACCTCCCATCTTAATCAAGACCTGAATAAACCCAGTGACCTCTATGAACCGAGATCTGTCCTCAGTTACACTACAGATCACACACTGCCTGAGGACAGATGCTTTTAAGAAGTCGTGGCCTAATGGTTAGAGAGTCGGCCTCGTAACCCAAAGGTTGCGGGTTCGAGTCTCGTACCGGCAGGGATTGTAGGTGGGGGGAGTGAATGTACAGCGCTCTCGCCCACCTTCAATACCACGACTGAGG
>NW_015505187.1:913101-968513 GCF_001515645.1 Sinocyclocheilus grahami | reverse complement strand
GGGAACGAGAGGGGGTGAACAGGCTGGCTTGCCCCCAGCCTCAGGTGTTCAGTTGGTGCTTGTCTCAACACAGCTATTCGACCGAATGATAGATATACACATACACAACTCTAGTTCAAGTACTCCGGTGTCTGGAGTAAGAGCGAGGAGACATTTGTATCTTTTTTGTGTGACGGGGGACACTCCAGGCACTCAAAGAGACTCAGTGTTTCTACTTGGTTTGTCATGTTGTAGATGGTTTGTTTATGCTGTCATTCATGTGTGTGAATCTGAGAATCTGATTTCCTACACTTCTTTTTTCCCCTTGCAGATGAGGCGGCGCACCAGAAGGAGTGCATAGAGCGAGACGACCGGACGACCGGACACGTTCCCGAGCAGTTCGCCGGCCTCCTCCACGGCTCGTCTCCTGCCTGCGAATCCCCTGACAACCCTTATCAACTCTACGGCAAAGTGCGAAAGTTCAGCGTTCCTGAGCCTCCGCTCCGGCACGGGAATTTTCTCCGCGCTCCCGAGTACTCGCCCCCATTTCCTCGCACCGGCAGCGAGGCGTCTGCCCTGAAGACCCAGAAAGAAGCCAAACCACAGATAGTCTACAGGACGATTTTTCACACCCGGGTCAACCAGGACCCGTTAACTCTCACCGAATCGAGCGACAAGAGCCCCGGGGTGCATGTGAGGAACGGGGAGGTCCGGAGCAAAAGCACGGGCGGCTCTAGCCCAGCAAGCAGCAATACCGGCTACGAGGAAAGAGCCTGCACTCTTGGGAGGATGAGGTCCATGCCCAAAAATGTTTTGGACCTACAGCTGTCCAGAAATTTCTCCAAATCAGACTCGAACTTGGTGGCCGTGTCTCCTATCGAGGAGGAGCAGTGGAGTTCCAGGGGGCAGAACAGCCCCGGTAAAAGCAGCCCCAACAGACTAGAGAGAACCCCCTCCTTTACAGCAGAGTGGGAAGAGGTAATAACGTTTTAATTACCAGCTAATTGCAGAATCATTTCCACTTAATTAATTCACTTAGCTTGAAGTAACCAAGCTGACTGGCTTGAAAGGTTTTCTTTACCTGATACACAATAAAGCCCAAATCCCATCTATTTGATGTTGATGTTAATGGAGAGATCTGAGTCTTTTTTAGAGACCAGAATATTGTTATTTTTATACATTTTAATATAATAACACGATAACATGATACAGTATGTAAGCATCCACCCAAAACACTTTTGCATTGAGGTGGCGACTGTTCTGACCACTTGCAAGGACCATTCATATTTTCTTCTGAAAAAAAATGTAGCAATTATTGTTATTCGTTTACTTTTTTGAAAGCAAAAACAACCTCCAAAACCTCATATGCTCATGAATGCATAGAATAAATTAGTTTTCTGAGAAACAGGAAGAACACCTACATCTTGATCAATGCAGACGCCCCAAATGGAATTTAAACATCATAGCCTAATAATAAATATAGACACTGCTCATCTTAATCAAGACCTGAATAAACCCAGTGACCTCTATGAACCGAGATCTGTCCTCAGTTACACTACAGATCACACACTGCCTGAGGACAGATGCTTTTAAGAAGTCGTGGCCTAATGGTTAGAGAGTCGGCCTCGTAACCCAAAGGTTGCGGGTTCGAGTCTCGTACCGGCAGGGATTGTAGGTGGGGGGAGTGAATGTACAGCGCTTCTCTCCCACCTTCAATACCACGACTGAGGTGCCCTTGAGCAAGGCACCGAACCCCCAACTGTTCCCTGGGCGCCGCGGCATAAATGGCTGCCCACTGCTCCGGGTTCACTGCTGTGTGTGTGCACTTTGGATGGGTTAAATGCAGAGCTCTTAAGTGAAGGGGTCTTGGGCTTCTTCATGTGGGGCAGTGCAAGAGGGAACAAGAGGAGGTGAACAGACTGGCTTGCCCCCAGCCTCAGGTGTTCAGTTGGTGCTTGTCTCAACACAGCTATTCGACCGAATGATAGATATACACATACACAACTCTAGTTCAAGTACTCCGGTGTCTGGAGTAAGAGCGAGGAGACATTTGTATCTTTTTTGTGTGACGGGGGACACTCCAGGCACTCAAAGAGACTCAGTGTTTCTACTTGGTTTGTCATGTTGTAGATGGTTTGTTTATGCTGTCATTCATGTGTGTGAATCTGATTTTGCTGATTCCTACACTTCTTTTTTCCCCTTGCAGATGAGGCGGCGCACCAGAAGGAGTGCATAGAGCGAGACGACCGGAGAAACAGCCACGTTCCCGAGCAGTTCGCCGGCCTCCTCCACGGCTCGTCTCCTGCCTGCGAATCCCCTGACAACCCTTATCAACTCTACGGCAAAGTGCGAAAGTTCAGCGTTCCTGAGCCTCCGCTCCGGCACGGGAATTTTCTCCGCGCTCCCGAGTACTCGCCCCCATTTCCTCGCACCGGCAGCGAGGCGTCTGCCCTGAAGACCCAGAAAGAAGCCAAACCACAGATAGTCTACAGGACGATTTTTCACACCCGGGTCAACCAGGACCCGTTAACTCTCACCGAATCGAGCGACAAGAGCCCCGGGGTGCATGTGAGGAACGGGGAGGTCCGGAGCAAAAGCACGGGCGACTCTAGCCCAGCAAGCAGCAATACCGGCTACGAGGAAAGAGCCTGCACTCTTGGGAGGATGAGGTCCATGCCCAAAAATGTTTTGGACCTACAGCTGTCCAGAAATTTCTCCAAATCAGACTCGAACTTGGTGGCCGTGTCTCCTATCGAGGAGGAGCAGTGGAGTTCCAGGGGGCAGAACAGCCCCGGTAAAAGCAGCCCCAACAGACTAGAGAGAACCCCCTCCTTTACAGCAGAGTGGGAAGAGGTAATAACGTTTTAATTACCAGCTAATTGCAGAATCATTTCCACTTAATTAATTCACTTAGCTTGAAGTAACCAAGCTGACTGGCTTGAAAGGTTTTCTTGCGGTGCTCGGCGTATGTTTTTGATGTGTAATGCAAAATCATGCCCTTTCGCCAGGAAGCCTAAATTATTCAACAATGTTGTCATGGCAGCTAAATTATTTTTAGTGTGTTTCTTTATTATATTAAATATGCGTAATGATAGGCCCGGGACACGATTTTCTCTTCTGGTTTGCACTGACGGTGATCTGTTTTTCACTAGGGCAGCTTTTATCCAGGGTAATGTAGCATATAAAAAGGAACGCAATCAGTCAATTAATGGAGGAAGTGCCTTTGAATAATGACATCCTAATAATTCTGAGTGAACTGATAAATCAAAACAAAAACATGTCTAGGTCATAATTAAAATAATAAATAAGAAGCTATCGTTTACAAAAAAGAAAACGGAGTATTTAATCATTTATTTTCATGACAATTAATCACATTCAATCCAAAATTCTCATTATCGTAATGTGTCTAGACTTAACTTTTTTAAATAATTTGTTTTTTGATTGTCATTTTGATTTAACATTATACAAATATTTTAATAAATGGTTTTTAAATTATAATTTAATTACAAATCTTGTTTTATTATTTTTGTCCATATTACATTTTTTTTTACAGTAGTGAGAGATTAGCTTTAGACTAGTTATAGCATGAAATAAACATGACTGAACATCTGAAGGTATCTTGTTTCAACCATAGAAAGACGTCAATACACACCATTTTTTAAGTTCAAATTCTACTCTCCTGTCCGGTCAGACAAAAATGGCAGATTCTGCATTATGATTGGTCAGATCACCTGTCAATCAAACTCCCTCGAAGGGTAAATTATCATTACAATAATGTCAAGAATATGACACGAACATATTAGACAGGTGTCTTGAGAGATTTATCTTATAGCTACATTTTATTAGAGATCAAAATGAACAAAGCACAGATGATAAAAGAGATTTTGTCTGTCTCAACTCAACTGACGGTCTCAAATTTCCTCTTCTTTGAATTCTTCTTTATAGAGTTAAATCTCTTTCAGGTCAGCGCTTCTGCTTAGATGCACAGAGGCTTACCGCTTCATATGACGACTAAATCTCCACACTCAATATATTTAATGTGTCACAGCATTTTCTTTCCCAGGCTCACCCAGCTGTCAGGTCTTCAGAAGAGAACATATATTAGAAATAACTGATCAAAGGGGAGAGGGGAGAGTTCTGCATCCGTTCATCTGGGGCTTCCGAGCGGCTTTCTCTTTGGAGGAAAAACACGGTCCGCTGGTAGACAGCGAAGGGCTGTTCTTTGAAGGCAGGTGTTCAGCTTTACGGATGTGAAACGACACTTTCTTCGCTCTGAACATCACTGTCATTTTAATGAGGAGACATTCATCAAAAACACTCTCCCAACTCTCTCCGAACTGACATGTTGTGAAACGAAGCTGATCGTGATAAATTGCCTTCCCAAAATTCCCATTCCTCCCTCAGCTTTTAGCAAACAATTAAGCGGTTTTGGAGCGCAATTACTGACATTTAAGAAAGACCGAAAGTGGGTTTGTGGGAAAAGAGCAATGAGGAGAAGCCTGTGGGGAAATGCCATGGAATAAGCACATAAAAATAGGGATGAGCGCCTTTCGTTATGCAAACATGCAATTCATCTCTCTCTTTTCCTCTCCACAGATTGACAAGATTATGAGCTCCATAGGTGCTGGAATTGGCACAGAGTTGGAGGGGATTACGGAGGATCACTCAGGTTTGTGTGTCTCTGTGTGTGTGGTGCATATAGTCAGTCATCCCACTACGTTTAACATATATCCATAACTAAAGGGAGCTCATGGCATGATATGAATATTAACTAACGGCTGTGAAGTGTGCAGCATGGTGAGACAGGAGGGTTTCCTTCAGTAGTGTCAAAGACCCGCTCATAGACAGGTAACTTTTTGAGATGTAACCATGGTTACCGTGCGCTCTCCTCTCGTCACTGTGCTCTTCCTGTAGTCATAATGAGAGCTGGGGGACGGGAAGTGGATGGACAGTTTAGACTCTAAGCACTGGTCTTGGGACAGTTTTTTGTTCGCAGTGGGAGCGAAAGGAACATCTCATTGACTGGAGTTCAGTGTACTAAGATTCTCTCAGTGATGATCAATAGTGAAAATTGTGAAAATCAAATCTCTAGAGCTAATAATGAAGACAATAACATTGTCTTCTATTGCCTGTCCCCTTACCTCATCTCTTCTCCGTTCATCTCCTGTCCTCTCTCCTCCCATTTTTGCTCTTCTCGTGCCTCCTGTTGCCTTCTCTCATCTCACATCCTCTCCTTTTCCCTCTTCTCTTGCCTCCTCTTCCCTCTCCCTTTCCCTCTTCTCTTGCCTCCTCTCCTCTCTCCCTTTGCCTCTTCTCTTGTTTCTCCCATCCCTTCCTCTCTCCTCCTTTTCTCTCTCCCTCTTTCCTCTCACAAATCCTCTTGGCTCTCATTTTGTCTCCTGGTGCCTCCTCTCATTCTCATCTTACCTCTCTTTGCCTCTCCTTTCACCTTCTGTCCTCTCTTTTTTTTGCCTATCCTCTTGCCTCCTCTATTCTCCTTTGACCTAATTTTGCCTCTTCTAATCCTTTCTTTTCTTCTACTCTGCTTTTGCCTACTTTGCTTTTGTCTCTTCTCCTGCCTCCTCTCCCATTTTTGCCTCTCCTCTCCTCCTTTCCTTTCACCTCTTCTCATATCTAATCCTCTCTTTTGCCTCTTCTTGCACCTTCTGTTCTCTCTTCCATTTTGCTCTCATATCCTGTTGCCTCTTTTATTGTAATTCTCTCACCTCCTTTTGCCTCTCCTCTCCTCTCCTCTCCTCTCTTTTGCCTCTCTCCTCACCTTCTGGCCTCTCTTTTCTCCTTTGGCCTCTCCTCTTGTTTGTTGTCGCCTCCTCTCCAGTAATTCTCTCTAATTGGCTATCCTGTCACCTCTGCTGTAGTCTCTCCTCTCATCTTTTCTTCCCTCCTTTCCTGTCATTCTTTCTGCTCATTTCACCTCCTTTCCTGTCCCTTGCACTATTTGCCTCAACTCAAACCTCCCCATTCTCTCCTCTCATTTGCACCATCTGACCTGGCTTTCCTCTTGTCTCCTCTCCTTTCGCTTCATCTCTCACTTTTCCTGTCCTCTCCTCTTGCCCCCTCTCATTTCACCTTCTCTCCTTTCATCCCTACATCCCTCACCTGTCCTCTCACCTTTTGCCTGTTATCCCTACTTTCATCACTTCCTCTTGACTCTGCACCGTTTCTTTCACCGCCTCCACTTTACCTCTCCTCTCCTCCTCTATCTTTGTTTCTCCCCTCACCACCTCAATTGTAACCTTTTAATCTTGCATCTAATTGTTTCGTCTCCTCTCATCTTTACCCTCCTGTTCTCTCCTTTCACCTCTTCTTTGGTCTCCTCTCCTGTCTCGTCTCCTTTCCTTGCTTCTCCTATGCTTTTGCCTCTCCTCTCCTCTGCAGTGGTCCCTCATTTTTCTGTCCACAGAAAGCCCATTTGTGTTGCCATTCCACCAGTGCTCACAGACGCCCACAGAGTGTGTGTGTATGTGTGTGTACATGTGGGAGGGAGCAACAGCAGCTTCTACACTCAGACAGAGAGGCTGGGGTTGATCTGATGGCTATTATCGGCAATGTGAGGTACAGCTAGTGGAAAGAAGGGAGGGAGAAGGAGAGACCGAGAGGGAGGGAGAGAGAGAGCGCACAGTGGCACAGGATGCAGAGGCATACAAATGAGTGTGGGAGTGCTGGAGAAACAGAAATCTACCAAGCAAGCTGCACGCTGTCATTCCTATCCTCTTTCGCGCACGCTCGCTTGTTCCCTCCCGCACACGCAAACGCGCACACACACACACACATGCCTGCACTCTCCACAGGTTGAGAGACACGTTGAGCAGCACAGCATTGGTAATCCGCATCTCTCTCGCCTCTCTTGTGGATGTAATTTGGAGCCTTCAGCATGTCTACCTCCACAGCCGGCGTACTTCTCCACCAGCACAGACCCTAACGCTCACTCTCCTGAGAGGACCCTCTACTTCTAATTTGCTCTCTCTTTCTGTTTTCCTCCCTCGCTCAGCTGTTTTCTTAGCATTACTTTCTTCTGTTCCTTGAAATCACTTTCCTACCTCCTTTTTCTCGTTCTTTTTCTGTCTCTCCCGTTTCCACTCGCGCTCTCCGTGGCTTCTTGAGCATGGCGGGTTCATTTGACAGTCACTTTGCACGGAACATGATGTGGCAGTGCCAGCTCTCGCAGCCGGACTGTCGCTGCTACCGGGTGGATGGCTACTCACTTCTCAAACGCCTCCCTCTGCACCCCTTGATAGGCCCCCGCTGCCCCGTCCAGTCCGTGGGACAGTGGCTGGACAACATCGGTCTCGTGCAGTACGAAAACCACCTGCTGTCTAACGGCTTCGACAACGTTCAGTTTATGGTGAGTGTCTCCTTCACACTTCCATCTCTGTCTTTCCCTGCGGCCAGTTTTCTGAGTGTGTCTTTATTTCATTAGTCATAAGTTGCTTGTTGTGGGTGGTGTGGGTTTGCATGTGTACTTGAGTGTTTGTGTCCTCAGGTGAGCTGTTCTGTGATTATGTGAGATGTCCAGTATCTTAATCTGTTGGTCTTCTGTTACATAACACAATATTTTCTTGAATATTGTTACATTTCACATGTGAGTATTGTCTGGCCCTGTATGTTTCCAGTCTGTACTGCCATATCAGCTTTTTGGGAACTTTGGAATGCAAAGAGATTGTTAATTATACGTTTTCATTATAAATATTTGATCTAACATGTCTAGTTTAGACGATTATAGAAGTTTTAGTAACTGGGTGTTCTGTAACAGAGCTAAATTATAGGAAAATAGAAATTGAACAAAAATGTATTATAGAAATAGAGTAAATTATAGAAATTTAAATACATTAAAAATTATATATAATATTGCACATTATTTGTTTCATGATTACCTTTGTGCAGTGCTGCATGGGTACTCATTGATACATTGGATTCCAACACGTGGTAAACGTCACTCCTCTGACAATGCAGAAAACATGTCCACCGTGGGCGTGTTCAGATGCATGAATGCGTTTGCCTGGTTTGTGTTGGTGTGTGTTTGGGGGAGAAAGTGTTGAGGCAATCCATCTTCAACTACCAAAGCAATCATAGTTGTTTAGGAGCACCTGTAGAGATGAAGGGGCAAGTTGGAAGATGTTATTTCTGCGAAGAGTCGATCAATTTATGATTACCAGTAAACTCTTCTGCAGAGAGCGATCACAGTTTTGGTTGAAATGTAGCTCAGAAAGCATAGGTATTTTGTTAGTGCTGGTATAACTGATGGATCAGAATAGTGTATTTAACTGCTTAAGCTGGTCAACAAGCATGGTTGGCCAAAGAATAATAATAATTGCTGGTTGGCCAAATAAATCTTTCTTGTTAAGAAACAATGTTGTTGATCAGCTTATGCTGTTTTTCCACAGGGTAGTGCAATGATGAACTGAAAGTGCACTGAAAACCACACAAGTCGTCATGAGTGACCCATTAACTCATTGTCTAACACTTCTAACACGCACAGTGGTCAGTGTAAAACAAACAGTACTCTGCAAACATTTTTGTATTTTTTATACTAGAAATGCCTTAATGTGCTTAAACCCACATAAATGAGAGTCAAACTTGCATTATTTATTGTTGATATTAAGGCTTGTTTTCAGATAATGTATTCTGAATATTTTATACTCCTTTGGCAAATTGTTTTACTTGTTTTAAGTGTAAATCTAATAGAATTTAGTGGGGAAAATTTGCCAGAGGAGTAAGAAAACCTCATTTTCAAGAATATGTCTAGAATTAAAGGGATAGTTCACCCAAAAACAAAAATTGTCATCATTTAGGTTTGTCATTCCAAACCTGTATGAGTTTCTTTCTTATTTTGAACATAAAAGAAGATATTTTGAAGAATGCTAGTTTCTTTCCCTACTATGGAACTCAGTGGGGACCAACAACTGTTTGGTTCTTCACAATTCTTCAAAATATCTTCTTTTGTGTTCAACATAAGAAAGAAACTCAAACAGGTTTGTAACGACATGAGGGTGAGTAAATGATGACAAAATTTTCATTTTTGGATGAACTACTCCTTTAAGTCAATTAATTAAGTCTAAGATTTGAATACAAGACACAAATACTGATTAAGTGTACAATATTCAGAAACTCCTAAGTGATCTTGCTATTATTACTGTACTTTTAAGATCACTCGTTTCACCCTGCAAGCTTCTAGAACAATGTCTTTGAGTAGATACAGTGACTCAATGCAATCTGTTTAGTTCTCTTGCATTGTTTATAGCTCTACGCTTTTAGACTTCTAATTTATTTGTTGCAGACTGTGGCTCTACCAAAAGACATGATTTCACAACTACTGCTGCTTTGCTTAAAGTATCTGTTGCTTTTCAGAAGGACGCATTTATTCTAAATGACTGTCATAGTGCAGATATCAGTGAGATTCCGTTACTAAAGCAGGTGACGTTTACAGGTGAGCCACAGACTCATGGGAACTGTGGTCCACATGCAGGTATAAACTGCACTGAGCTGATGGGTAATGGAGCTGTGACTAAATCCTATACATTGTGTGACTGAATCGGATGCTCATGCATATGTTTGTGTGTGTAATGAGTCGTTTTGCGAGTGTTTAGTTGCTCATGCTGATTACCCTCCCCCAGCTCTGACCTGCATCCATTCCTGTGGTTGCCGAGGCAACAGCAGAAAGAAAAGAATAGAGTACAGAGTATTTTAGCTATAGAATTTTTTATGAAATCAGTTTCTTTCCCAACTGTTGTCAAGGAAATGGATTACACTGTTTCCACGCAAAGCATTTTTTTAATAGGATGTTAAAAAAACCTCTCGAAGCCAGTGTTGATTTGTCAGCAACCATCGTAGTGCCGACATTGACAGCTTTACCTGCTAGCAATACAAAATACTGAACGTGACCTTATCCAAGAGATACGACAATCAAAACTCTATTTATAAATATGCTCACGGTGGTTCTCAGTAATTAATAATTGCTCACAGTTCTACATTGTTTTCATGCTAAAGTTCCGCTGGATTCACAACAGGTGCATTAGCATAAAATTGTTTTGGTTATAATATTGATGAATCTCAGTTATTCTAAAGGCAGGAATGTGTGTGCCTGCGGTTAGATATTAGTATAATACAAGCCTAACCATCTCCATATAAGGGCTTTCTGCACAACCTCACCTGTACAGGTGCAAACACTCATTGAGAGAAAAATTTCACATATAAGGATTTTTAATTGAATAAATAACTTTTATATAGGCTTAAGCTACACATGATTGTGTTTTAAAAGCTCACATTAGCCAGATGTTTTTTTTTTGTTTTTTGGAAAGAGCTATAATGGGAAGTAAGGCTTATTAATGACATATATACTATTTATACACTGCCATCCAAAAGTTTCAGTTTAGTAAGAGTTTTTAAGGCATTACTAGTTTTATTCAGCAATGATGCATTAAATTGGTCAAACATGACAGTTAAGACATTTACATTGTTAAAAAATCAGAGCTGTCAGTCTATTAAAATTTTGAATCTTAATTAATTACACAATGTGGTGATTAATGATGAATTAATATAATTAATCACATATTAATCACAAATTAAGTTTGGCTGTGAAATTACCCACAAAATATATTTTTAAGCCATTTTTGTGTTATATGAGAAAAGCATGTAATAAAAAAAAAAAAAAGCTTTAGATAGGTTTTTTTTTTTTTTTTTTTGGTGAACTATCGCTTTAATAAGTTATTTTCAGATTTTTTATTAACTATTAAAATGATACTCTGGAAATAAGAAACTAAAACTGCCAGTAGGTGACAGTAAATTAGTCATTCATTTGATTGTTCAAATGGCGGAATTATTTAGTAATTAAGTAAATTCTGTCTTTATGAATGGGCCATTGAATCAGTGGTTCACCTGATTCATTCAAAAGGCGGATTCATTCAGAAATTGTGCGTTGCTCGGACATGCACAACAGTTCTGCTGTGGCTTTAATTGGTAATATTTGTGCTGGCAAAACTGAGCAAAAACAGACAATATTGTGTCTAAAATATAACAGTATTAGGTTCGTATTTATTGAACTGTTGTATAAAATCGATATCACTCGTGCTACTTGGGACAAAAACGGCACTTGTGTGATATTGCACTCATTGCTCGTGTGATATTGCTTAACTAATATATAAGTATGAGACAAAATCTCAAACAGGGGCGTTTTGGCCCCAGTATTTAGAATTTTATGGGCATATAACTGCACTCTAAAGGCTCCTTTACAGGGCAGTTGGGGCAGGTCTTTTTTTGAATAAATGCTGTTCTTTTAAACTTTCTATTCATCAAACAATCTTGAAAAAGCAAAAAGTATCATGCACAACTGTTTTCAACATTGATAATAATGAGAAATGTTTCTCGAGCACCAGATCAGCATGTTGGAATGATTTCTGAAGGATCATGTGACACTGAAGACTGGACTGCTGAAAATTCAGCTATGCCATCACAGGAATAAATTGCATTTTAAGATACATTAAAATGGAAAGCAGTTATTTTAGTTTTAATAATATTTCACAATATTAGTATTGCATTTTTGATCAAATAAAGGCAGCCTTGATGAACATAAGAGACTTCTTTTAAAAACATTAAAAAAATCTTACTGACCCATTGATACTGTGGAAATGCGTGTTAACGAATCCTAAACATTTTTCCAATGCAGTCACTGAAGTCTAAAGGTAGTAGTGAAGTCAGTTTGCTACCTTTTCAGTCTTTTTTACAGAAAAAAATGGCAAATAAGCCTCCCGAACTTTTGTCACATCTGCCATTGGTCAGTCAAACAGATAATCCTGCCCCAAACTCACGGCGTTGGTTGAGTGTTGTCTCTGCACATTAAACTTGGATAAGTGTTTTAAAATGCAAAAAATTGCACCCATCACCTTTAAGTGTTTTAGTCCAGTCAGCAGTTCATTACTATGTAATTTTATGCCTCTAGCAAAAGCATCTCCTCTGAATGAATGGGACATCTGGATGAACCACAAAGACACACATTCCCTTTTTCTCTGGTCTCTGTAGGATGGAGCTTCTGAAAGGCCTTCAGATACAATTAATATTAGATGGAGGTCTGCTGCTTCCTTCTGATGTGTTGGGCTTGTAAAGCTTCTCTGCTTGAATGTTAAAGGGGTGCTATTATGCTTTTTCACTTTAGTTAGTCTGTAATGTTGCTGTTTGAGCATAAAAAAGATCTGCAAAATTACAAAGCTCAAAGTCCAATTCAAAAGGAGATATTTTATTTAACAGAAATCAATTTTCAAAAACTACAACGATCGACTCGTTTGGACTACAATGCATATTTTCCGGGATTTGTGATATTACAAATATCGACGAATGGGACGAGACCTGGTTGAGCTGCACTAGAGAAGGCAACGAGTGTTATCACAATGTCAGAGACACGCTAGTTTTCCCAAGGCAGACGGACGTAGAGTGGTTACAATCATCCGGGTTTAAATCGCGCTCAAATTGATTCGATTTTGACGCAATATTTACACTGAAGCTCGCAGCAGGCGGCTATGGTAAGACCGGGGCATGACATTTCCCGACCAGGCGCCGATCGCTGCCAATCACAACACACACTGGCCCAGCTAACCAATCACAGCACATTTCGTATTTCAGAAGGCGGGCCTTCATTTGATACAGGAACTATTCGAGCTGTTCATGCCAGACTGGGGAGAGGGGTGTTGTAATAATGTAAAATATGTGAATGTGTTTTTCGAACAACCTAGTATGAGAGCCTGTTCTAGTACACCCCCAAAACTAAATCATGACTTTGTAAAAGAGCGTAATAGGACCCCTTTAAAGCAGATATATATTTAAGACAGACTGCAGTGTGTAGTCGCTTGTTCCCTTGGTATTAGGAAGAGTGTGAATACGGCACTGCCCTAAAACATTTAGTTGGAACCAATGTGACATTTTAAAAGTAAAAATTTAAACAGTTCATTCAGTCTGAAAGAGCCAGGCAACATCATTTCCTGAGAGTGAGTTAAGTGCCGGAGAGATGATAGGACTTCAGGACTTCAGGGAGTTTTGAGACGAACAATTTAGCGTCATGGTGCTGGTCATTTATCTTACTCTGAACTTGCTATGAGGATTTGAGATGCTGTTGTTTCGTGAGCTGTTATATCTTTCACCTTCACACTGTTTGAATGATACAACAATCACACTGGGGTATTATTTTGGTAATTTGCATTTTGATACTAAAAGAAATTTGATCAGAATTTTTTTTATGGACACTTAAATTTTAAGTTTTATTGTGTTTTGTTTTGTTGGATTGATGGATTGCTTACACAATTATTTTTGTGGTTTACTAATAATGTTCAGCACATCTGCATTCAGACAGTTACTCACAAGATGCAGATTATTTCTCTTTTTAGGGCTAAACAATGAATGATTGCATTGATTTAAATACATTTAATATTGTTAAACATATTTCATCTAAAATGGTATTATGTTGCCTGCACTTTTGCATTTAAATGCATAATTTATATGCATAAATTAATTCACTGTACCACACTACTCATATTATTTCTGCTGTTTGCGGTATGTATTCTGTGCAAAGTTTCCAAATTGTGAACAATTTGCATAGAATTAAATATTCAAAATGCGATGGACTCAACTTGACCTTTGTATTGCAAATGAACTGGAATTAGCAACTGTAATTTCAATTCAAACATATTTTTCTTGACCCATTATTTGACCAAACTGCTAAGAGTTTAGACGTTTTTACACAAGCTTGGATTAAATGTGTATTAATTTCCAAGATGATAACTTAATGCCGCTTGCTGAATTAAACATGCAGTGTAATGTGACAGCAATGAAGTGTAATACTCTTGCAAACGTTTATCTTTGCATAATGCATACTGTGCTATTTAAAAAAAGAAATAGCAGGCAATATGCAGTGTGCAGCAAGCAGTGTGCTTCCAGCAGGTCTGTGCTGTGACTGATTAGTAATGTCTTGGGACACCTGCAATCAATCTAACTCTACTCGGCATGCCAGTATTCTGGTCTGGATTGTAGTGCTGTGAATGGAGCAGATGCTGGTGCTCAGAAGTGATTTCATCAGCTATATATTATACTTGAGTGGGATCGTCAAGGTTATCCAGCTTTGTGGAGTGATAGACACATCACAGAGTGCATTATCATTATGTCAGCATGTTTTCATTCACCTTATATTTCCATGTGTATCTTTGTGTATGTGTGTTTTGTGTTTTGGTAGATATAGGGAATCACTTGGCGGAAATGAGATACTATTAATCCTATGAGGAAAGCCCGCATGTGTGTGTGTTTGTTAAGAATAGTGTGTTTTTTCAGATCTCTGGCCCTGTTGGATAGGAGGTAGATTGGTCTGATTGGAGTAACTGAAAGGTCATTAAAGGTGAAACCCAGCATGAAACAGCAGTTGCTTAATAGCGCTCTCTGTGTGTGTGTGTGTGTGTTAAAGACAGCATGTGTTTTTTGCACCTGTGCACATCAAGTTGTGGATTGTTGATTTGAATAATGTTTGATGGGCTTGTGGATCTCCTGATTGGGATGCTCATGCGATCTGAAGAGGCCAATTTTTTTAATTAGAGCAAATTGTCTCTTATGCCTTATTTATTGTGTGTCCATGTAAACTAGATGGATTCTGTCCAAGCATTATAATAATAATAATAAATTACCATCCATTTATTATTATTATTATTATTATTATTATTATTTGTTTGATTCTTTTGTTACTGCTTCAACAGGTATAATTTTTGCAGTGAGCCTATTCCAAAGTAGTCCAAATTATTACTACTAATTATTATTAATATCTTATTATTATTTTTTGCTGGGCAATATTGTTTATTATTATGATTATGATTATTATTATTTGTTTGATTCTTTTGTTACTACTTCAACAGGTATCATTGTTCCAGTGAACCTAATTCTAAAGTATTCCAAATTATTACACTATTTTATTTATTTATTTTTGCTGGGCAATATTATTATTATTATTTGTATGCTTTATAACTACTTGAACAGATGTTATTGTTGAACCTTTACAGTAGTACAAATGATTTGATTTGTAATTTTTTTTTTTAACTGTAGGGTAGTAATGTCGTGGAGGACCAGGACCTGCTAGAGATCGGGATTTTAAACTCTGCCCACAGACAGCGACTTCTTCAGGCTATTCGCCTGCTGCCCAGGGTGAGTACAGACATCGGGGACGTCCTAGGGCTCCCACAGGGTGCTTTCAGCTCCAAAAATATCACAAAACAATGTGTTTGGAAGCAAATTTGTAATTAAAACAAAAAAGGATTTTCTTTCTTCCATGAAAAACAATGAATCATTTTGAGCCACAGCAAATAGTAACCAGTGGCTGTGAAGCTCTAAAGATGATATACTCGGGCTTCACTTCTCGCTTATTGCAAATGTAATGGCTCACTCATAAAAGGTTGATAAGTTACGGTCAGGCAATCCTGATGAGAGCATCAATGACTTCAATGACACACAAAGACACTGAACTGAAGAGCACTGTAATGAAATGTAGCCGTACAAAATACGTGCTGATCATTGAAATTCTGCATGTGATACATGTGTGTGTGTCCTGAATTTCATTACAAAATGAGGTTTCATGGTATCCACATTTATCACACACACTTCCCAGGGTGCACCCTCCCCCAAGAATAATCAATGTAAGACCCCCTCTAGAGTAATCCAGCAAAGCTTCTGGCATTGAGTGTGTGCGTATGCGCAGGAGACCCGACATCAAATAAATCTCACTTGTGTCCCAAACAACCTTGCACTCCCTTTCTCCTTCACAATCTCTGAAAGGACACCGCAGAGGGGAGTGGTTGTGTTGTGATAAGATAGAAAGGACACACACACACTAATGTGCAAACCTGCTTTTATTCAAACAGATTTGAAAACCTCAAACATGAGCCGAAAGGGGTGAGTTTAAAGGGATAGTTCAGCCAAAAATGAAAATTCTTTCATCATTTACTCATCCTCAATATGACTTAATTTTTCTGTGGAACACAAAAAACATACTTTGAATAATGTTCTTGTTGCTCTTTTCCAAATTAGAAACGCTAATGTGGATTTGGGCTCCAAAACACCACCCGTAAATGTCTTCTGAAGCCATGTAATAGCATTTTAGGAAGAAAAGATCCAATTAAAGTCACTCACTATAATTATCTATTATATATAATAACTTTTATGCGGCTTTTTTGACATTTTGGAGCTCAATGGACTGGATGTCTATTAAGTTACATTATATGGAAAAGTAGAGGATGACAGAACTTCCATTTTTAAGTTCAAAATTAAAATTATTGCTTTAAAAAGAAGTTGAATTTAAGATTAAGGACAGGAAATGGTATGTGTGTGAGAGCGCGATATGAGGGCTCACTATGAAAAGAGAAAAACTCAACTTTTCATCTGCAGTCAGCGCTTTCAAACTCTGTTTTAGCTGATAGCTTCTCTCTGTCGGCATTTACATTTATGCATTTGGCAGATGCTTTTGTCCTAGGCCTGTGTATTCAGTATATGTTCTTTTATCAGTAAATACGGGAATTATTCCCTAGGAATAAAACACACAATTTTGTTTTGTTAGCTTGTCTGTCTCCTATTTATCGGCTAGACCAGCGCCATATCAGTGTGGACCAGAATGGAAATTCATGCTAGCACTCCAAGCAGGTGTTTCCAGCACAGAATAACAATATTTCCTGTTGCTAGACCTCTTCATTTATAACCCAAACTGTGTCCAGCCTCTGGATTTGTTACTGATGTGGTTGTTTCTATGTTTAAGGTGCGGCCCATTGGTTACGATGGAAATAACCCCACCTCAGTGGCAGAATGGCTGGAGTCTCTGGAGCTGGGAGACTATACCAAGTCTTTCCTCATCAACGGCTACACCTCCATGGAGCTGGTCAAGAAGATCTGGGAGATCGAGCTCATTAATGTAAGTCCTGCTTACTTCACTTCCTGTCTTCTGAAGTTCTGATGAAATCGAGTTCTAAAAGATTCATTTGTGTTTGAATTGTAAGGGTCACAGTCAAGGGAAACCTGGAAATATTAGGAAAATAAAATATAACTGGGGAAATTGTGAATAAATCTTAAATAAAAGTTTTGATAATATACTATACTATAATATAATATAATATTTAATTGTATTCAGTGTAAAATGATTTAAACATATATATATATATATCTTTTATATAAAAAAATATGTGAATGTGTGAACCCTGTATTTATACAGTACACACACACACACGAGTGTTTAGCCATATATTCTGTTATTGTTGTGTTAGTGCTGATGGAATGAGGCTGTCTTTTAAGACAAGATTTGCTAGAGGCCCTTTGAAATGACAACCAGAGGTTGAGACATCATCTTGAATCATTCTGACATCCTATTGGCCGATTTGTCGTAATAGAGTTTTGGTTGGCTCTGAATCTTGCCTGTAATTGTGTTTGTTTGATAAACAATCCTGTCCGATCTGTCTTGCTTTCGACTGCAGTGAAACAATAGATATAATAGTAGCATCTCTGGTATGACACTGAACAGAAGACATTTCAGGATAACTTGATCTGTTTTTGAGCATAGCCTGCATGTTTGGGAAATATTTTAACATAGTAAATATCCGCACACTGTTATTAATGCAACCGATTGAGCTCTCAGGTCTTTATCAGCCAAATAAAGGCATTTTTTACCTGTAATTGAATAGTTATTCCTGCAGCCCATGGAGTTAAACAGAAATAGTGAATGCTTGATGGATGTTTTCCCGTGTTTGATAAAGATAAATGGGATGTTTGATGACAGTGAGATCGCGTAATGTGTTGCTTTAACAGATATGGTGTTAAATGACTCTAATTACAGCCTCACGTATGCTAATTTCACTCACTTTCAGCCGAGGGAGAGAAAGAGAAACCGAAAAAAGGAATGAGCAGATTATATAATAATGTGGGATGTGATTTCTTTAGCTCTCGAAAAAAGTACACACACACCCACTCGCTGTGGAAAGTAATTGGAATGCTGAAGTGGGAATAAACACATGGTTTAGCCACAAGAGGGAGCCAGAGTAAGGAAATTAGTGTTTTTATAGTTTTGAATGAATACGTTTAGCAAAAAATTGTTGTTGGAGGTATTCTGATTGTTTGTGTTTGCAGTTGTGACCATGTGACTGTGGTGAAACACACTATTACAGTATGCCTGTGTGTTTTGTTAACATTGTCATTCCTTCAGGCTCAGTGTTTAATTAGGACACACAACTTTATTAACACTGCTGTTAGCAGAATGTTTGCTAAACACCACTGTACATATAGGAAGTTTAGCATTTTATGATTGTGGTATGGTGAATAAGTACTGAGTTTAAAGGAAGTTCATTCAAAAATGTTGTCAAATCTTTTTTCTCACCCTGTTGTTCAAATCTTGTTTTCAAAGAATTGTTTTTTTTCTGTGGAATGCAAAAAGAGAAGTTTAGAAGAATGTTAATGCTGCTCTTCCATATGATGGAAACTGCAGCTGTCAAGCTCCAAAATGGACACAAAAAATAATTGTACTCTTTATAAGTGTTCTGAAGCCATATGATAAATTTGTGTGATGATAAACTCTCATATCTCATTTGCGTTTCCACAAGTGTTATTTAAAGGGGTCATATGATGCGATTTCAAGTTTTCCTTTCTCTTTGGAGTGTTACAAGCTGATTGTGCATAGATAAGATCCCTGAAGTTGCAAAGACTAAAGTCTCAAAACCAAAGAGATATTCTTTATCAAAGTTAAGACTCTGCCACGCCCCCCTAAAACAGCTCATTCTAACACGCCCCCACATATCTACCTCACTATGTGGAAATATTAGCATAATGCCGCCCAAATGTGCATGCAAAGAAAGAAGGCGTGGTTTCAGTAACCGCAGTTAGTGTTGATTCAGCCATGTCAGGGAGACGCTGTGTGATTCTAGGCGAGAGCAAAAGCACTTTATTTGGCCTTCCGAAAGTAGATGCATTTAGGAATCTTTAAGATCACTTACAACAGAACAGCAATGCATTTTATAGATGACCGTTTCGTGAACCTAGGAGAGGAAGTAATTCTGACTTTGCTATGACAATCTGGCGCTTCTGAATCAGCTACTGTAAGTATGTTTTGTTATTATTTTAAGTATTTGCTATTGACTGTTCAAATGCAGAGTTTTGCGCATCGTGTATGTGTGTGTGTGTGTGTGTGTGTGTGTGTGCTGTGTGTGAGAGAGAGAGAGCAGAGAGACCAGCTTCATCACTGTGTCTGTCACGCAACTCTATTCCCCTTTCGGGCTCTGTCTTTAAATTTATTTTGAAAGATGAAGCTTGCGATTATGGTAAGGGGCGTTACATTTCCGACGAGTGCTTGCGGTGTTAGGCCAATCACAATGCACTGGGTCAGCTGGCCAATCAGAGCAGACTGCGCTTGTCGGAAGGAGGGACTTTGGTGAAAACGAAGCGTTTGAGAGAGGCGGGGCATAGAGGACTTACAATAATGTACAGTATTTGAAAAATAATGTGTTTTTTTAACATTAAAACATGTCAACATATTCTGTAACACCAAATACACAAAATAATGATCTTTAAAAAAGCATCATATGACCCCTTTAAAACTATTAAAAATTATTTTCATTAACCCTCTGGGGTCGAAGCAGCCCGCACCGTTGAGGTCTCTCTCATTTTTTCTATATAAATGTAATTATAATATAAATATTGGGGAAAAAACTAATAAAAATGACAAAAGCACTTAACAAAATCACTAAAACTTACAACTTAGCTACAAATACTCTGTCATTTTTGATCGTACAAATATGAATAAGGCATCGTTTGAAACGGCAAAGGGTCTAGTGTTATTTGTGTATAGTCATAATAACAAAACAACATTTTTTTCACTAACAATACATAAACGTTGTTTTCTCTGCTCACATATTATTGTAAGACAAATTGTGCCATTGATATGTTTTTAAGATGCTGAAAAAAACATCAAATGTCAGGGCATGCCAAAACTTCTCCTGGGCCCCAAAACACCCTCTGACCCCAGAGGGTTAATTGAACTAAAGATGACAAAATAAAATATGTGACCCTGGAACACAAAACCATTTATACATCTTTGGAAAGCTGAGTAAAAAAGCTTTCCATTGATGTATGGTTTGTTAGGATAGGACAATATTTGGCCGATATACAACTATTTGAAAATCTGGAATCTGGGGGTGCAAAAAAATCTAAATATTGAGGAAAATCGCCTTTAAAGTTGTCCAAATGAAGTTCTTGGCAGTGCATATTACTAATCAAAATTTTGGTTTTGATATATTTACGGTAGGACATTTACAAAATATCTTCATGGAACATGATCTTTACTTAATATCCTAATGATTTTTGGCATAAAGGAAATACAGTGGGGAAAAAAGTATTTAGTCAGCCACCAATGATCATTTTGACCTATGCAATGTATTGTTGGCTATTGCTACAAATATACCCGTGCTACTTATGACTGCTTTTGTGGTCCAGGGTCACATATAAATATTAAGTAAAAAAAAAAAAAGTCTTAAGTACTAAAATATAAAAATATATTAAAAACGAATAAAAATGACAAAAGCACATAACTAAATCACTAAACCTTACAACTTTAAATGAAACTTTAAATTGTTTTTGAAAGTCATACAGGTTTACAATGACATTGACATGTGGGTGAGTAAATTAAGACAAAATAATTATTATTGCATGAAAAACTATCCCTTTAACACAAGCTCAGACTATTTGAAAAGAGCGAAAAAGCAGGTGGATATGCACAGAACGATCTTCTTTGACATTTTGTGTGTGTGTGAGTAGTTGAGCTGTTCACGGAATGGGACATTCTGAACTTCCCCTAATGAGCCTCGCTTCAGACAGATCACAGAGCGCCTCTGTCTCCCGGGTCGCTGTCCTGAACTCTCTGCTGTAAATGAGTCTGAGAGAGACTCTCAGAGTGAAAGAGAAGACACTTTATGCAGTGTAGTACACAGCAGTGCTCTCGTCTGAAGCCAAGAAGAGGAAGGGGGAGAAAGTCACTGAGGGAGACAGGACAGAATACTGCCTTGTTTTCAGGTTTCCTAGAGAATGTCATCCTTAAAATGAAACATGGTGACTGATAGCACAGCACTAGCAGTTTGGTTCAGAGATCGAGAAATGACCGTGTGAAGAGAGAAAGAGGGCAATGGGAGAGAGAAATAGCATCTGTGGACGGAGCCAGATTAAATCAGCTCATAAACGCTCAGGGCAACGGATGCCAGGGCTGCTGGACGAGACAGTGACGAGACGTGTGTTATTGCTGTTCACAAACACAATTACACAAGCACTCTGTGGCTTAATATGGTCAAAGTTCATTTTATACCAAATTATGCACCTAATAAGTTTTTATGCTCATCATCAAGGCTGCATTTATTTGAAAAGAAAACAGGATTATCATGAAATATTCGTGCAATTTAAACTGTTTTAATATATTTTAAATGTTATTTATTCCTTTAATGGCAAATCTGAATTTTCAGTCCTTGAAGTCATGTTGTCACATGAACCTTCAGAACTTTCTAATATGCTAATTTTTTTGCTTGTGAAACATTTCTTATCACCACCAGTGTTGAAAACAGTTGTGCTACTTAATATTTTAGTAATATTTTTTTTTCAGGATTCTTTGATGAATAGAAAGTTCAAAAGAATAGCATTTATTTAAAATAGAAATCTTTTGTACCATTAATGTCTTTACTCTTACTTTTGAACAATTAAATGCAACCTTGCTGAATAAAAGTATTTAATTTCATTAAAAAAAATCAATCTTACTAACCCCAAACTTTTGAGTGTACTAAATGTCTATGTATAATGTCACTATATATATCTAATATTACAGTATTTGTCATATCACTATATGTTTATTTGCTTACTGTCTCTCATATGTCACTGCTGCTTGATTCTATTCATAGAGAATAAAATTTGAATCAAGGCAAGCCCACTTGATGATCCAATATGTCACCTGAATCAGGTTGATCTCGCAATTGGATCGACTGAGACCAGTCCATTATTCATTTTATTCCAAAATCCCACCTCTCGGCCTGTTCTTTATGGATGTGTTGAATGTTTGCAGTTGTTTCTCAAGCTGTAATACACCTTCTGTTCACTAGGTGGCTCTATTGCTCTTTTTTGGGCCAGTGAACTAATTCAAGATGTACAAATTCTAAATTAAAATATTGGTATGATAAAGAATGTTTACTTTGCCTAGGTATTGATAATATTATATATAAATATGATATGCACTAAATATATCAATACTGTAAAAGTATCTGTTATTTGGTTATTTGAATTTGCAAGTTATTTGGGACACATTACATAATATTACAGTCAGGATGAGTAAACTGTAATGTTTTCTTATTCTAAGCACGCATTTATTTTTACACGGACCTGGCATGAATTATATTAGCTTTCAGCTGGCAGAAATGACAATTAAATTTTTTTCTCAGTTTACACGTAAAAAATTTGGAAAAACAGGCCGGTCGGTGACTTGTGAGTAGGGCTAGTTTCATTGTGAAATTAAGAAACAACATAATTAAGACCGTATTTTGATTCTGAACAGTTCTGACCCGAAGGACAAGCAGAGTAACTAAGTGTGAGCAAGCAGAGACACTGACTTAAAGCAAACAGCCTCTTTAAACAAAGGCAGCTGATGTCAGTCCAAAGCTTTGGTGTTTGTATGTTTCTTGTATGTCTCAACAGTGTCATTCCATGCATGTAAGAGCCTGTTTATGAGTGTGTATACAGCACATTAGTGAGTGGTAGACTTGCGTGTGTGTGTGTCCGGCCTCAGGGTTACCACAGGCATTTATCTGATAATATTCATAACAGAGCTCAACATGTCTGCATTCTCAAGCAGCTCAGTGATTGCTCTCTCACACACATACAAACATGACCATCACCGTAAAAAAGAAAATCTTTCATGAAAATGGACTTGTGAATGGATTTTCATTTTTTCCCATTTTCATTTCATTTATATATATATATATATACTGTATATATACATATGTATGTATGTTTTTTTTTTTTACATTTTAAAGAACTTTCTTATGCTCATCAAGGATGTATATATTTACATAATATTCTGAAATATTATTGGAATTTTAAAATAACATTTTATATTGTAATATACTTTAAAATGTCATTTATTTCTGTGACGTAAAGCTGAGTTTTCAGCATCATTACTCCAGTCTTCAGTGTCACATGATCCTTCAGAAATCATTCTAATATGCTGATTTATAATCAATGTTGGAAACAGTGCTGCTTAATATTTTTTCAGACCTGTGATACTTTTTTTCAGGATTCTTTGATAAATAAAAAGTTAAAAAGAACAGTGTTTATTCAAAATAGAAATTTTGTGTTACAACATACACTACTATTCAAAAGTTTTAGGGTCAGTACATTTTTTCTTTCTTTTGTTTTTTATAGAAATTAATACTTTTATTCAGCAAGGATGTGTTATATGGATAAAAAGTGATAGTCAAGGGCAGGCTTATATTGTTAGAAAAGATTTCTAATTTGAATAAATGCTGTTCTTTTCAACTTTTTATTCAAAGAATCAAATAAAAAAAAATGTCACATGTTCCAAAAAAATATTAAACCGCACAACAGTTTCAACACTGATAATAAATCAGCATATTAGAATGATTTCTGAAGGATCGTGTGACTCAAGACTGGAGTAATGGCTGCTGAAAATTCAGTGCTGTGTCACAGAAACAAATTATATTTTAAAGTATATTAAAATAGGAAACCGATATTAGAAATTGCAATAATATTTTACAATATTATTGTTTTTCTGTATTTTTGATCAAATAAATACAGCCTTGATGAGCATAATAGACTCCATTAAAAAAACATTAAAAATCGTACTGATCCCAAACTTTTGAACGGCAGTCTATCTAATGCATATCTATTGAGCTATATAAAATGTTTTTTTTATTTATTATATTTCATTTATTAATATTAACATATTAATTTTACTTTTCTCACATGCATATTCATACGTTACATTCATTATTTCATATTAATTGATTTTTAATGACTTTATCACTTAGATGTAGATTGAACATCATGAGCTTAAGCTCCAAATGAAATGCGTCCAAACCAGTCTGGAATAGTTTTAAACCAAATGGATCATTTGGCCGCCCATGGCGGCGCGGTCACAAGCCTGTGGCTTTTTAAAGCACGCTCATATTACGATAAAGCTATTTTGATTGTTTGTTTTTTTTATCCAAAAAATGTCTGGTTTGAGCCGGGGTGGTTTTCTGTTGGACCTTGAATAAGGTCAGTCTCCATCAGTTTACGTGAATGGTTCTGGATACAAGAAAGAAACAAGTAAAGTGCTTAAAATGGCATTTTACGGCTTGTACGGTCTGTATTTTTAGCGCAGCTCTGATTGTTACCATTGCGTTTAATGTATTTAAATAGCGCTTGCTCTCACTTGTCACATGCTGTGCCAAGTTGTGTTTCTCGGCAGCCGCTGGTTTATGTTTGCCGTGCTCGGGGCCGTGTTGGTAGGCGGTCAGAAGTCATTTATCTCGTAATAATAGTTTAGCTCGGTTTTTTGACAACTGTTACCCGGTTGCCATGACTGCTGGCAGTAGTTACCATAGAGACAGCTTGCTTGAAGTACGAATGATTCAAAACTGACGCGTTTGTGTGTGAGTAAGTGTGTAAGGGCAAAAAGAACAGTGTTTATTCAAAATAGAAATTTTGTGTTACAACATACACTACTATTCAAAAGTTTTAGGGTCAGTACATTTTTTCTTTCTTTTGTTTTTTATAGAAATTAATACTTTTATTCAGCAAGGATGTGTTATATGGATAAAAAGTGATAGTCAAGGGCAGGCTTATATTGTTAGAAAAGATTTCTAATTTGAATAAATGCTGTTCTTTTCAACTTTTTATTCAAAGAATCAAATAAAAAAAAATGTCACATGTTCCAAAAAAATATTAAACCGCACAACAGTTTCAACACTGATAATAAATCAGCATATTAGAATGATTTCTGAAGGATCGTGTGACTCAAGACTGGAGTAATGGCTGCTGAAAATTCAGTGCTGTGTCACAGAAACAAATTATATTTTAAAGTATATTAAAATAGGAAACCGATATTAGAAATTGCAATAATATTTTACAATATTATTGTTTTTCTGTATTTTTGATCAAATAAATACAGCCTTGATGAGCATAAT
The DNA here is from genome assembly GCF_001515645.1 of Sinocyclocheilus grahami. Taxonomy (NCBI): domain Eukaryota; kingdom Metazoa; phylum Chordata; class Actinopteri; order Cypriniformes; family Cyprinidae; genus Sinocyclocheilus; species Sinocyclocheilus grahami. The sequence continues at coordinate 943,311 of NW_015505187.1, read as the reverse complement.
AGACTCCATTAAAAAAACATTAAAAATCGTACTGATCCCAAACTTTTGAACGGCAGTCTATCTAATGCATATCTATTGAGCTATATAAAATGTTTTTTTTATTTATTATATTTCATTTATTAATATTAACATATTAATTTTACTTTTCTCACATGCATATTCATACGTTACATTCATTATTTCATATTAATTGATTTTTAATGACTTTATCACTTAGATGTAGATTGAACATCATGAGCTTAAGCTCCAAATGAAATGCGTCCAAACCAGTCTGGAATAGTTTTAAACCAAATGGATCATTTGGCCGCCCATGGCGGCGCGGTCACAAGCCTGTGGCTTTTTAAAGCACGCTCATATTACGATAAAGCTATTTTGATTGTTTGTTTTTTTTATCCAAAAAATGTCTGGTTTGAGCCGGGGTGGTTTTCTGTTGGACCTTGAATAAGGTCAGTCTCCATCAGTTTACGTGAATGGTTCTGGATACAAGAAAGAAACAAGTAAAGTGCTTAAAATGGCATTTTACGGCTTGTACGGTCTGTATTTTTAGCGCAGCTCTGATTGTTACCATTGCGTTTAATGTATTTAAATAGCGCTTGCTCTCACTTGTCACATGCTGTGCCAAGTTGTGTTTCTCGGCAGCCGCTGGTTTATGTTTGCCGTGCTCGGGGCCGTGTTGGTAGGCGGTCAGAAGTCATTTATCTCGTAATAATAGTTTAGCTCGGTTTTTTGACAACTGTTACCCGGTTGCCATGACTGCTGGCAGTAGTTACCATAGAGACAGCTTGCTTGAAGTACGAATGATTCAAAACTGACGCGTTTGTGTGTGAGTAAGTGTGTAAGGGCATGTGTCCTTTAAGTGTGCGTGGTCCGACACTTATGATTCTCAGACTCTGTGTATGTGTGTGTGTTATAATGCGTTTCCTTGTCCTTTGTGTTGCATTCCTGTTTTCATTACTTCCTGTCACCTCTCCAAATGCACAGATTGCAAATTGTCTTTTCTTACACTAGCAGATGGCTACTGCCTTCGTTAACGCAGCAGGCCCATCAAACACACACACACACACACACACGGTATCCCCGTTTTTTTCTGTCTGTCTGTTCTTTTCTTTTGGCACCTGTATTACACTCCCTCACACCTCAACGATGATAAAACATTTGCTTTAATACCAGAAGACACATTGAGGGCTGTTCTGTATATGTAAGTGTGTGTGTGTTTTATATGCACGAGTGTGGGTGGGTAGGCCTGTGGGTTCATGTGTTGAATTGACGCATACTGACACACACTTTTTGGCCCGTGACCATGCAAGTGTTGTTCTCGTGGTGGGGGTGAGTAAAGATCCTGCTGATGGATATCAAGATGATCCAGTGGCCCCTCACGCCCCAGCGGCCCGTGAGAGGCCTGTTTCTTAAGGACGGCCACCAAACACCCTCATAAAAATAGATTAAGCGTGACGTTAATGGCGGAGGCTTAGGTTTCAAACAGTAAAATTTATTTATTACACGGCTCACTGGAATACTGGGTTCTGATTGGTGTTTTTGCTGTCAGATATTTTTGTGTAATGATCACCGAACTGTATAATTAACCATTGTCCAAGACAACTGTTGTTGTTTTTTTAGCCATGTAATAAGTGTATTCGTTTTGCGTTAAAACTGTTTTTGATTTATTACCTGATTTATTTCGTGATAATGACTGGGTGACTTTATACTTTACACTACTGCTCAAAAGGTTAGTAAGATTTTGAAAGATGTCTCTTATGCTCACTAAAGTTGTATTTACTTGATCAAAAATATAGTAAAACATTTGTAACATTCTAAAATATAGAAAATAATTTTAAAATGTAATTTATTCCTGTGATCAGTACTCCAGTCCTTAGGGTCACATGATCCTTCAGAAATCTTTCTAAAATGCTGATTGTGTACTCAATAAATATTTCTTATTATAATCAGTGTTGAAAACAATTGTGCTGCTTAATATTGTTGTGGAAACCAGTGTTTTTCAGGATTCTTTGGTAGTCTTCATTTCTTGCAAAATAAAAAATATTACTGATCCAAAACTTTTGAATGGTAGTAAATATTTGCCACATATGTGTAGGTACATAATTTGTGCATACACTCTCACAGCCTGTAATGAAACAAAAAATTTATATAAATTTGTTTCACACTTTTAGCGGATACCTTCAATCTTGGGTAAAAATTCAGCATGCTTCAAGCTGATGTACTATATTAATACTTTTTTAAGTTTTGGCCAATAACCAGTAAATATCCAATATGAACATTTATGTTGTCCAAAAAAGAAATACAACGCATTATAACTATAAACTGAAGTAAATGTAGCCAACACAACATTAAAATATACAGTATAGAAACATGAATAGTCATTTAAAATTTGCTAAAGATTACATTTAACAGACTTTTTAATTATTAGTGTTTTATAGATTAACTTAAGCAGATGTATTCTAAGCAAAGAGATCTTGATAAAATAGTGGAAATTAGTTTGAGCACTGTCTAAATATTGGAAAATGAGAATGAGCATTAAATAGTGTTTGATTGATACCAATAGATAATGACACAAAACTCTAATATTGGCCGATAACCAATAACTACAGAAACATTGTGAATGCACATTTTGATGCGAATATTTTTTGTGCTAGTGAGTCAAGTAAGGAGTGCTGCTGCAGAATCTATTTCTGTCAGGCGTCTTTATATAACCTACAGTACATGTACATACATGTATATCCCTCACACATTTTGAATGTCGAGAGCCATAACTGCCATGTTGGTGTATGTCTACCAGCCTTAAGGTGTAAGACAGACCATAAGCCAATTGAATTAAGGCTATTTCCCGCTGCCCCAACAAACAACAACTTCAACGCTGGATCAGCTTGTTAATCCTGTTTGTGTTTGTTGGATGACAGTCATGTTTCCCAACAGCCAACTCTGAAATGTTGTCAGCTGGGCTTAAGATGTTTTAAACAAGGTACAAATGAGACCAGGATGAATGTATCGCAATCTCACTGCAGTGTGCGGCAGCTGAGCTCTGGAACTCACGAGAGAAAAAGAGAGAGAGAGGGAGGGGAAAGAGATACGAGAGAGTGAGGCGGAGAAAGCAGAGAGTGAGTTAAGGACGTTCAGTCTCACACAAGCGCTGCTTCACGAGCCGAGGAAACGGTCACCTGCACTGCACTCCTGCTACGGCACGCGAACGCGGCGGCTCCTCGCTGGATGGGAGCAGGGTATCCATAGTAACTAGGCGGAGAGTGCAAGTGAGGAGCGGGAGGAGGAGGGTGACGTGTTCAGACACAGAGCATTGCTGCTGGAGTACAAACCTCTGCCGTTTGATAGCGTGAAGAGACTGGAGAGTGAAAAACACCTTCATTCTCGTAGAAATATGCATGTATGTTTGAGCTTTTATGCTCTATAGGAGAGCCAGAGAGTTGAGGCGGCTTGTCAAAGCAGGTCAGGACCCTCGCAAGGGCTCTTGGATGTTTGGGGACGGAGGACTTGGCTGTACGGATGAGCGGCCAAACTCTGGGTAAGTCACTGGCACTAGAGGAAGAGTGAAGCAGAAGGTGGATTGTGCTGCCTCTAGTTGTTTTTTAGATTAATGCACTGTTAAAGCTTTTGTTCTCCACTTGCTGCAGTACCAGCCGCTGTTTCCTGCTTTTTCACTTGCTTTTTCTGCTAAACATTTGCTGTTGCCTTTATGTGTCTGTCAGTGAGTGAACCGTCATCCCCAGCTACTTTGCACCATACTGTAGTTGCTTTATTACTTTGGTGATTTTACGCATCACGCTCGATTATACGCTGTTCGGTTCATGTGATCTGCGTATGTGCACATGCAGTGGTGTATGCATTAGTTTGAGTTTGTGTACGTGGTTGGTTGACATTTCAAATAGTTTTGGACAGAACATTGCTTTTCATACCGCAGGACATGTCGGGTTCCCAGGATAATTGTTTTTTGAATTATCATGCATTCAGCTTTTTTTTTTACATTAATTGAGCTACATGGAATATTTGTATTGTAACAAAAAAAAAATTATTTGTCACACTAAAGGAACATTTAAAATAAAATAGTCAAGGGAAATTTTTTTTATTTGTATTACATCGTAACCATACAGTGCCCGTTATTGAGCGATATTCAATTTTTTTATTTGTTTGTCACATTTTTCACATTTCAGTTTTTTTCATCAACCGATATTGAAAATGTTATTGTGCATGCTAATTTTGCCGGATTTTACATTTATATTATGTTTGCTGTCGCCTAATATTCCTTTAAAGTTCATCTTTAAGATGACTAGGAATTAATGTAATCTTTGCAAAACTCTACTGTGTAAATAAATATTTTGGGTTTATTGTGATTTATTTATAAAAGTATTTTATATTTATTTATATTATTTTATAAATTATATATGTATATATACTTTTAATGTTTATTATTTATTTCATAATGTTATTGTTTTATATTTATATAAAAAACCTTTGTTTATTGTGATTTATATATAAATAAATGTTTATTTTTTTATAAAAAAGTCTAAATATAATTCTATGTATTTTGTATTGAAATATATACACACACAAATAACGCATGCCTAAAAAAATTCTGAACAACATTAATGGTTACTTTATAGAACTTATATACACTTTCTGTGATACATTCATATCACTTTTACCCTATAATACATCATACATTTCTCGTCGTTGTGTTCACGTGTATGCTTGGCTGTAGGACTTTCTAAGGCCGAAGTGTTAACCTCACGGCTCAGGTAATCTGTAGATGGCACAGCTGATGACTATGCCTTGGGATGAAGAGGCAGGCAGACGTCTCCATTAGGCTGCATTAGCTCAGTTCTGCAGTCAGCAGTGAAAGAGTCACGGAGGATCAGAAGGGAACAGCAGTGAGGCGGTGTTGAATAATGAAAGTGGGACCCACTGTGCTATGGATCAGCCCTGGTGTATTAGACGTAATCTCACAGCTACGCCGTCCACATGTGGATGGGGCTTGAGGTGTAAGCTTTCTCATAACACAAATAAAGCTGCCAATAAGCTTTGAAGTCTCGAAGGGTGCGCCAAAATGTTCTCACAAAGCTTTTCTTCCTTTTTTAACTTTGCCGGAGGCTAGATATTTGGGATTTTTTTGGGGGCCGTTTTTTTTCCCGTGGAGGGGCTTTTATGTAGTTCACTACAGTTCCAGATGGTTTTCTCGTCAGTGGAATAAAGTAATAAGTTGTTTGCTGATGCTCTAGTTTCACACACCTTACAACAAATAGCAATAATGAGTCTGAGGGTACAGCACTGCGGTGTGGCCTGAAAATGCACACTTATGCATTCAGATAAATTCTAGAATAGTTTCATTGGTTAATTTTACACCAACTACAACTGGTGAATATAAACCAAGTTACAATCAGGTCTGTAATACCAGCTCATTGACTGGAGTTTGTGACTTTGAAAATGGCTGATTTTTTATTTTATTATTATTTTTTTTTTGAGCCAATCACCTGAGCTGCAGATAAATTGCATTATGACATCATGATCTAAGCTGATTGGCTAAGTACCAAACCCTTCACTAGCTAGTATCCAATGCTGTCAAGTCAAAGTCAAAATAAGGAGAAAAAAGATAATTTAATGCTTTTTATATGCACCGAAAAGTCTTGTGAAATCTCATTGGTGCAGAATTTCGCTTTATGTATATGTGAAATATCAAAAATGTTCTGATTGGCTGTGAATTGGCTATGGTGTCTTCGCAGTTTCACTTCCAGTGTCAAGTACAGAGCTTATATTCGATTTTTGCCTGTTTTTGTGTGTGTACTCACAGCAACCTATATTGCATTTATCTTTTGATCAATTATTCAGCTATGGCTGCACAGTCCAGCCAGAGAGCAAGTTATTTTGCTTTCTTACAGCATTGCACTGATGTTTGTTAAATTTGAAGCATCAAATCTGCAGTTTATAAGGAGGAACGCACAGTCCTTCTTAAAAGAAATAGACCAAACTCCAAGCTACTTCCTAAAAACAACTACTTTGGAAAGTCCAAGTTGTCCTTGGAGTTTTGTTTGGAGTGTTTAGTGTTGACGTTTCTGTGCAGCTGATTAAATCTTGATTAATTTATTCATTTTTAATTGTGCAGATGAACAAAGAGAATTTTAAGTCAACTCGAAATCCCGTTTCAGTCAGAAACGTCCCATGTTGCGCAACTAAAATAGATTTCAAATTTTACTTCATATTGGTTTTGAAGGAAGAGGTTTTATGCTGTTTTACACATGCATCCCTTGACTGCTGCTTCTGCACAGCTCAGATCCTTCAACACTAGAGTCATATCAGACCTGACATCAGTCAGTTGAGCGTAAATCTCCTCCTGTCGTCTTAGCTAGTGATTTGACACCACATTAACAGGGTACAGTAGTCATGTCTCATGTCTCACTTGTATTATTCTGTTCACTGTCACAGACATTGGCATTTTCGAGCCACTCCAGCATAAGACTTTGTGCAGTTAAGTCTTTTCACTTACATAAAAGCAAGATCTGTCGTTCCGTGTAGGGTGCAGGCGTCATGCGAGGACACTTCCGGGCCCTCTGCTGTTTTATCCTGTGGTGTTTTGAAGCTTGGATCCAATCAGCGGCCTGGTGCTGTGCGGGATGTGACAGGGCTGCCGGTCTAATGCCGTTGATCTGCCTGCTGTTGGTCCTTATGTCACTGTCGACAGCGGAGCGCTGACTTAAACTAGATTCTTAACACCAGAAGCAAGCCTATTTCAGATGATCACTTTATGAGATTACTTTGGAATGGATTTGATGTACTATGCGATGCATGCATGCTTTACTGATTTGAAATATATTGGATTAAGGAATTGCATTCCTTATTCATTTATATGGAAAGTGGCATTTATATGGAAAGCTTAGTGGCCTATTTAGTGAAGATGGCTCATGATGGTTGTCCAAGAAATGCATCAAACTTACATACAGTACTGTTCAAAAGTTTGGGGTGGGGTTTATTTTATTTTATTTTTTTAGAAATTAATAGTTTTAATCTGTAAGGATACCTTAAATTGATCAAAAGGAGCTATAAAATAATGTATAATATTGCAAAAGATTTCTTTAAAAAAAAATCCCGTTCTTGTGAACTTTCTCTATTCATCAAAGAATCCTGAAATAAATATATCACGTCTCCACAGAAATATTAAGCAGCACAACTGTTTTTCAGCACAACATTGAAAATAATAAGAAATGAGCAGCAAATCAGCATATTAGAATGATTTCTGAAAGATCATGTGACACTGAAGACTGGAGTAATGATGCTGAAAATTCAGCTTTGCATCACAGGAATAAATTAACATTTTAAATATTAAATTAGAAAATTATTATTTTAAATTGCAAAAAACTAATTTTTTTCTGTATCTTTGATCAAATAAATGCAGTTTGTCTGATTACGAACTTTTGAAAGTTAGTGAGTATATAACATAAATATATAGGTAATATATGTGTGTATATATATATATATATATATATATATATATAGTTTGTCATTTGTAATATCTATAATTGCTTTTAAAGCAAGATTGCATCTTATATAAGAAGTGTATGTGATCGAGTCAGCCTGTTTGTTTCCTAACGGTTGATAAGTCAACTAACTTTTTCACGCAGCCCACCGACTAATCAATTTTGACAATATGTAATTTTGCACAATTTTACTGTTTAGTCTAATCACATTGTTCTCACTAAATGTTCCATACTGCATGATTTTTTTTCTGCATGTTCCACAGTTTTATTCTTGGTCTGGCATGTCTGTGGGTTTGTGTGCAAGAATGAGTAGGAGTGTGTGAGAGAAAGAGTGAGAACGCGTGTAGAAAGTGAGAGAGAAACGAGAGAAACTGTCATGGCGTCTTTTTTTCTCCTCATCTTTGTATTGGAGGCTGACTTTTTCTCTTGATTCCTTCTGATCCCAGCATAGAGCAGGATTCACGCCGCTGCATTCCCTTATTATCATTGGTAAAAGGCAGAAATGTGACATGTCCCCTCATTGGCTCATCGCGTCCTCACTCACAGTCAAACCTCACAGCATTGGTCCGGCGCTGCTGTAAATCCTCCTTTACGTTGCCTCAGAGGCCTGCTGGATTTTTACACATAGCACCAGCACTCGCTCCATAGTTGCTAGGTAACTGGCAGGCTCTGGTTCATTTCCAGTTGTCCGCTGGTTGGGAGGCGCTGGTTATAAAGGGATCTGAGATGGATAACGGCGAGTTGCCGTGACAATGGTGGCCTTGGGCTTGTTTGAATTGTACCTGCTACGGCTGGACTGGATTTGGCTCCTGAGGTGGCTAGTTGTTGACTGGACACCGTGCAGCATCAGCCACTGGAGCGATATCTCTCAGCGACCTGAAAACTGCCAATACTAGTGATGAAAAATGAACAAATTAGTGCTGTTCCAAACAAATCCGTGTAGACCGATAAAGTAGCCCCAGAACGCAGGAGATCAGGAAGATTTGTGGACACATTGTACACTCACGTATACTAGACCTCATTACGTTCACTGTGTGGGTTGTGTTGGCTAGTAATCCTGGCAGTAAAAACCTGTTGTGTCTGCGGTGATTGGCTCTCTACATTCCGTCCGCTGTAGCAAGGCAGACATGCCACATGGTATTTAGCATTTTACGGAAAAGATTTTATGCCATATGGAAAAAAATATTGAGTTACTGAGAGATTGGAAGGGTGACGTCAAGCAGAAAAAACCAAAGTGCTCACGGCTAATTTTCGTGGGCTTAAAGGTCATTTGACCAATCGTGTAAGCTTTACAGCTCATTAGCCAATCAATGTGCTTCGCATGTTACCCTTCAGAGAAAGAGAATAGAAGAAATGGGGATGGTAGGTGCAAAATGACTTTTTTCATAATTGAGTGGGTTGATTTTCTGACCAGTCGGTCTTAAGGAAGAAGGCAACAGATTGCAACCGAACATACAGTACGTAGAATTTACGTTTTAAAAAGGAAACATTTGTAACTTGACACACCATCTTAAAAATGTTCATATAAGCCGTTAGCATGCTAAATCCCATTTAAAAAATGTTTAAACTGAAACCAAAAATAGTGAAAAATATACAAGTTAACATCACTGGTTGTGGATGGTGTTAGTTGTGAATCCACACAACTAAACACAGTTGTGAAAGCCATTAGCATGCTAAACCCTTTTCAAAGAACTTGCGTCTCTCTGTAATTCAACCTGTTTAAAGTAGTGATGCTAAAAACATTTAAACTACAAGCAGAAAAATAGGAAAAAATAAACTAGTTGACATCACTAATCAGCAGTGTTGTGCAAGTTACTTCCAAACTGTAATACATTATAGATTACTTGTTACTGTTTTTTAAAAGTAATTCCTTACGTTACAATATTACTGTCTCAGAATTGTAATGCGTTACATGACTCCTGTATTACTTTTGAGTTACTTTCACCAAAATAACTACAGAAGTAGAACTTAAGGTAACACTTTATTTTAGGGTCTCTTAACTAGTTGCTTATTAGCATGCATATTACTAGAATATTAGCCATTTATTAGCAGTAATTAAGCACATATTAATGCTTTATTCTACATGACCTAATTCTATATCCCTAATCCTACCCAATACCTAAACTTAACAACTACCTTACTAACCTCGAGTACAGAGGCCGAAATCATGCCGAGTTTCCACTGTCGGCCCAGTAGCCTCACGGCACTCCTGTAAAACACACCCTAAACACGCCTTCACTGAACTATGTCACACAATACAAAGTTCCTCCAGCGAGAGGGAGATGAATGAAATAAATCGCTAAACAAATATATCAGAAGCTGTCGTTTAGTCTTTATTTACAAACTTGGACACCACACGCGGCTATTGACTGACCACGAACAGGAAATAGAACTTACTTGTGGCATTTTTGATTCGTTAATGTCTCGCGGTCTTGCGTTTTTTTTTTTTTTGAACAATTACATTTTGGGCAAAAGTGTGTTGTAACACATGCGTTACTGAACATGTACCGAGTAAAATATTACTGAAAATTGATTAGTAATGCCTTACACTACTGCGTTACAGCAAAAAGTAATCAGTTACTGTAATGCATTACTTTTGTAACGCGTTACTCCCAACACTGCTAATCAGCTAGTAATTGAATGAACTTGATTGTGAGCATGTTAGCTGTTAGCATGGTAAAACCTCAGAGAAGTTGCATCTGTTAATTTATCCTCTTTAAAGCATGGACACTAATATATTAAAATTAAACAAAAAATTGGGAAATATACCAATTGTCAGATGGTGATCTTGGTTACTAGCGAAATATTTGCTGGGACATAGAGAGTTGCATTGTGGGATGGAGGTAAAAAGAGGGGAAAACAGAGTAAGCAGGTGAATAAAAGAGGGACTTTGTGTTTCCCTGGTCATTAAAATCCAATGCACGAATGCTGCTGTAAGCACAAACAGTACTGTATTCACATCCTCCCCATCAGACAGGCCTCTGCGCCTCAGCTCCCTCAATTAGGAGGAACTGCTCATCCATACCACAGCTCATTCTGAGCTCTATTACTTATGTCTGCTGGTGCCTCAAGCATGAGATCATAGAGGGTTATGTGGCTGAGAAGTATTGCTCTGGCCTGACCTGACCTTTAAAGAAGAGCTTGATCTTTATGAAGACATTTTACGTATGGAGTTTTAACCTTTCGTTTTACAGTCTTCAGACGGCATTCGCAGCCCATATTACTCAGATGATGTATTTCCGAGTGAATAGGGATGGTCAAAAAAAGGTAAAAAATTTAAGACGGGAATTTATTGGATTGTAGATTTTGAAAAGTGGACATTATAAATGAAAATAAAGCAAAAAAATCCACTAAAAAAACAACAACCACTATTAACTGGGATTTTGGGTATTGCATTTACATTCATGTTAACCAACATTAAATTGCTTTAACAATTTGCAGTATTTTAGAAAGGTTTTTGTTATTTATTTGGTATTCATTATTATTACCCTGCTTGAAAAAGGCTGGTTTAAAGCAGCTTAGGCTCATTTGTAGGTCTTAGCTAGTTTGGTTTAATTGTTTTAATGGTCTCTCAGTCTGGCCAAGCTGGTGTTTAGTGGGTTTATTTGGGTGGCCAGCTGGACTTTTGGCCTTATATATGTAACCCTGGACGACAAAACCAGTAATAATGGTAAATTTAAAAAAAAAATGTATACATCATGAAAGCTAAATAAATAAGCTTTAAGTTTCCATTAATGTATGGTTTGTTAGGATAGGACAATATTTGGCCGAGGTACAACTATTTGAAAATCTGGAATCTGAGGGTGCAAAAAAAAATCTAAATATTGAGAAAATCACCTTTAAAGTTGTCCAAATGAAGTTCTTAGCAATGCATATTACTAATCGAAAAATAGGTTTTGAAATATTTACAGTAGGACATTTACAAAATATCTTCATGGAACATGATCTTTACTTAATATCCTAATGATTTTAGGCATAGAAGAAAAATCTATAATTTTGACCCATACAATTTATTGTTGGCTATTGCTACAAATATACCCCGGCGACTTGACTGGTTTTGTGGTCCAGGATCACATATGGAAAGGTGTCCATAACCCCTGTAAAACCAGCTCTCAGGCCAGACTGGGAAAACTAGTTTAGATCAGCAAACAAATTAGGCCTTTTTAAAAATGTGTTTTTCGCTTGGTTGGTCTCTGGCTTAGTTCAGTTTTTGCTCAGTTTTAAAAATCAGTTTTTGTTATTTGAAATAAAACTTAACTTTAAAAGAAATATTACTTTGGCAACTAACTGAAATCAAAGTACTAAAATGATTAAAGCTGAAATAAAAATAAAGCTAAATAGAAATATAAAAATGACACATTTCTAAATATTAATAAAGACCATAACACTTAAGAATAGGGAACACATATTCACTATTAAAGAGTTTTCCCTCAATAAACTCCTAATTGGCTGCTTATTAATAGTTAGTAAGGTGGTTGTTAAGTTGGGGTAGGATTAAGGGATTTAAAATGTAGTCATATAGATTAAGACATTAATATGTGCTTTGTAATTACTAATAAACAGCCAGTATGCTCGTAATATGCATGCTAATAAGCAGCTAGTTAATAGTGAGAATTGGTCCTTAAAATAAAGTGGGTAGCACTTTATTTTACAGTCCTGTTTCTCATGTTATAGTAATTACAATAACTACTAACCCTGAACTTACCCCTAAGCCTAACCTTAACCCATGTAGTTACCTTATATTGCCAGTACTTTCTGAGGTAAGTACACTGTAGGTACACCATAAGTACACGTACTGTAAAATAAAGTGCAACCATAAAGTGTTACCATAAAGACTATTATAGTATATGAATAATACTAAAATAACACTGATGTGTCATTGACAACAAGACTAGGAACATATGTTAAAGGTGAAACGTTTAATTTTGGTGCCACTTGCATCACCAGTTGAAGCTTGAAAAATAATCAATGTGTCAAACAGGTTTCCCAAACACTCCCTCAATCTTCCATTGGTCAATAAATAGAGAGTCCCGCCCCCAAACTCAAGCCATTGGTTGAGCCAAAGTTGCTGTGTCAAGCTATCTGGGGAAGTGAGAAATGTTTTAGGAGAATGAACCACTGAATGTATAGTTGCCTCTGCATATTAAACTAGTATAGAAAAAAATGTGTGTGTGTGTGTGTGTGTGTGTGTGTGTATCAGTCCCTTAAAGTACGTCCATGTCAACAGTTTGTGTGCGCCTGGTGTGGAGATTACACTCCTGCCGCTGGACCGCTGAGGTTAATCCCTCTTCAGACCTGCTTCCTGCTCATTTTCTCTAATCTAATTGGATTAACTGTCATTTTACATCCAACACTGTAGCAATTACACCCATAGAAAAGAAGAGACTTCACAAGACTCCATTACACAGGAAATGGCTGAATGTTTTTAAAACAGCACTTCAATTATTGTGTAAAAATGTCAATGGTCTCTCTGGTTTGTGCTGTTCTCTTTTTACAGAGCACCCAAATCTTTCACACACTCCGTGATTTTCTTTGTCCAGTGAATGCACAATGAGGATCTGGCTGATTAGGTGTCAAATAGGCCTAACTGGCTGGCAGATAAACACTCTAATTTGACTGTGTTAATTTGTCGCAAATTAAGATTTTGGATTTGAAAGGTCAGCAGCGTGCTGTCAGATAACTGCAGTTGCACTTTATTGTCCTCTAATGCAGTTGGGTGTTTCTCAATCAGAGTTTATAAACTAAAACTAACTGCTTTCATTCTTTGCCCTTTAGACTGTGTTTCACAGTAGAATTGCAGTTTTTATTCATTAGCCAGATTTACTAACAGCTTGCACCAGTGCAAACCATCTTTTGGCATTAAAATAGTACTGTCAGGATTTACTAAGGACGCATAGTGAAGAATTAGCTCTAAAAAGGCATGTGCACAGTTATTTTTGCACCTGACCTTATTGAATATTAATTGTAGGAATTTCCCTTTCAGACGCAAAATTTATGGGAGGAGAGTATTAATATGAATCACGCAACGCGGTTTACTAACATATGCGCTTGTAAAATTACTGGTGTTTGCGCCATTATTTATCACCCTAAAAAAAATCATGTCTTAAACTATTTTGTGCCTGTGTCGTAAGTAGATCACCCGCACCTGATGAGCATCGGCTCTGATTATTTGCGACTATGCGCTGCGCTTGGTATATTGCGTTGGTCGATATATAAATGAGATGTTGCGTCTGCATTCTTGAATTTCCTCATTGTCAGTAAATCATCCACAGACATTTCCACGCCCATCGGCACGGTTTTGGAATTGTGCTCTCACGCTAATTTGCCCTGTTTAGTAAATCTGGCCCCTAGTATTTTATTTGAAGGCAAATCGTAGACTGAAAGAACATATTACAACAAAACTATTTACTGCAAAAAATGAATACACTATTATAGTAGTTTTTATTTTTATAAATGTTCAGTTTTAATTTTAGTTTTAATTTTAGTTTTGGATTTAGTAATTATGTAAAGTGCTTTTATCATTATTATTATTAGTTTATTTCCTAGTTTTTAGTAAAAATTTTTGTTAATTTAGTAGTTAAATTTTTATCCATTTATATTTTAATTTCATCTTTATTTCAATTTATTTCAAAAATATTTTTTTTGAATAGTGTGCTACCACAAATTTATACCACCTACCTCATTGTAGTGTACCGTTTGCATTTGTATGTAGCATCAGCATCTAGCTAATGCATTGCCTTTGTAATCACTAGGCCTCAAACATGCAATATAAAGTTAACAAATTTGCTTAAACTGAATTGAATTGAATTGAATTGAATTGAATGCAGCAGTTTGTGCAAGAGTGGTTTGATGAACAGTTAGAACAGATTAATTTTGCTCAGGTTTTATGCAGGAGTGACATTTTATTTTTAGGTTCATACACTGTTACCGAAAAAGAACTGTTACTGGAAAAGTCGAAAGAGAACCATCGCAAAGTCTTTTTCAATGAACTTTTAGTCAATATTAGCTCAAATAATTCCCAAATGGCTGAAAATCTACCAGAAATACCATCCAGGCACCTTTGCCGTACTATTTTTAGTGCACTATAAATCCTAATCTTACATACAGTAAAGTTAGAATGTGAATTAGGATACAGCTCTGGTGCTCTTACACTGCAGTCAGCATACTGTACCCGGCGGTGCGGTTATGTTCGCGAGCAGTCGCAGTGATTAAAACACATGGCTGCTTCTCTTTATCACCCCTGCTGCATGTGTAATGCGAGGCTTAAGCATATCATCCGAGCGTCGCTCGTGTGATAGAGCCGTTTGCGCTGTCGTCCAGTCTGTAAAGTATTTCTCCATGGCACGTTGCATCTCCACTGCAGCCCGCTCTACACATTTGCATTTAAATTAAATTCAGTCTCCTCTGCTTTTTTACCATCATGCAGTACGGCAGTGCTGAACCTTACACACTCAGCATTCTCTCTTTGTTCATTTCCTCCTGTTTTCTCTCTTTTTGTTTGTCCGTTTCCTGCTGCAATGGCATGCAAGCGGGAATGTGAATAGCTCATATTAACTTCTGCATATCTGTATTCAGATTTAAAGACCTATTGATGCATACTGGCTGCAAGAACAGCATGAGCATTCTTAAGTTTGCGAGCCTCAATCTGATTGGCTGGTTTTACTTAGTCTTTTCAAGGGCTGTATCCAAAGAACACTTAACACTCAAAGTCAACACTAATAATTTAATAAAAACACAAATTATTAGTGTTGACTTTTAGCGTTAAGTGGAAAGATAATCTAAATATAAAAAGGGGAAATGAGCATTCACAATTAAATATATAGTAGGCTATCTGTCAACGCAAAAAATTAAAAAATTAAAAAGTCAATAAATCAAATAAAACTCACATATTCACAGATAACCAATATGGTACTGACTGTAATATTTATTTGTAGTTTTTTAGTATTTTAGACTAAATACATATGAATACTGTATGTGTAAAAAAAAATCTTTTGAAATTTTTTATTAAATTCTATAAAATTTGAGAATTTTAGATATAGATAGATTTTATTTTACATACTGTAAATATACATTTATATAGATAGATAGATATTTAGATATAAAATATATCTTTTAGATTTTTACTGTATATCGGCCAACCCTACTAAGAACTGAGCAGGAATAGCCTTGGCCAGAAGAACCTACAAAGTGGACCAGGCTTAATGCCCATTGTCAAAAACGTAAGTCTGACTAATTCAGACAAGCATAGCTGTGTGTTTGTGTACTTCATTTTTAATGTGAAACCTCCAGGCATGTTGAAATCACATTTTGTGTGGTTTAAACTCCCAAACTGGCAAATGATCTCAAGCAGACTGCCTAATTTCAGCGAGCACATATCCTGCTGTAGTCCTGAAGGGTTTTCCGTCCAGTTCCAGGCTCTGTTGCCCTAACCACCTGTAATCTGGCCAGCGTGGGCCTGAGGGAGAGCGGCTGCTGGCTGCTTCAGACTGGCTTGTTTGTGGCATCTCCAGAGGGTTTAAACAGGGTTAATGAGCCTCTGGTGCACACAATCCTAAACCTCCTTACACAAATCGATTTTAGACATGAGACGCTTTAAAGAGAAACACAGGGGTTCATTAACCCAAAGCAGTAAAATGTGTGGTTCCTTTAAGTAGTACTGGCCATGAAGATGGAAGCATTTTAGCCTGTATGAACAACTGTTAAGCCTGCAAACATTTGTTTTTCTTTTCTTGGATTAGGTACTTTCTGTTTCTGATATTACATTAGATTGGCCAGGTATGGTTTTGGTACTGGGGGAAGTGAAGGTGTTCCCAGTTGGTAACTGTGTGAAACTAACAGAATTTAAATATACATACTGTTCTGTACAATTTTAAAATGGTCTTACTTGGGTAAAACCATTTGAGTAAAAGTTAAGTAAATGAATTTTAAAAATTTATATATAATAATAATAGTAATAATAATATATCATCTGCTGTAAAAAATATTTAATTGGCTAAATTAATTGCTTGCCCCCCGAATAATTCAAAAACACAAATTAGTCTGAGTTAATTTCGTACATTCATTAACTAATATGTGGGGAGATTAGTGTCAAAATTCTTGTCGAAAATCCTCATCCAGCAGTCATAAATTGGGAAGGTCATGAAAGAGTCCTGCACCTTTATCTGCAGGTCATAATCTCAGCATTGAATTGTCAGTTCCGGACACTATGTCGTAATTGAAAACCATGATTTGTGCTGAAAGGAAATAGCCTCCCATTGGTTTGAGTTTCCAGGATAAAATAGTGGCGATCATTATAAATGAAGCTAGAGAAGATTGTTGCTATAGGGACAGGAATGATGCGGCCAATGAGAAGCTACCATGTGTGTTGTGACTAAAGCAGCTTTTTTAACATGCATTTGATGCTTCTGTGCAACCTGGTTTACAGTAATGGCTCAAATGAGTGACAGAACAGTGTTTATGTATGCTCATTAATTGGGTGGAGTAATTCCCTGTTCGAGGTTGCAGTATTTATACTGTGTGTGTGCGAGAGAGAGAGAGAGAGAGAGAGAGAGAGAAAGAAAGAAATAGGGCAGAATGAAAAAGGAGGAGTCTTATAGACGTTATTGATCTTTTTGTGTTTGTGGTATCTTTCGTGTGTGCATTCTTTTAAGTTTCATCAGATTGACCGGGGTTCTTTAGTGACCATCTTTTACTGTTATTACACCCCTGATGCACCTCAGACAGCAAAACAAAAGCTCCTGTGGACAAAAAAACACAAGTTGAATAGAACAGACAAATAAAACATAAAACGGCAGCATGATAGCACCCAAATTGAGCAAATTAAAATTATTAAATTGAAATAATGCAAAGTACATAGTTAAAGTCAGCCAAATTCAATGCAACCCAAATGAGAGTTAGCATTTTCCAATATAATAATCCAACAAACGCTGGAGCAAGTTACATTTTTATAAAAATGTATTAAAACATGTATTGACTTATTTTCGTTTTCTTTCTTTCTTTCTTTCTTTCTTTCTTATTATTCATCACAGGAGCAATTAAAATGTTATTAAAACTAATTTCTTCATTGTATTTTATTTTACCTCTTTAATTATTATTATTATTATCATTGTTGTTATGTATCATGTGCTGGAACAAATGACATTTTATTAAAGCTTTTTATTTTATTTATTTATTTATTTTTATACCATTCACAGATGAAATAAAACCAGGAAGTGTCATTAACGAGCAAGTTCATTTTGATTTTGTGTTGGTGTGAAACTTGGTGGTGAGATGAGGAGATTTTTGCGCTGTAATACTCTGCACAAAAGTGACAAAACTGTTTAGTGAATTTGCCCCAAATTGCAGAGGACTAAACGCACAGGAATAAATCCTCAACACTCACTTTTCTTGTGTCTTTCTCTCTTTCAGGTTCTTAAGATTAATTTGATCGGCCACAGGAAAAGAATACTCGCTTCACTTGGAGATCGACTGCACGAAGACCCTCCACAGAAACCACCACGGGCCATCTCCTTAAGGGTGAGTCCAAATCCTCCTCTTTCTCCAACAAAATCTCCCCTCACACTATGTCTGTTATGTTTTTACTCATCTAGCAACGATAAATGTAATGTTCATCCTAAATGTCACCCATTATGCTGTATTTGATGTTTGTTTTTTTTGTGTGCATGTATGTGTGTACATTTGGACAGAGAGATGCTTTTAAGAAAACTTTCTGTGCGATTCGGTCTTATCCAATGGCAGTCTAATGCCCTAAGCCGCTCCAGGGATTTAACTTGATCTTCCAGGCTGGATCAGACAGCTGCTCTCAAACTGCAAGGCCTCCTTAGCCTCTTTTCCAGGAGTCCAATCGATACAAAAGCCAGTCCAGAGCATCAAAAATCAGAGTTGCTTTGGGCCACAGCTTATATTCCTTCTTAATCAAAGAACGAGGACAGTCTGATGTAGAAACAGTGGGGCCATATGACTAATTCAGACACAAAGCAAAAACAGGCACACAGCTAGACCTCCAATAAGAAAATCCCTTGAGAAAGCTATCCGTTAGCATTCCCATTCATCTCAAAGGCAGTTGCTCTACTAACCACCCAAAACTTTTTCCGCAGGAGCCCACCGGGAACCACACTCCACCTCAGCTGTCCCCGTCTCTGAGTCAGGCCTACCCCAACGCCGGCTCCCTGGACGTCCAGCATCTCATCATGCAGGCCGACGCCAGACGCAGACGCAACGAAAACTACTTTGAGGACGTGCCACGCTCCAAACTAGAGAGACAGATGGCACAAGTCAGTATGGTGAGTTAGTGCACTTGCGTCAAGTGCACTACTCTCTTCTGTCCTGTTTTGGTGTGATCAATTGTGCTTTGTGCACCTTTATGTCCAGATAGCATCTCAATAAATCAGCGTCGTGGCGTGTTAAAGCACTTGCGCGTTGGCGATTGTGAATGTGTTGTGGCTGTGATCTCTCATTGTGAGCTTATCAGTGATGTGTGCGCCTGTGTGTTTTGCAGTGATTGTGAATAGAATGAGTTATTGCACCAAACGTACAAAAGGTGACAAAAACCCTTACGTCCTCTTCCTCTTTTACACTGTATCAGTTTTTCCTGCCCTGTGGCTCCATATATCATCACAGAGGGCGAGAGAGAGACTAAGAGAGAAAGAGGGAGAAAAAGGCTTTAGACCGAATACAAAAAGCTGAATTGAACTGCTCAGCAACCTCGCTGAAAAAAGTTGAAGAATCAATTTTCACTCAGAAATTGCTAGTAAATTTCACAAAAAGAAGCAGCAAGTAACATTGAATTAAATATAACATTTTGAAATTGAAAAACAGCAAAACCTTGTAAAATGTACTCTGAAAATCGTTGATCAATTAAAAAAAAACTGGAAACTATGAAAAAAAGCTAGAAAACTATGGGTGCATTTACAGAACAACGATATATTGAATGTGCATTCAGCCGAGTTATTTTATTGCCTTTTCATTGGTTATTTTTTAAATTCAGTATAATTAAAATGATTGAGTTAAATTTTAAAAGTCTTACAAAATTATTTGATATTATTTAATAAAATAATAAATAATTATTAAAACGCATTTTTGGTTTTCGGCCAAGTGCATGCAAATTTTTTCCAAAGTTACTCAATACAGACGACAGCATCGTCAGAATTATCCCCTTTTACCAGTAGATGAACTTTGTAAAGTAACACTACGTACCTATAGATTGAACGCGTAAAATGCGCGCATCCACATTCCTATAGATTGAACATGTAAAATGTATACGCGTGACGCCACCGTTTTCACAAAATCATGTTTTTTTTGTAGTTGTATACAGAGACGATAACGGTATCGTTTCCAAAAATGTGCATTTTGAAACTCGTTTTCTGAAGTTTGCGTTTTCAGGCCCCAAAAACAGCACTGTCATGTAAATGAATGGCCATAAAGCATTCAAAGTTTTCCATTTTAGTTCAAAACGGTGTTTTAGTTTAGTACCCTATGATTATCGTAGATGTTGATTAAGTGATAAAGTATTCAAAAATAAATAATACCATCAGTTTTTGTGATTGTAACGTAAACGCTGGACCTTGATTTAATTACTTTGTTTTTCCATTACCCTCCTTTTCAGCAAGGGGAATGGTGCGAGCCAATCACGTTACGGCCTCCGAACGAGGCGACGTCATCTACGCCGGTGCAGTACTGGCAGCACCATCCAGAGAAGCTTATATTCCAGTCATGTGACTATGAAGCTTATGTAAGTGTGGGTGTTAAAAGTGATGAATGATGAATGTTTCTGATTTTTAAAAAAAAAGACTAAATAAAAACACTTTAAATGCAAGCGTACGAAGAATATAGATGTGGATTTGGCCTTGGCGAGCTCCTGTAAGCCATCCGATAGCGAACGTGTGCGAGTCCTTTAGTTATTCAGTGGTGAATAATGGTGTTTTAACCTTCAATCAATACAGCTTTTTTCAGCTCTCTCTGGGCCCGAGCATCTCTAGTATTAGCTTACAAAAACCCACTCTGTTTCCTAGCAACAGCCGTGTAAATTTGATTGACTTATTCTCCTGTGCCAAAAACACTGATGGAGTTTATGAACAGAATCCATGTGTGTAAGTGTGACTGACTCGCAGAGGTCAAAGGTCAAGAGTTTTTTCCCAGTGTTGAGCTGTGAAGGAACGGACAGATCCGTGGATCAATGCTTATTCCGCTACAAGTAAAATATGTTGCAAAATCAATTAATATTACACTTAAACAATGATGTTCCTGACTCTGTACCTGACACGCTTTAAGTCAGTAATGAGTTGCTTCCCTGACAAACATGAACACCACAATTATTAATCTTTTATTTAAAACTGCTATTGTTTTATCAAATGATAAAACATATGAAATGTAAAAAAAAAATAATTAAAAATAAAAATTAAATGAAACATTACAATGAAATAAATTTTTTTTTAATTTTAAATATTGAAATAAAATGAAATTAAATAAAAATAATGAAAAATGATCAATATAAATATTAAAAAAAAAAAATAATGTAATAAATAATGAAGATAAATTGTGTGCTTAAATTAAACTACAAATACAAAAGTAATTGAGGATCTCATGTACCTGTAGGTGTGATAAATGGTCTAGAGTGGATTTGGAAATAAGATGCAGGTTATTTTATGATTGAAAATGTGACAGTAGCATGGCCTGTCTGGGTTTTACAAAACACTGTCACGCGTCCTGATGGTAGATGCCAGATTGCTTTCATGTGAAACACAGCCCGCTGGCTCTCAAGGTTGTCCTTGTCCGATACCCAGCAGTGCAGCGTAACACTTCACCAGATCACAGCACTGACTAACAAAGCTCTTTTCGACCAATCTCTTCCTACACACTTTATTGTACACAACTGCATTTCCATTCAGTTATTGATTTAACTGACAGTTGTACTCACAGTGATGGACAATCTGTGCACACCTACCATTGGGAAAGAAATAAGGAGTTTGTTGCTCTTTTAAAATAAAAGAAACATAGCGTTGCTTGACATAAATCTCTGTATTTTGTGGAAAAAAAATGTAAAGAATAAAATGTGACAGTAGCATGGCCTGTCTGGGTTTTACAAAACACTGTCACGCGTCCTGATGGTAGATGCCAGATTGCTTTCATGTGAAACACAGCCCGCTGGCTCTCAAGGTTGTCCTTGTCCGATACCCAGCAGTGCAGAAGCGTAACACTTCACCAGATCACAGCACTAACTAACAAAGCTCTTTTCGACCAATCTCTTCCTACACACTTTATTGTACACAACTGCATTTCCATTCAATTATTGATTTAACTGACAGTTGTACTCACAGTGATGGACAATCTGTGCACACCTACCATTGGGAAAGAAATAAGGAGTTTGTTGCTCTTTTAAAATAAAAGAAACATAGCGTTGCTTGACATAAATCTCTGTATTTTGTGGAAAAAAAATGTAAAGAATAATTTGAATACCGAGGTCGATTTGTCAGGACTGGAAATAGGTTAGACAATAAAAAAAGCACATTTACATGTAAAAGCTTGTGTAAAACTAAATAGTTAAAATATATAATTTATAAACTAGTTTTAGTGAAACCTGATAATTTATCAATTAGAAAATATAAATGTATAGTTTTTTACATAATAAATATAATGTAAAATAGTAATAACAAATTTATATAATAGTATTAAAATATCTAGTTTATAAATTAATATAAAGATTTTATTTATATAATAAAATAATATTAAAATAATTAAAATGATAATAATAATATATAAATAATAGTATGTCAAATTTCCAATATTAATAATACTATTAAAATAATATTCAAAAGTAGGAAAAAATACACACACACACACACACACACATATATATATATATATATAAATCTACTTTTTTTTTACTAAAAATGAATGTGTCTCTCAGTTTCTGATTGTATGTGTTTGTTCTGCAGTATCTGGGCTCTATATTGGTGAAGGAGTTGCGCGGTACAGAGTCCACTCATGATGCCTGCGCAAAAATGAGGGTAAGAGTTGTGTCGCCATGGCAACCACTAAACGATCTGTCTAGTCATGCTCCCGCTGCCCTCAGGTCACTATGACACAGTCATTGACAAAACAGGAGATTTCTCTGTTCTTAAAGGACTACGTGAGAACACTGTGTACTAGGGATTAACACGCACGCAAGGCGATGTGAAGGGAAATAATATTAAGGCCAATTACGACTCTTCACATAATCGCATAAATAACCTACTTCCCACAGCATGTGAATGCAGTGACCTCGCTTTACCTCAAATTTGACCTTCTCTTACCTCAGCGCCCCCCGGCCGTCCCGTTCTCGTGAGATTATTCAATACAGCAGGACAGTTCGACCGCTCTGTTTTTGTATGCATGTAAAATACCATCTGTTCTCCATCTCTCTCCTTTCTGATGAGACCCAGAGAGTTTGAGGCCATGCCGCCCCTTGCTTCTCCTCAAACACATTAATACATTCAGAGGGTGTAAATTTAGGTCCTCCGTCTCTTGCTCTTTGTTTTAAGCAGAATATTTTGACAGGTACAGAACAGTAGAGAACCGCCGATGCACAGTCAGTGTGTGATGGGGCCTCGTGAATGTTAATGTCGGAGACTGTAAGACTGTCTGCTGATCTCTCCTCCTCTCATCCTCTCTGTAAGAAGTCTACAGAACAGATGAAGAAGATTCCCACCATAGTACTGTCTGTCTCCTATAAGGGCGTCAAGTTTATTGATGCCACTAACAAGGTACTCGTCAATTTGAACACTTAATTTATACTTGGATTGTAATAGTAACTTTCATTTCCCTTAATAAGATTGCAATTAGGCCTGTCAGTCAATAAAAATGCAGCTGAATTAAGAAATCTCAAATAAATTGCATGCCATTAAAGGACATTAGATAATTCAATGCTGAAGAAGCATCATATTGAAATTATGAGATGTGCTATAATAAATCAATGTTTTGTGTTTTATTACAATTGTATTCAGTTGGCTAGTTATTTTTTTTCTGTTAGAAATGTAGAAAAGAAAAATATTATTGATGACTAAATGCTGATTTTCTTTCCCTCGTATTTTTCTCTGTGACGTTTAGAACATTATAGCCGAGCATGAGATCAGGAATATCTCGTGTGCCGCGCAGGACCCTGAAGATCTGTCCACGTTTGCGTACATCACCAAGGACCTGAAATCCAGCCATCATTACTGCCATGTGTTTACAGCTTTTGATGTGGTTAGTAACACATCATAATGAAATGCGTCCTGATGAAGCATACATGAAAATGAGACATAAAAACACAGTTGCAAGTGTTGCAAAAAATGTCAGAGAAATATTACATTTTATAAAGAAAAATTAAATTATTATTCAAATATTAATGAAGATATATTTGATTCTTACTTTAAGATTAGTATCAGTTTAATCAATAATATCACATGAATGTGACAAAAGGCCAAAATAGGCAAAACTATGAAAGTCGCATGTATATATATATATATATATATATATGTCTGGTGTTTGCACTATTTTCTGTGATGAGATTATAAAAATAGTTTGTGAAATCACTTGGTAGGTCTGACATGTCACATTTTATAGCATCTATGCAGTCATTTTAAGTACAAACTACACATTTTCTTTTTGCATTTATTTTCAGTTGTCGGTTAAGTAAACTTGATGTCTTCTGTGTTACCGTCTGTCACAGTAACACCACAGAGCTGTCTCTGCGTCAGCTAGTCACAACACATGAATAATTTATAATATGCTTAAAGCATGTTTTTAATCATTGAAAAAATCACTAAGCTCTGAAATTAGGGAAGAAAACCAGTAAAATGCTGGCAAATGTAGTAGCACTAAATTGAACTCAGATCTTGAGGGCATTTCCGTCATTTTCTCAACTGATTTGTAACGGCGTAGATCCCCCAACAAGTGTGAATTGTGAGTTGATTTTTGAAAGAGCGTCTCTGATCATCTCTGTGTGTTTTCATATAGAATCTGGCCTATGAGATTATCCTGACGTTGGGCCAGGCGTTTGAGGTGGCGTATCAATTGGCCCTCCAGGCCAGAAAGAGCGGCCACGGGTCATCCACTCTGCCGGAGAGCTTCGACAGCAAACCCTCCAAACCTGTCCCTAAACCTCGCGTCAACATACGCAAGTCTGTGAGTGACTTTGACCTTTCAGCACTAACACACACACAAACACTGACTAGAGCCTCTAGCCTCAGCCTGTCTCCCCTCATCCATCCGTACATATGTTCACCTACTCTGCTGCCTGCACACCTTGAACACAATCTGTGTGTGCTCAAACTGAGTGATGCATCACGGGAAACAAAGTGTCTGGTTTGAGCTGCTAGAATGTGTGACCAGAATTTAATTTTGATTTGGTGTATTGATTTAGACCTGGTGTTGGTCCGCTGTGTGTGAAAAGTTCAACTCTTATTAACAGCAAATTCATTCAAAGATGCTGATTTCTTATTATTATCAATGCTGAAAACACCGAAAGAACAGCATTCATGCGATATTTAAATATTTTGTAACTCGTGTAAACCTTTGAACAATAATGTATATTTAATGTGCAATGTGTTTTTTTTTAATTAAAACATTAATGTCTGCTTATTATATTTTCTTTTGTAATATTGCTATGATAGTTTTCAGAGTTGTTATTATTAACTAATGCTAAAACTAAAATCTTCAATCTTACTTTATTTCAGCCAGTTGCCAATGCAACCTTTCTCATTTTCATTTAGTTTAACATTATTAATATTCATTTAGTTTCTCTAGACTAATTAAATTGAAATAAAAAGTCATAAAAACTATATACCCATATGAAAAAAAATATAAAACACCGATCTATTCTCAATAATACATTTTTAACAACACCATGACAGATAAATACTTTAAATTGTTGTGTTGCACATTATAGTTCACATCTTATAACCTTATAATGTATAGTATTACAATACATAGAAAAATTGATCACAGTCATGCACATGACCTTCCATAACGCCCACATCTGGATTATATGCACCCTGAGCTTAGTAACAGCTACAAAGATCCCAATCCTGTTTGAATCAGTACAGGAAATCAATGGCGTCCTGTGTTCATAATTATAACTCAAAAGTCTTTTGGAAAACTAATCCCGTCTGAATAGCGCTTATGTGACAGTTTATGTAAGAATGGATTAATGAATGATTTACACACATTTATTCTGCTCGTTTTTTGTGAATAAGTTCCATTGTTGGTCTGAGTGTGTGTGTTTGTGCTGTTACCCTGAACACTAACAGCATCCTCTGTGACTGTGTGTGGTGTAACTCGGATATTGATTTTCCCTTGTGTAGGAGAAATTGTTCATTATGTTGAGGTACCTCCTCTCCATATGGACACGATACGCTGTGTTGCTCCATTAGAACGGATTCCTTCCCTCTCTTTTTTTCATCCTGTTCTGTTCATTTCCGTGTGTCCACTCCTGCGTTTGAATTGCATATGGGTGACTCTTCAATTAAGGGCATTTTGAAAGAATAAAATATATACAAAATATTTTTGTTTCACAGCATTGGGTAAGTTAAAATAAGCTAACTGCATGATGCTCAATTTAAAGTAATTATACTAGAGTCAAGCCATTTGAAGAAGTAGTTACATGACACAGTACTAACAAAAAGTACCGCTAACTATATTGAAGCTAGTTAAGCAGGCGATATATTTTGAAATATATAACCATCCAATATTATAATTTATAATTTTTTCTGGCACTGAAAAAGATGAATGACTTTTGAGATGAATGAAAATGTCAATTCGGGGGACAGCATTAAACTTGAACAGATAAATGCTCTAAATAGAACCATATCAAGAAAAATACACCCTTATTGCACCCATTTCAACTTAAATACTTGAGTTCACTTGCTGCCTTAAATTAATGAATTAATAATAAATTGAATTAAGTATTTTTACATTTGTAAGTACATTAAACCGACTTAAATTAAAGTTCACCAAAAAAAAAAAAACCTGAACGGCAGCTTGTAACCATTTTGAACACCTGATTAGTCTAGAAGTCTGGGTTGGGAGCAGGCCCAAAACAGTGAGATCCTGCCAGTTGTATTTTAAGTCTTTAGTTTAAGAATTACCTATATACATGAGTGTGTGTTGACCTTCCTAAGCTTTGACCTCTGTGACCTCTTTGTTCCGCCTCTAGGTCATGCCCCCCTCTAGCCGCTGGTCCCTGGGGCATATTTTCACCCCGCACCGACCTCCTCTTCATCCTTTTCCTCTTCCTCCTATCTCACGACTTCTCCATCATCCACACAAAGTTCAATTTCAGGTCTTCTTACATTTCCCTTTGTTTGATTTCTTTTTCCCCTTTTTTCTTTTTCTTTTTAGGGCTGTCGGTTACTTAAAATTGTGAATATGTATTTATTATTGATTGAATTATTTATTATTTACACTAATGTTAAATTGACAGCCCTAATGTTTTTGGTCTTTTTATTTTGCGCTTAATTTTTAACTCTTTCCCCATCAAACATGGAATTTTGCGTTACTTATGAGACGACTCTTTCCAGCGAAACACCTAATTTTCGGGGCTTCCACGTTTTCACTGTAATACGCTAGGGGGCGCTATTATGCATCTCCTGAATGAGTCCAGAATCTCCCGATCAAAAGCACAGGCGAGGAAGACGCAGAAAGGAGCGATCACATATGTAAGCAGATGGATTTCAAAATTAATGCTATCATCAACAATAATCCAGATGTAGTCTTTGATAAAAACACGATTTCTCAGCTTTTTGTTCAAAATGTTGCTTTTTTTTTAATGAAAATTACCTACATTCAAGTGTTGATAAAAAAAAGAATACTTGAAGCTAGAATTAAATGGATTCGTGGTTAATTTTGATGCATTGCATGTTCAGATATTCCTACAACCAAATATTCTGGGGGTCCATGAAATTTTTGTGAAAAAGATCAAAAATTCTGGCGGTGCCTGGCAACTTTTTTCAAAACTGCTGGCGGGGAAAGAGTTAAAAGGAAAAATCGAGGTTTAAGAAAGTTACAGAAATAATTGTTACTCGTTCCTTAGTTTTGGGGGAGGACAGACATCCTCCAGACATTGCCCCACATTAAATATATAACTGTCTTTTTGAAAATTATTTTCTGTGGTAATCGACGGTAGGGCTTTTCTCTAAACCAGAATATTCCTTTAACTGATTTCATTTCATTATTTAACTTTCTTTTTGTTCGTTCCATCTCTTCTTCATCTGAATCCTTTTTCCTGTCGTCCTGCGATGGTCTGTCCGTCCTGAACATCAGCTGACCAAACGCGGATAGAAATATTTCAAGATTTGTTATCCAAGACACCAACTCATCATTCCCCGAGTTGTTATCAAACCATTAAGCTCCTTTTCAGGTCGATGCCTCATATTAGAGGTTTATTGCGTAAGATTAGCGTCCATTTCCTTTTTTAAAGCGTTTGGATGTGGAGAAGAATGAAGTTGGTGTGGGTGTGCGTGTTTGAGAGCAGTCAGAGGTAGCCAAGCAGAGCGAGGATTATGTTATTTAATATTTATACAGCTGCATATGGAAAAACCTGATAAAGAACTCAAGACAAGCCAACAGCAGACGTAAACGACTCTGCATTTGTAGCTCAGCTTTATGTGGAGCAAGGCTGAGCTGCCGTGGCAACAAGGAACAGTGTTTTGATTGGTTGATAAAGATGTACTAGTCGTAGGGTAGTTTTGACCACAGCAGATCTGCAAGATGGATATTGTTACTGATACTTAATATAACAGATGAATTTGACGGTTAAAAAATAAGAATTAAGTAATGTGGAGTTCATTCACTGCTTTTGTGTTGGTGTGACAGTCTGATTGTCATGTGGTTAACCAATCACCTTACACCTTTCTCTCTCTCTCTCTCTGATTTAAGAGGTGGTCACACTAGACTTAAGCATGCAAATTATTTCATATTCCATATATGAATCACACATTATGATGTCATACACCAGGGCTTCTATTTTCATAAGTAATAGTTAATTAATTAATATTAATATTGATAATAATAATAAACACTTAACTTAACCATAATGTGTTGAACGTGAACTTACAATGCTTACAGTAATTGTTAATTAAGATCGATGATCATTTCTACATGTTTTGTATATAATGTTTTGTACAGAAATTAGTTTAATTATTAGAAGCGAACATGAATTAATAGTGAATAAATCGAAGTAACAGAATGTGATGTCATACTTTAGAGCTTCTGTTGTTCATAAATAAATAATGCAATTAATACTACTAATAATAATAATTTTGTATATGACTATTATTCTTGGTATATTTATTATTATTATTACTATTATAATTATTACTTTTACAGCATTTGTTAATGTAGATTTATGATCATTTCTACATGTTTTTGTATTTGTAACTTTTAATGAGTTGTAGCATATGTATTTTTAATGGACATGAATTAACAATTCAAATAAACATTAACCATCAATCTAAAAATTGTTGACTGTCGTTTAACTGACGCTAACTAATTGAACCTTGTTATCAAGTGCTACCATGATAATATTCGTTTAAACTTGTGGTAATCGAATTTCACCCATGATTGATTCTTAGCCAGGAAGTGAAATTGTGACACATCCTGTTGTCAAACTTGGTTGAGGTCACTCAAAGACAAAAAGACAAATTCTGTGCATATGCATACAAATGAAAGCGAGCGGAACCCAAGATCTAGCGTGACCGCCTCAAACCCCCCTAAATTATTAGCGCATCCTGACTCGCACTCTTCTTTGTACACCTCAGATGGAGCAGCCCTCAATGGATCAAAAGGGCCACGCCAACGTCCCCTGGATAGTCGAGCCAGGACAGGAAGCCAAGAGAGGAGCCAACACCAAGTATGAGACCACTATTTTCTAATATAGACCCAAAATACTGTCTTAATGTAGATTTATGATCATTTCTACATGTTTTTGTATTTGTAACTTTTAATGAGTTGTAGCATATGTATTTTTAATGGACATGAATTAACAATTCAAATAAACATTAACCATCAATCTAAAAATTGTTGACTGTCGTTTAACTGACGCTAACTAATTGAACCTTGTTATCAAGTGCTACCATGATAATATTCGTTTAAACTTGTGGTAATCGAATTTCACCCATGATTGATTCTTAGCCAGGAAGTGAAATTGTGACATCCTGTTGTCAAACTTGGTTGAGGTCACTCAAAGACAAAAAGACAAATTCTGTGCATATGCATACAAATGAAAGCGAGCGGAACCCAAGATCTAGCGTGACCGCCTCAAACCCCCCTAAATTATTAGCGCATCCTGACTCGCACTCTTCTTTGTACACCTCAGATGGAGCAGCCCTCAATGGATCAAAAGGGCCACGCCAACGTCCCCTGGATAGTCGAGCCAGGACAGGAAGCCAAGAGAGGAGCCAACACCAAGTATGAGACCACTATTTTCTAATATAGACCCAAAATACTGTCCACTCCTGTGTGTGTGCCTTACAGAGAGCGCCCTCTAGAGGCCCTCCACGGAGCCACGGGCCCAGTGACCTGTGACAAGCCCGCGTCTCTCCGCCCGGCCAAGCCCGCCCGTTTACCGTGGCTTCTGCATGATGACGCTGCCGCTGTCTTTTCTCTCCTTTGATCTTTTGCCCCTCTCTTTCTTTCTCTCTCTCTCTCTATCTATCTCTTGATATCACTCACCCCCCCCCCCCCCCCCCCCCCCCCCCCACCC
>NW_015505187.1:882595-913084 GCF_001515645.1 Sinocyclocheilus grahami | reverse complement strand
ACGATACGGGAAGATCCCGCTCAGCCCTCGGGGCCGCCACGCTGCCGATCCTCCTCCAAAACACACAAAAAAGTGTTGCAAGCGGTTGTTTTTCATTCAGTTTTACCCCCTCACCTTTTTTGATTTCTCCTTCCCTCCGTTCCTCGCTATTCTTTCCTCGGCTTCTTTGGGAAGCGCCTCTTCAGCCTTTCCCCACTGCCCCCCTCGACTGCTTGAATGACAACTTAAAACCGTAATGCTGCTACAAGCCTTATAAACACACATGTTGTTTTTAGAGTCGGGATTTTCTCTTTCCTTCTTTCTTTCTTTCTTTCTGACTAGACAGTGTAGGGTTAGCGAGGCGGGAGGGAAACGGAGAGATTTTTGCGAGGTGGAGCATCCGAAACGGCTGGCATAGAAGCGGAGATTGGACTTCACACTGAGGACATTTTGCTTGTGTTGTTTCTTTTGTCTCGTAGTTTTAATTTGTAGTACCAGCGCTTGTCAGAGAGAGAGAGAGAGAGAAAAAATCTGCTGCAATTTAAATTTCCTTAATTAGGGGAGATTTTTTTAGTTTTTTCTTAAACGGCACACAATTTACGAGCTCGTTCTAGTCAGTCAAAGCATAAAACTAAATGGTGGACGCAGAAGTTTGTCAGATAGCGTATAACGAAGGATTGCTTTACGACGAGACACTCGCCAAAAATTGTCTCTGGAATTGCGCGCGTTCCTTACTTTCCGAGATTTTTTTCCGTCGTATTTTCTTTCTCTCCCTTTTTTTGGTTTTGCCTATGAACGAAAACCCGAGCCAGTCCTGAGACATGCAGTGTAGTTGATGGAAAGCATGCAGTCCATGTGAACTGGAGAATGGGGGGCTTTTTTTTGATGGACACTTTGGATAAGTGATGTGATTTCATTCACAGGGCAATGGCGGACGCCCATGTCTATTACAGTGGAATTCAGAGAATGTAGCCTGCCCCTAACATGGACCCTCACTCTCACATGCATTGCAAAAACGGACCGCAAATACAGAACCTAAAAGCGTCACCGGAGCCTCTCGTATCGCACGTGTAAGGATTCGCACAAGGACTTTTTCGCCTGGGACTTGGCGTACGCTACAAGGACCGCCGACGTGGACCCGTGGCCTTTTAACAAAACACTCGCATGCACCCGCGCACACACACACACTGCA
The DNA here is from genome assembly GCF_001515645.1 of Sinocyclocheilus grahami. Lineage (NCBI taxonomy): Eukaryota > Metazoa > Chordata > Actinopteri > Cypriniformes > Cyprinidae > Sinocyclocheilus > Sinocyclocheilus grahami. The sequence continues at coordinate 911,913 of NW_015505187.1, read as the reverse complement.
TAAAAAAACAATAGGAGGAGACTGTGGAATTGGAATGTACACTTTTCAAGAGGCAGCGATTCGAATCGCGGTCTGAAGGACGAACTTTGGAAAGACTGTCGCTGCGGCGACTCGGACGCACTACACTGACTTTTCACCGAATATCTTGTCCAAAATACCATGGCATGTCTGGACTGGGATAAAAATGGACATTTACATGAATTGCTGTATTTTTTTTTTCTTTTCTGTTTTCTTTGTTTCTTTCTTCTTTTGTTTATTTTGTTTGTTTGTGGTTATTGATGTACAAATATGAATATGCACAATGTGAATGGACTCATTGCACTGGACAACCACGAAATGGACACGTCTCGTGCCAAAGTCACTACGGAGCGGTTGTTGACGTAATTGGCCACGCCATGCAGATTAATATTCATATATTGGCAAGGAATTTTACTGTTTAATAGAGAACTATATTACCATTACTGTAATATTTACAATTATTCTAAGTATTATTCTTATCGTGCAATTCTCGTCTGATGTCGTCTTAACGTTACATTATTTTTATATGACGCGTCGAGCTCGAATACGCAGCCATTCGAGAAAACAAAAAAGATTATTCTAGTACTACGGAGGACGTGCGAACGTCCGGATGGCTCCACTTGCGTTTCAGATGAAAATATAAAAACAGATGTCTTATTTTCACTCATTGTCACTGTAGAATTTTGCCACAGTTCTGTAAATAAATATTTTGTTGACTCATTGTTCATATATGTAATTAAAAAAACAAAGGAAAAAAAACATGTATAAAGAATGAGAGAAAAAAAATCGAATAAATTGCATTGGTAAACAAGGTACCAAATTTGGCAGGTCAAAGTGCAACACATTAAAACAAAACAACGGTTTGAGCGACGGGTGGATTTGTGACATCATTGCTGACTAACATATGTGTAGATAGGCTTGGGCGTCCAGCACACAGATTTTGTAAGTTTGGTCTTTATTTATATTCTTGCAAAGCACATGGAATAAATCCAGATCGTAGAAGCACTGTTCCTTCTGTGAGTCACGTTCCTTTCTTTTCTCTCTGTATTTATTGTGTGGTTTTGTGTGTGGAGTTTAACATACTCTGGATTTTTGGCAGACTTGTGTCTTAATAGAAGATTCAAGACAGAGCCTACAGTTGGCTTTGGTTATAAAGTTGGTTGGTATATAGAAAGCATAACATCTTTCTATCTATCTATCTGCGTTCTATCTACCTGATGTTCTGTCCCGCTGTGTCCATATCTAAAGATTGTTTGTGATATTTATTTGTGTATGTACTTATTAGTAGCCTCTGGGGTAGCTACAACAAATTATGATTCTGTAAAGCCAGAGATCGTGTTAAGAGATGTGTTCTGATAAGGACGCGAGTGTGCGTTTCAGGATCATTTCCCCCTCAGGCGGGGTGACATACGGTTCACTTCTTGAGCACTCTGTTTCCATGGAGCTGGTTTCTTTGTCCTCATAGCTTGCTTAACACCACTCGGTTACGTTGCATTTACAGATGGAGGGGAAACTACACAGCTAGTGTAAGACAAACGACTCTGAACAACCAGCACCTAACGAACCAATGCTCACGCTCATCGAAGGCCATTTATTCGACAACCTAAATCGTAGAGACCGAAAAGATGCCTGTTACGTTGATGGATTAGCTATTTTTACAGTTTTTATAAACCTTAAATAAAACAATAGAGAAGTTGGTAAAGCTTTTCTATGATGCGTACATCCAACGGACATTTATAGCCTCGATTTGACTCGCGGCGCGTTTTATTCCCCAATCTGTAAAGTGTTTACAGCATCTTTCTCAGAGCCTTATAAATCAGACGGCGTTTCAAGGGCCGTTTACATCAGGAAGATACGTTTGCGAGGTGAGACGTCTATCCGACTGCCATACATAACCTCTTATCAAATATCCGTCACTTTCCATTTCGTCATGTTCTCACAACAAAGATAGAATGAGAGATAATGAGATAACTGTAGTCTTGCGTCCCAGATGACACGTATCCCGAAGCCTTTGACTAAATTAAGCGTCAGGGGATAACCATTTATGTAATTATCTTACAGATCGATTAATTAACACTTACAGAATGTGCCAAAAAGATTTCTGCCGCGATATCAAAATAAAGGAAACTTTACGATCGTTCAACCAGTTCAGTCATGTTGATATAAAAAGAACAAAGAGAGGGAGGGCTGAGGATAAGGGAGAACTGGGCCAGAGCTTTAGGAACACACAAAATCAAACTGTAGGGAACAAAAACAGCCCTCACCTTGCATTTATCATTGCTGACAAAAAGAAGAAAGCGTGCTTACCTAACAAGGTCGGCAAATACTGACGTTTAGGATCATTTCAGATTAAAGTTACATCGGGGGCTAATCTGAATATTCGGTGGCGGGAAGCATCCCGCTCGGTGTGGCGGCTACAGTTCCGATCCAACGCGTCGCCTATTTCTTCAACTTTTTATGCGCTTATGAGATGTGAAACCAGATTGCCTAACGGTAGAGAAAATGTCGGGGTTCTCTCTGTAGTTGGCAGTGGGTTTTTAGGACGCCGGTTTTCTGTTTCTGAATAAAATCAGATCTGTATATAAATGTTTATGTATTTATGTATTTTTTGTTAAACAACATTGAATAGTGAAACTTTTGGTAAAACGTTTAGGTCGCACATTAGTTTGGGGACTAATTCTCACTATTAACTATGACCTTTGCCTCAATAAACTGTAAATTTGCCGTTTATTAATAGTAAGTGGTTAAGTTTAGGTATAAGCATGTAGAACAAGGCATTAATATGTGCTTTCTAAGTACTAATAATTGGCCAGTATGCTAGTAATATGCCCGCTAATAAGCAAGTGAGAATTGCTCTCTAAACTAAAGTGTTCCCAAAGCTTCTAAGTAAAGTTGCTATAAAGATTTTAGGTTGTTCATATTCTGTAACTTGTTAGCAGCATGAAAATTCCCGTATGTCATGTATTTGCTTATTTTGCTAGGAATGCAATTTTCACATTCACAGTATGAGCAAGGATGTGTATTAAGACTAAATTTGATTTGTTTGATTTCATGTTGACTTCATCATACAGGTACTGCACAAAGAAGGTAGGTCGATGTGTAAAAATACACTAAAGATGGTGCAAATGTGAGGTAAGTACTGAGCTACTCATAAAACACTAATACTATGTAGGCCTACTGTATGTCAGTCTAAGTTTTGTCATTGTAATGTATTTCCATGTATTTCCTGACCGTGCTTGAAAAGAATGCCGATGTTTAGCCGCATCTCTAATTAAACTCTCCTAAAGCGGGTAATTGAGCACTTGGGCTTCAGCAGAAACTTAGAAGTGTGTAAAGTCGGATCAAAATGGCAATATACAAGAGCAGGAATGAGCACCCTTCAGTTTGTGTTATTTCTGTTGTCACCTTGAACTTTTAGCAAGGATTGAGATACGAGTCCAATTTGTCTCGAAAGATTGAAACGTTTTGCTTAAAGGGTTCACCCAAAAAAGAAAGTTCCGTCATTAATCACTGACCCTCGTGTCGTTCCAAACCCGTAAGACTTTTGTTCATCTTCGGAACACAAATGAAGATGAGGAGAAGAATTGTTAAGTCATGAAAGTCATTATTTTTGTTTTCTCGTAGCTTCGTCAAATTACGGTTGAACCTCTGATGTCACATGGACTATTTTACCGACGTCCTTGCTACGTTTGTGGACACGGGAACATTGCAGTGGGCTTCAGCAGAAACTTAGAAGTGTGTAAAGTCGGATCAAAATGGCAATATACAAGAGCAGGAATGAGCACCCTTCAGTTTGTGTTATTTCTGTTGTCACCTTGAACTTTTAGCAAGGATTGAGATACGAGTCCAATATGTTGGTAGGAATTTGTCTCGAAAGATTGAAACGTTTTGCTTAAAGGGTTCACCCAAAAAAGAAAGTTCCGTCATTAATCACTGACCCTCGTGTCGTTCCAAACCCGTAAGACTTTTGTTCATCTTCGGAAACACAAATGAAGATGAGGAGAAGAATTGTTAAGTCATGAAAGTCATTATTTTTGTTTTCTCGTAGCTTCGTCAAATTACGGTTGAACCTCTGATGTCACATGGACTATTTTACCGACGTCCTTGCTACGTTTGTGGACACGGGAACATTGCAGTTGTGTTGCTGTCTCCGTCGGGCCGAGAGCTCTCGGATTCAATCAAAAATGTCTTTATTTGTGTTCCGAAGATGAGCGAAGGTGTTACGGGTTTGGGATGACACGAGGGTGAGTAATGAATGACAGAACTGTCATTTTTGGGTGACCTATCCCCCTATCCCAATAATACATGAAGTAAAATGAGCTTGTAAACGTATGTATTTGGATTTTTGAGTACGTTTGAACACTTTAAGAAACTATTTCCAGATGACGCAAGACCTAAATATCAGCTCAGACTGTTATTCAAACCTTGCCATACTAATGTGAAGATGGACGATATAAAGGTTCTGGTAATGGGATGCAGGGTCAGCCATGTTGGTTGAAACAAAATCGCAAGTTACTCAGCATTTACTCTTGTTTTACCACAGACTTCTGAAACTTTTTCTTTTTGAGCGCAGTTTGAGATGTAGTCGTTTCGGCATCAGGCGATTTCCCAGACGTGAACGACAATTGTCGTGTCGAATTTTGCCAGTTACAAGTTTAACTTGTAAGCAACTGTTGTAAGAACAGGTCGCAAATGCTACACATTTGTACAAACGCTGTTTACGAATGCGCAGCACGCAAACACGAACAATGTCAATTTTCTGCAAAATGGGAGCCAACGGCCCAAAATCTTTTTTGAAGTTTAATTGTAGCCCAAGAAGTTACATACCGCACGCGGCTTTAAGGTGTCCCTTTAACGGATAAAACAGACACTTTTCATAAATAACCACACGGTGTCTGTATAGGCAGCGGAAATTGTTGACGGCTGTTGTTGTATATTTTGAACCCGAACCCACAGTTCCCTCGACCCATTATTACCTTTGAAAACACTGACATGTAGCCAAAGTTCAAATGCGAAGAGAACTGTTATTTTTGAGGGGTCAAACTCACCGAGTACCCCCACCACCACTGTCGGAGGTGAGACGAAAGGACATTTCTGGGAGGATGCCCAGCATCCTAAAGCCAGCTGCCATGGCAACACTGGCCACGAGCCCGTTTAGGGCTTCACCTCCCCCGCAGTCAATGAGGGAAAAAGGCGAAAGACAAATGACACCTGCCGACGATCCACATTCATCCGTCAACGAGACCAGACGCTTTCCCTCCCACCCAAAGCAAAGTATAAGCAGCAATGTCACACATCCTCGTTTAGGTTGAAGTTTTGTGGCAGACGAGTCTCGTATGACTGCGTGCTTAACGGTAAATGTTGTTTTATCGGCAAGTTCCCATTGTGTTACACTACATTTGCATTTGCAAAAAGTACACCCAATCTCAGGAACAGACGGTATGCAGATTGTTACTATCAGCGTAAGGACGAGCACATTTAGGCCAAGTCCTCAAATGTGTATCTGTCAGACCACATTGCACTCCGGCACACTGACGGGTCGCTCGCGAGAAAGTGGCATTTTCCTGACTCTACACATTTGGTCGTTAAACAAAGGCAGCCCGAAGCGTGAGGATGCATTAACGGAGCGAAGCGGCCCTTATCCACACACTTGCACGACCGAGTTTGTCTGCCATGAAAAGATTCCAGGTCAGAGACTTGTTTGCTTAATGTTTTGTAAATACTGTGAATCGGTCTCCTATATAGTAGGGCGGTATTCAGTTTTGGAAGGGGCCCTCGAGTGGCTGGTGGTGGTGGTGTTTAATTAGGCGTGGAGTTAAAGTTGGCCGGAAAGCGGTCCTCCAGGAGCAGGATTCGTGAAGTCGTGTGGGTAAAATAGTCATTCCAAGAACAATGTACGTGATGTGGAGTTTTGTGTAACCGAAGAGGTGTAAAAGGAACCAAATGGTCATACAATTGCAATATGTGGAATGGAGTTTTGAGCTGATTTTCATTGAGCGACTCCAAATTTGCGTTGTTAACACAAAACAATCGGCTTCAGAAGACGTGGAATGTAGTGGCAAAGTTGTACAGAGCACTCCGGGACTGGAGTTGGGCCATCCCTGCTCTGAGTTGGTCTTTTGTGTCCTTGAGAAGAAAGTCAGTCATTTGGGTGAATGACAGGTAATGGGATTCGATGGGTTTTGGGTGAAGTATTGTAGTGTGGACAAACGTGGCATGTATTTCCTCCACGAGTTAGCTTTGCTTGCAGCAGGAGTGGGATCGTGTTCAGGAGCGGGATCGCATCCAAAGTTCAACGAGCACCCGTCACAGCGGCATACGCCGCCACGCAGAGAGGGATGCGGCAGGAAAGACCAACGGCCCGCTGACCTGTGGCTTTGGCGTCCGTTGTCTTGTTGGCTGCGATTCTGTCACATGCGCGCAGTTGGCTCAGCGCCACCTGACCTGACGAGAGCGAGCAATAAAGTAGCCGCCAACAGCGAGAGCAGCCGACAGGAACCATTCTCAGGCCAAGGTTCAGGGAGCGGGAGCAGAAGACACGACGCAGGCGCACACGAGTCAGAGACAACTAGCCTCATACAAATGGCAGGTACTGTTTTTGTGCTTTGTATAAGGTTAAGAGCGTTTGAGTACGTAAAAGTGTCTTATACAACGCTTTTTGTGTGCATGTTCACGACTTGTACGATTTTTGGGCTTTGTGATCATTGTGGTCGTGTCTTTCAGAGTGGCATTGAGAATGTCTAGCAATTGTTCCTCTGCAACTGTGCCTTTTTGGGGAAAAGAAGTGAAGAATAGCTGTCTGATTTTGTCAAGCAGTCTGTGACTCAAAGGTGAAATGTTGGGATGTTTCAAATGTGAACATTTGTTTCATATGCTTGAGAGATGGTTTGAAATGTGTAGTAGAGAATAAAATGAGAAACGATGTGGGTACCTGACCGATCAATCCATGCTAAGAAAAAGGATGGGACAGAAAATCATGTGCCCTATTCCAAAAATCAGTTATGGTAGATCTGCAAAAGGGCACCAAAAAAGCCTTCAACAAAGCAGGCTTTGACCGTAGGTGGCATCGGCTTGGGGATGCCGCGATGCAGGGCCGTGCACAGGGGGGTGGCCCGGTGGCTAGAGCCACTGCCCCTTTGCCCTCATCGGCTGAGGTGCCCCTCTCACCAATCCCCCAGTCCCACCCCAGCTCAAAGCGTTGGATTACCGATCCGCTGATTCCGCTAATCCGCTCCGTGTTTTCCCGGCCGCTCCGCATCATCACTCACAATCGGTGTGCCGCTATCTGGAGTGGAGACCACAGTTCATGAACAGGTAGATGCATTACAATCCACATCACAGTCAGTGGATGATTAGCAGAATTGATCATTTGGTAGTTTGTTTTTGTATTCCTGTCGGTAAAGTGATTAAAAGTGATTAGCAGAAAAGATCCACGTTCTTAGAATTAGAATGTCTGATCAAATTATTGTACCCGATGAGATGTAACAAAGAAGCCAAAATTCGCTGTTGCTGGCACACTTTGTAGACAAAAAAAACGGCTTCACAAAAAGGCAGTTCAACATTGCAAACACGAATTCAAAGATCCAGCAAGCCAGCAGGTAAATTATCATATAGAATATTTAGCAGTTTGTCACACTTTTAATTCTTGTAATGAAGTATATTTCCCATTATAATCACTTGTGTTGATACTAGTAATGTATAACACATCATATTTGATGAAAACCGTATTAATAGTATGCCTATAAATAGTTGTAAAATAATATAAATGTTCTAAATGAGTTGTTTATTTATATATAATATAGATGAATGCTGTAAAATATTAAAAGAAATGTATAATACTTGTAGGGGAGAGTGGGCTAAGATGAGCCGTTTTGTACTTATGTGGTCCTCGAGGGAAAATGACACAGAAATACAAAGAAAGTATCTCTCCTATCCCATCGTAATGAAAGTATTCCTATCATTTTAAATGATCAGAATGTATGTATGACAAAGGGTTCTAAAAAATATGGCTTATAAAAAAAAAAAGTGTTGTCGTGGCTCAGTTTGCCATGCTGGTTAGGGGTAAGTTGACCCGAGTCGAGTCGGTGGGTAAGATGGCACCGTCTGTGTAAAATGAGCACGTGGCCAAATCGGATTCAAACCCATGTGAAAGAAATAACAATTGAAAAACGAATGTAATAATTGCCTTTTACAAACAGTCATATTTCTTTTCATAAAGTTAATTTTAACAACATAAAACCAACCAAAGGAAGTTTAAATGTCAGTATTTAATTGTGTGCATTTCTGAAACAATATGTTGAAGGCCAAAGTTGTAGCCTTACTAAAAACAGACTAAACGGAGAGTCTGTTGGCCATCAGGGAGTACAGGTGGAAAGATATACGTGATTATAATGTGATGAAAAGCATTTTCTGGTTCTTATCAGAGAAGGATTTGGTACACTGTCCCTATCAAAGAAACGACAAAGAATATGTATATCTGAGAAACGAAAGCAGTAATATCGCATTAAAACAGCAGTTTTTAATTCAGAGATGTAACTGAACTACAGTGCCTTACGGTGAGGTAAGTGAAAATAATGAGCGAATGTACCCCACAACATTTGGCTCACTTTGCCCCATAGCTGCCATTTTGGGGGAAAAGAGAGCTACTGTGGCTAACCGGTTGAGGGTCTGTGTGTAAAATGAGCACGTGGCCAAATCGGATTCAAACCCATGTGAAAGAAATAACAATTGAAAAACGAATGTAATAATTGCCTTTTACAAACAGTCATATTTCTTTTCATAAAGTTAACTTTAACAACATAAAACCAACCAAAGGAAGTTTAAATGTCAGTATTTAATTGTGTGCATTTCTGAAACAATATGTTGAAGGCCAAAGTTGTAGCCTTCCTAAAAACAGACTAAACGGAGAGTCTGTTGGCCATCAGGGAGTACAGGTGGAAAGATATACGTGATTATAATGTGATGAAAAGCATTTTCTGGTTCTTATCAGAGAAGGATTTGGTACACTGTCCCTATCAAAGAAACGACAAAGAATATGTATATCTGAGAAACGAAAGCAGTAATATCGCATTAAAACAGCAGTTTTTAATTCAGAGATGTAACTGAACTACAGTGCCTTACGGTGAGGTAAGTGAAAATAATGAGCGAATGTACCCCACAACATTTGGCTCACTTTGCCCCATAGCTGCCATTTTGGGGGAAAAGAGAGCTACTGTGGCTAACCGGTTGAGGCTAATATTTAGCTAAATGATGTGTTTGGTTTGATATGTCGCTAAATTAGCTGTATGTATCATAAATATTTGTGGACCTGGATAAATTTGCTTTGATGTAACAACCATTACATCTGTTATGCAAAAATGGTACTTTGATAAGGCAAACACAGTTTTTAAAGGAAACGGGTGGCTTCCATTGAAGCAGAAATGATGGGTGGTTCCAAAATACATGGTCACATGACAGTAAAAAAAGTGTATAGAGTTGTTGATAGGAATACTGAGATCAAATAGAAAAAAATACAACCATCGACGTATTTCAAAATTGTTACTTTTTTGTAACATATATCATCACAGTTTTATATTAGTGCTACCAGTATTACAACATTAATATTCTAACTTGTTTGTAACATTTGAACTTTTGATTTAGTGCAATATTTTGTACTGCCATTAGGGACTGCCAGTGACTGGCTGTTGCATGCATTAAATGCAACCTTTGTATTCTGACAGTGTATGATTTCTAGTAACATTACAGAATAGAACATGATCAATATTATCTTTCAACGTTCAATTGAAATAATTGTAATTGCACAAACTATGTAGGCTACAATTTCAATTTGTTGATTGTGAAATAACTCAAACATGTATGTTTTTATTTCTGTCCTCTGATAAGCATTGTTCAGGGGTGCCATTCCCAAAAGCTTGAATGCCTTCTTAGGATATTTTTGGGATATTTGGGTCAGCAGTGAGTGGACGCTCTCTGTGATGGATTGGTTCTGTCTTGCAACATTCGGTGTGTTCAGATGAGCAGGAAAAGAGTTGTGTCCTACACGATGACTCGCTAACAAAGGTTATTCGTCCAATTCGATGCATATTGTATGCAGTATGTTTGTTAAACAAAACCAGTGGGAAATAAAATGCACCTTAGTAGCGATATTTGTCGATACTTTGGATACTCGTGTCAGTATCGATATATCGAGACGCCCATCCCTAGTGTGCACTTGTTCAGAAGAAGCTGGTAATGTAGTATGGGCTTACATTTCTGCCACAATTCTGTGCGCGAAAGATCATATTTTGAGCGCACAAAAGTGCATTTTGCACACGCACGATCTGAGTTTGTGGAGAAAAGGTTCGTTTCGCAAAGAAAAAAGTCTTCCCCCCACCCCCCCTCTGTGCTCGCAAAATGCCAACAGCTCCGTGCTCAACACAACCCAGCGTTACAATGTGCCATAATTCCAGCCAATCAGAGACCGAGGCTGCTAAATTCCGATTGGCTGCCTTGAAAACCAATCACAACATTTCTTGCATTACCTCGACAGCAGAAGAGGACAAATACAGTGCATGCATAATTATTACGCAAGTTGATATTCTGATCATATAACATGACTCTGATCAATCATCCTTTGAGAAACGAACCTTTTCTCCACAAACTCAGATCGCGCGCGTGCAAAATGCACTTTTGTGCGCTCAAAATATGATCCTTCGCGCGCAGAATTGTGGCAGAAATGTAAGGCCATAGTAATGACAGACAGGTATATTCGATTGCAGGTTCAAGTAGGGCTGGGCGGTATATCGAGGGAGTAGGATATAGCGATATCTTCTTTAGAAGCGATTCGTTACGAGGCAATCCCGTTTGCACAGTAGTTTGATAGGAGCGCATCTGAAAATATAGCGGAGGACACAGACTGAGCTGCTGCGGAGAAAGTGCCTAATCCAAGAACACGTGACAAGCTTCATATGAAGGGCGTGAAAAACTGGCAAGACATAGTTGATGGTTTCGTTTCGCATCGCATATTAGTTTAAGCGGCTCGGCCCTTCATATGCTCTGCCGTCTTCCTGAATGCATAACTGACATTTCACAGGTATGTTCTCTATCTGTAAAGGTTCGAAAGCATGGAAATATGGCCATTTTTGTGTCAGAAGTGCACGAGCCTTCTTGCTTTGGGCTTTCAGTGAACGAGTGCCGCCGCGCCAGAGAGACAGAGCTCAATGAAAGCAGCACTGTGCTCCAAATGTGCATAATGAGCGAGTACGTGATGAGTTCCTCGTCCAAAGCGCGTGTGTTATTCCGAATCACTACGGTACACTTGTAAGTAGTTATATTTGGACTATTGTAGCCTGGCCTGGTCGGGTCGTCGCCGCTGCGGAGTAACACATACCTGCGCGGCTCGCCATAGACATAAATGTTCTGTTTATGAACCGCTAGAGCTGCTTTAAATAGGAGCTCAATAATGGGGACGAAAATATACATGTCGCTGAAATATTGGTAGTTGTACAAGAAATGTGGAATTAGAAACCTACAAGTGTATTTTGATGATAGCACCGACTGTGATAAATGAGAACAAAAGCACAGACTTATGTTATGTGCATTTGTAGGGTAGTGAATTGAAGGTGGGGATTAAAAGTCTCGTTTGTTTTAGATTGCAATGTTAGAATCAAATACGTTTGGAACCGTTTTGTGCACATAATATAAAGAGTGGTTAGTCACTTTATTTGTGTTCATAGCCTTTAATATGTATTGTTTTGTGGAACAACATTGGGCAGTAAGTGATACATTGTGTGTGTGCATATATATATGAAATTATGTAGTAATCCAATACAAAAACAGAACTACAGATGCATCTCTGCAGATTGTATTTACTACAGATACAAATGGTGCAGGTAGGTAGGTAGGTGGTTGGGCATTAGTATTGGCAATCGTGGCCTGCCTGTTCTACATAAATCTAGACTTGATCACAATGTAAGAAAATGAGCTGTAGGCAATCATTAGGCATAGGCTTAGAATAGTACATAATAAAATAACTTGAGTTCCAGCACACACAGTAAAAGTGGGGTGGCACGTAGCGATAAGTGTCACCGCCGTGTCAGAGATTGCTGGTTCATACAGCAGGCAGGTCAGGAATGAAGTAGCCGTGTATGAGTGAGTGGCGCATGCAGTAGTTGTGGGGTCGTAACGTGAAAAAGCACACATGCTTGTGTGGGGGTGGAATGTGAGCATAGCATCGTACGTAGTATGCGTCTTCCAAAAACACAAGGACAAGCAGGGCTTGTGGACATCTTTTATTACACGAGAAGCGGGGTGAAATGGGGGAATAAATTGAAGAAAAATGAGCCAAGTATTCATACTTTGCACTCCTTTTTAGTCGCTGTACACACGTATATAGATATACAAGTCGTCACTAGCCTCCAGCAGTACTGTGGAGGTAGGCCTCGTTTCTGCTGGAGGCTAGTGACGACCTTTTGGGGATCTACAGGACCACAGACAAAAACCTCACATCTGCCTCACCACGGCCACTTTGCTGCAGAGTTTGGCTCAGGAAAGTGCATCTCAAAAGCCACATTTCGGTCACCCTGCTCCAAACACCACTTTCACGGCTGCCCACCGTATCCTCAGCTCCACACTTTTCCCATGACTCCTGCACTGCCACACCTCATTCAAGTCATCAGCTCACCAGTAGCATCTACAAGACATGAATTAGGCATCCAGTACAGGAGGAGCCACACTGCTGTGGAAACACTCAATCCCTGACTGAGCCTCCCAGTCACATCTCACGCCAACACCACACTGCTGTTACCCCGGGCTTCTACACTTCAGTACTAAAGACCCACCTCGCACTACGTTTCACATGCTCCCTGGGACTGGAGTTCAGGAAAACTACTGCCACTCACCCCACTACGCTTGCTCTACTTTCTGCTCTGGCTACATTTCCCTAAACCCCATCCTGGACAAAGCAACTCCTCCAACACTACATCACACTTGCCTCAAAAAGCATCTCACAAATGTTGGCAAACTACTAACGCAATCTACCGCTCCACAATGACATCTCGACATGACGGTGCACTGTCGGTTCCCATTAGCCAGCTGCCAACAGAAAGTGTCAGAAACGGACAGAGCGTGATCACTGCCGTCAGCACGTCCGTGCGTTACGCTGCAGTCCTCCCTCTCAGACATGCGCTCAATACAAAAATCTACATTTTTGGGGCCTTTACCACACCTTACCTGGGAACAGATGCATCTCTGCAGATTGTATTTACTACAGATACAAATGGTGCAGGTAGGTAGGTAGGTGGTTGGGCATTAGTATTGGCAATCGTGGCCTGCCTGTTCTACATAAATCTAGACTTGATCACAATGTAAGAAAATGAGCTGTAGGCAATCATTAGGCATAGGCTTAGAATAGTACATAATAAAATAACTTGAGTTCCAGCACACACAGTAAAAGTGGGGTGGCACGTAGCGATAAGTGTCACCGCCGTGTCAGAGATTGCTGGTTCATTCAACAGGCAGGTCAGGAATGAAGTAGCCGTGTATGAGTGAGTGGCGCATGCAGTAGTTGTGGGGTCGTAACGTGAAAAAGCACACATGCTTGTGTGGGGGTGGAATGTGAGCATAGCATCGTACGTAGTATGCGTCTTCCAAAAACACAAGGACAAGCAGGGCTTGTGGACATCTTTTATTACACGAGAAGCGGGGTGAAATGGGGGAATAAATTGAAGAAAAATGAGCCAAGTATTCATACTTTGCACTCCTTTTTAGTCGCTGTACACACGTATATAGATATACAAGTCGTCACTAGCCTCCAGCAGTACTGTGGAGGTAGGCCTCGTTTCTGCTGGAGGCTAGTGACGACCTTTTGGGGATCTACAGGACCACAGACAAAAACCTCACATCTGCCTCACCACGGCCACTTTGCTGCAGAGTTTGGCTCAGGAAAGTGCATCTCAAAAGCCACATTTCGGTCACCCTGCTCCAAACACCACTTTCACGGCTGCCCACCGTATCCTCAGCTCCACACTTTTCCCATGACTCCTGCACTGCCACACCTCATTCAAGTCATCAGCTCACCAGTAGCATCTACAAGACATGAATTAGGCATCCAGTACAGGAGGAGCCACACTGCTGTGGAAACACTCAATCCCTGACTGAGCCTCCCAGTCACATCTCACGCCAACACCACACTGCTGTTACCCCGGGCTTCTACACTTCAGTACTAAAGACCCACCTCGCACTACGTTTCACATGCTCCCTGGGACTGGAGTTCAGGAAAACTACTGCCACTCACCCCACTACGCTTGCTCTACTTTCTGCTCTGGCTACATTTCCCTAAACCCCATCCTGGACAAAGCAACTCCTCCAACACTACATCACACTTGCCTCAAAAAGCATCTCACAAATGTTGGCAAACTACTAACGTACATCATCAAATACATGTTAACAACTGCTAAATGACTGCGAATGCAGGAGGGTTGCAGTAGTGCCGTGTTCAAAATATCGATACGACGATGTATCGTCACAGAGATTTGACGATACGAGTATCGATACAGCTGGCCCTGTATCGATATTGCACGCACTCAAAGCGAACACCGCAATGTCATATTTGCTGCGCACACCTAAGCAGAAACAAAAAAAGAAAATTAATTGCGGACGCGTCGAGTATAAATCAGCCTTGAGAATGTGTGCGTTCGATACAGTGAAGACAGCGCGTTACTTTAGAACTCTTCGTACATAGTGTGTTAATTTGTGCAATGATAACCTACCAGCAATGTCAATGATTTTTAACATCTATTACAATGAGTACATTACAATATAAATGTATTAGAACTAGGACATTATTATTTATGGGCTTAAAAAAAAAAAGATACAATCAGAATATTGTACCTGGTGGGGAGTGCACAATGTAAACATCAAACGTATGCCATTACCTATATTGCACTGTGGTACAGTTATGGAGGCCCTTCATAATGCAGAGGTCAGCTGCCTGCTCTACCAATACTTAGAAATGGCACTATAGTAAGCAGTGTTTCATAAACAGCTGTTTTTCTACATTCTGCTGACGTGACATTCAGTGCAGCCCTGTATCATGATGCGTATCGTATCTTTGCTGGTGATACACAGCCCTAGGTTGCGGTGTGATTGTCTTTAGTTTGGCACGCTGAGAAAATGAGGCCACCGCCCAGCTACCAGCCAAACCATCAGTGACGACAGATGCCTTCCACCGCAGGGCTCGTTTTTACCGTCTCCGCGTGCAGATGCACAAACACCACCCCCGACGGACTCCTTCGTCAGCCAGCCCTTTCCGTCAATTAACGGCTCTCGTTTGTATTTAACAAGCTCATTCTCCACAACTTACTGCTGTGTGGTGAAAAGACAGACTTCTCTGCCCTCTGTACCAAACCGCCAAACATACAACACGCCTACAGATGGGATCGCTTTTGTACTAGACAATATCGGCTACCTCAATTGTTTGACAATTTCACACCACTTGGCTTTAATATTCTTTTCTCGGAAACTACTTACAAAAAAAAAAACCTTGTGTGACGGGAAGCAATGCGCAGACCAACGGTAGGTCAATTGCTCAAGGTTACGCATGTAAATGCAGTCGTGGTTCATTTGGACAGGATTAACACAAATCACCCGAGCTCCTTGTGGAAAACTAATCCCGTCCAAAAGGCCTTAACACATTTATTCTTTCCACTGGATGAACGCGTGCTCTATTTTTTACAACAAAGTAGTCCCGTCGAGGAAACACATTTTAGACCCATACGTCTAAACACTACATCTGCCACATTCAACACGCTGATGTTTTAGTGCCAATGCAAGTCGGAATCCCTTAAATAGTATTGCATGCATAAATAGGACATTTCTGCTGTATGCTTCAATTGAAACTCCGTGTCCTTACATCAGCATAAAGACAACGGCCCAAACACGACAGCAGATGGAGAGAAACATAGGGCGCACAAAATATCTGCACATTCAGGCCAAGAAGTGCTATTATGCAACTGGGGTCAAAACGTCACTAGTAAAGGAACAGGACCTCCTTCAATTATTCACCAGGCGGCCAAGTCTGCTACACACAGTGGACAGCATACTGCAGTCTGGAAAACACACCTGACCTTGTTCTGCTTCATCCACTCTACTCGTCTCCAAATACATATTACGCACCTTAAATGCCACACAATGAAAAAACATTTGCATGTAGCCACAGCAGGCTAGACTCATTTCTACAAGTTTCTCAATGAATAAGACGGGGGGGGGGGGGGGGGGGACCATTTCATCACTCAAGTGAGGGAACAATTGCACAAACACAAACAGACGGGGACAGATCAGGTCAGAAAATCAGGGGTCAGCTGTCATCCTCTGACCCTGGGGGTGCTGTGAAGTTGAGCGACATGCCCGAGGGTATCGAGGTAGTGGCTGCAGTGGCCCCGTTACTTCTCGTTCACTCTCACCCCCTGTGTTTTGGGTTGTGGAACACTAACGCCGCTGTACGGTGACTGGGTTGGCCAGGCTACGGCTGCAACTGTCAAAAACACAATTTGACTTTAAAGTGACATTTCCAAATGAAACCACATTCAAAACCAGGGAACGCTTCTGTTTGTATTCTCTTTTGGAATCAAAAATCTACCATTGTAACGGCAGTGTATGTGGTCTCTATTTAGTGTCACTTCTGCAGCATCACATGGGACAATCTTGTATGTACAGACGGGGACAGATCAGGTCAGAAAATCAGGGGTCAGCTGTCATCCTCTGACCCTGGGGGTGCTGTGAAGTTGAGCGACATGCCCGAGGGTATCGAGGTAGTGGCTGCAGTGGCCCCGTTACTTCTCGTTCACTCTCACCCCCTGTGTTTTGGGTTGTGGAACACCAACGCCGCTGTACGGTGACTGGGTTGGCCAGGCTACGGCTGCAACTGTCAAAAACACAATTTGACTTTAAAGTGACATTTCCAAATGAAACCACATTCAAAACCAGGGAACGCTTCTGTTTGTATTCTCTTTTGGAATCAAAAATCTACCATTGTAACGGCAGTGTATGTGGTCTCTATTTAGTGTCACTTCTGCAGCATCACATGGGACAATCTTGTATGTCTGTTGCCGTCACGGCATCCATTTTTGACTCTACAACTCAATCCACTTTTTTTAATCGTGCTTCTCTGGCCTGCAGTAAAAAAGGCACTTGGCCAGGCCGCATTACCTAACAAAAACACCATATACCTCGTCTAACTAAACTACCACAGGAGCAGGGGGAACCCACCACAGACTTCAAAGCTAAATTATTCATTTAAGACTCCAAAGGCTGAAATGAGCACACAGTCCCTTTTCTTTCTTTCCTACAATCTCTTACTCTTATTCGGTTTGTCTTTGTCGTCGCTCTTTCCATTGTCTGCGGTGTACAGAGGAATCCTCTGAGAGGAACGGGGGTGTGCGCTGTGCTGTCAGCCCTCAGTAGCATCTTTCGTGTGAACGCATTCTGACGGGTCATCTGCCAGGACCCAATCGCTGAGTCTCGGCACCGGCGTGTGTGTCTACCCACCCCGAGCCAAACGTTCAGACCACTTTCAACCAGATAAAGTCAAAGTTGACTCATTACAGACAGTGAAAATCGTAACTTGTGCCGTTTCAAATCTTTTGCAAGTTTATGTGGTGCTGCGAGAACCTAAAATACCTCTACACTCAAGGTTGTCCGCTCAATGGCTCACGTCTGACAAAAAGCCACTTCTCTCCAAGGCAAACATCTCCCCTCTGGGCAAAACTGAAATGCAGGGCTATTCATCAAGTATAAGCAAGTTAAAGGGACCGATCGTCCATAAAAGACAAATCTACTCGACCAAACGTCACATGAACCGCTCAAGTTACAATTTTGGTCTGTAACTCGCAAGCCTGTCATACGGTTTTTAAAGGCTTGGAATGAAACGTACACAAGCCACAGGATAGAAAGGCAATTGATAGTTGGGCAAAGCTGCCATTCCCATCGCTGCACTATGGGTGCGCAAGACAAATGAAGAAAGCAGAGCCTTCAAGTGACAAGTGACAGGTGTTGCAATCTGTGTCGAGCTTTCCTGCGGTACAAGTGCTTCTTCTGCCGCTGGCAAACAACGAAAAGACAAACAAATGGATTGAGTGAATGCTCTCAGAAACTATTAAATAATGAAAGGCTACAACCAGAAATGGCAGACCAAAAAAAAATAAAAATTCAAAAGCAAAAGGAAATTCACCTACAAACAAAGTCTATTTTTCATTTTGATTACACATGCTAAACGCATCTTTCCACACATTTCGCATTGCAAAGTGCATTCAAATTGGAACAATCCTACCTTTACATAAACATTATGCAAGTTAACGTCTTTGCACACAAGTGTCCCAAATTCTGAGCCAAAATTTTTGCACCTTAAAACAAATTTATACGACCTCAGGTTGTGTCAATCACGTTTACACAATGCCGCCGAAACGCTCCATCATAAAAAATAAAATAAAAAACAGATCAGGTTCAATTTTCTGCATTTTCGCATCCGTAGCAAGCATTTTGATAGGAAAGGATGACAAATACTACAAAAAACACATGAACATTTCGGACTCTGTGTGCAAGGACCTTTAATCAGTGACAAACTACTTAGGCTACAAAAAAAGAAAATCTATAAACGTCGTTTAATAAGATGTACATTTCAACAAATTGTCCTCCCAACCATTTTATTGAAAATGAACATTGAATAAAATCAACTCTACATCAAGGACAACTGTGCGCATTAGCATTCAATTCAGTCGAGTTAAATCAACTACTCCTTGCATAGTTCACAACAAAAATCTACCATCTCCAAATCTCCCCTGGTTTTTCCCTCCATTTCCTCTTTCAGTCACTCTTTGTCTAATGATGGCCAGGATGGGTGTGAACATTGTGTAGAAACAACACTTGTGACAGCGGGACGAGAACAAGCCCATCTCCCTTACGCTTCCAGACACCTCAGAGGAATTGTGAAACTCTGGTCGTGCCGTTGGGTCTGGGTCTAGTGTTGCTACTGCTACAAAAATCAAAAAAAAATTCTCACCGTTGTTCGACAGCAGAAACACACAGGAAATAAAGAGTCTCTTATTTGCAGGTGAACGCTGTGGTGGGACTCCACAAAAAACCGCTGTGATATAAACGTTCTGTCTGGTAGAGGTGAAGGTCTGGATGCCCTGGAGCTGATGCGTGTGAATTATTGCGAGTCTCCCAACACCAGCCAAATCCTCCAGAGGACAAACAACACTAACACGTGTGTGAACCAAAATGAGTCGGGCGGTGTGATTTAATGCGTACAAGCCTCTTTCCTCACTAAAGGTGTCGTATCCTGGCTGACCTCCTCATCCGTTTCTGCTCTCCTCCAGGAAATATTTTGTTCTCACACGGAGGAACGCTTTGTCACTCGCACACAGAGCTACAACATCCATTTGTCTTTTATGAGTGAAAGCTAAACTGAAAGCAGCTTTTATAAATCACTCAAGCACACACAAAACATTTACCTCTCAGAGTGAAGGGCAACATTAGTTATTAGACTCGTGCGTGTACACTAGCATGTTTCCTAACAATGTTGCCTTGATTTAAAATGAATCGATACAAACGTGACACCATGGACTGATGCAGACTTCAGACATCCTGACAAATGAGACCGAAAACAAAGCTGAAGGAAAACGGACAAGGAAACAGTATGAAAAGACAGATGCCCTGCTGATTTGTCCTTTGCAGATGAAACTGGGTTGGACTGGAGATGGAACATGTCCTGTCTCAATGACAACAGACAGAGACAAAAGGACAGAACACTCCTAAAATAAGATTAATACTGTTTTCCATGTCAGTTAGGGGTGTGGATGGGTAATGAGGATAAAAGTGATGCTTAAATGAAACCAATGTCGTTTTAAAGGGGTCATATGATGCAATTTCAAGTTTTCCTTTCTCTTTGGAGTGTTACAAGCTCTTGGTGCATAAAGAAGATCTGTAAAGTCGCAAAGACTAAAGTCTCAAATCCAAAGAGATATTCTTTATAAAAGTTTAGAGTCAGCCACGCCTACCTAAAACGGCTCCTCCTAACACGCCCCCACATATCTACGTCACTATGTGGAAATATTAGCATAATGCCGCCCAAATGTGCACGCAAAGGCGGCGTGGTTTCAGGAACTGCAGTAGTGTTGATGCAGCCATGGCAGGGAGACGCTGTGTGATTCAGTGTGAAAGCACTTTATTTGGCCTTCCGGAAGTAGATGCAATTAGGAATCATTGGAATCAATAGCACAACCCAGATGTTCGAATTTGTGCAACGCATTTTATGGACGACAGTTTTTTGAACCTAGAAGAGTACAAGGCTGGCTGTGCACAAAGGCTATTTCTTAAAAAAACACATAATTAAAAAACAAAACAAAAGGTCAATTCCCACTTTGCTATGACAATCTGGCGCTTCCGAATCAGCGACCGCAAGTATGTTTTGTTACTAGTTTAAGTATTTGCTATTGACTGTTCAAATGCAGAGTTTTGCGCAGAGTAACGCGTCGTGTGTGTGTGTGTGTGTGAGGGGAACAGGGTCACATTACAGGAGAGTGAACTACCCGTCAGAAATCATAGCACGTCAGCTGTCTTAACCGCAGCTTGTGTACTGCATCATCACTGTGTCTGTCACGCGACTCTGTTGCCCTTTCGGGCTTGAACTGATGGTAAAACTAACGACATTATTAACTGTCTTGATATTTACTTTCAAAGCTGAAGCTGCGATTATGATAAGGGGCGTTACATTTCTGACGCGTGCTTGTGGTGTTCGGCCAATCACAATGCACTGGGTCAGCTGGCCAATCAGAGCAGACTGCGCTTGTCAAAAGAGGGGGCTTTGTTGAAAACGACGTGTTTGAGAGAGGCGGGGCATAGAGGACCTACAATAATGTACAGTATTTGAAAAATACTGTGTTTTTTGAACATTAAAAGCATGTCAACATATTCGGTTACACCAAATAATGATCTTTAAAATAGCATCATATGACCCCTTTAAAGAGATAGTTCACCCACAAATAAACATTGGTATTACTCCCCCTCATGTCGTTCCAAACCCATCAGACCTTCGTTCATCTTCAGAACACAAATTAAGATATTTTTGATGAAATCCAAGAGCTTTCCGACCCTGCATAGACAGCAATACAACTGACATGTCCAAGGGACAGTAAGGTAGTAAGGACATTGTGCACAAAAAGTCTTCTTGTAGCCATTTTAACAAAGAAAAATAAATAAATAAATAAATAAATAAAACACATGCTTGGTCGTAAACGCACATCGAACAATGACACGGAAGAGACAATAAATCTTTGAATAAAGTCTGGATTTTTTTTTCTCCTAGCTTCATAAAACTACAGTTGAACCACTGATGTCACATGGACCATTTTAACTAATTCCTTATCACCTTTCCGGCCAATGAACGTGTCAGTTGTGTTGCTGTCTATGCAGGTTCAGAAAGCTCTCGGATTTCATCAAATATCATTTATGTTTTGAAGATGAACGAAGGTCTCGCGGGTTTGGGACGACACTAGGGTGACTAATTAATGACACCATTTTCACTTTTGGTGAACGACCCCTTTAATACTACACCTACAATAATACTGCAAACAACTCCAGTAATTATCTGGTTGATGCTTCAACATAGATGCCATTATTACTGCACCTAAACACTGGTTGCAACTTCTCAAAATTACGCAAAAACACATCAGAAATCTGCAAGCATTTACTAATACTATAACTAATGAATCCCAGACTCGCCGTCTGACTCTAAAACTAAGATCTGTTTCCGTGAGATTAAACGTGGATGGCGGCAGGCCAGTCGACTCAGTTGTTTTTGTACTCTGATGGACTGAACTGCAAATGGTGTCAAAGAACAAGCATCGCTGACGGCTCAACATGTCGTTGACAAAATGCAGAAGGCAGACATCAAAAGACGTAGATGCGGCTGAGAGGCAGAACACCTCAAAGTGAATGCAGAAAGCTGCCATGCTGAACAAGCTCAGGCATGGCGATATACAGTATACCAGACCGTTTCTGCTGACTGAATGACAAGCTAAACCGAGAGTTTAATGGAGCAAACGAGGCTGCTGTCCCTTTGCATTATGACGCCTGACAAAATTCAGCTTCATTTCATTACTGCTATTCTTTTCAATCTTTTTGGGGTCTTTAGGTCACATTTTATTAACAGGATTGGCGATAGAGGAGAAGATGTTGAAAACGGGACAAAAAAGGCTGAACTCAAACTTGTGCCATTACACTAGCACCGCAACTCAATGTGCAAACTGCTAGGTCATGGCTCAGACCATAATTTTGCTTTGAAAATGTCAGTATTTGTCTAGATCAAATAAGAGACAACATGGACAGGAAACTAAATACCCAGGGATCCTTCACAGGATCAACTATTGCAACGAGAAAAAAAAAAACCACTGACTTCACAACATCTGCTCCTATATGTAACCGGATCCTGCAGGCCACGTAAATTCTCAAATCGCAACAGAAGTGCAGGAAGCGCAGTGTGACGACTCGTGTCTCACACACCTCCTTCCTTTGTGTGGTCGTAGAAGATTTACGGCAGGTTTGGTTCAGTCTGATGAAAAGGTTCGGCTGAGGATTTGGCACCGACGCATACGATGATTCATTTATCATTTCATATTACAGACAGCGGGATCCTGAGTGTGAGGACAGCCGGCGATCAATCAGAGCTTATTATCGGGTCTCCGACGGAGCCGTCGCTCACGCGGAGGGTCAGCCTGATGCAGACGCATTTGATAAACTGACAGATTGATGCGTGTTGAAGCATCATTACGCTTGTGACACTTACACAATGTACAGACGGCTCAAGAGTACATTAATAAAGAAGTCTCAAAGCGTGATGGATAATGGCTGACAGTGTTGATGGAAGTTAGTCTCGCGCCGTTCCTGATATGATGATGTGTCTGTGACATGAGCGATCGGACAAGCGCCTGCCTGATAATACAGATGAAACCGTCATGAGTCACAACAAACAGGCGAGACTTCATCTTGGTTGCACTTTTGCTGATCTGCACAACGCCTCAAAGAACGCAGGGCAATGGAGCATTGCTAATTAAGAAAAGTTATCATTATAGCAATAATAATTAATGTAATAACAGATTTTCAAATTCAATACGATTCAGTGGGTTTATTTTAATGTATATACATTAATTCATTACATATCTGCTGACGCTGTAAATTATTGTAGGGTTTCAGACCCTCATCTAAGACACTTACGTTCCGTGTTGTCTTCAGAAATCAGGCTGCAATGATTTTTGCTGCTTTTTTTCATTCACCAGTCAAACTAAATTATAAACCTTTTTATTATTTTTACCCAGCTCTAAATCATAACCACACATGAAGCACCCCCAGGTTAAATTAAGCAAACCAAAAAAAATTCTCTTTTCCAGGGTGCGCCACTCAGAGTTCGCTTGTATACAGTGATGTCAACTATATAATGCGTGTACCTTGATGTATCCGCCCGTAGAGACCAGTACTCTGTTATCAGGGGAGAAGTGCAGGTCAGTCACCCATCCACCGTGGAAAGAGTCCATGGAGTCCTTAGTGTCCCGTGAACAGATCTTCAGAAGAGCTCCATCCAGCATGCTCCACAGCTTCAGATACACAACACAACGTAGATTTCACAAGTGTATTTATAATGCATCAATGCTTCTTGGAACAATCAGAAATTGCTCGTGAGAAGGATATTTGTATTTGGCGTGTTTTAGCTTATTTACAGCACTAAAGCCAGATTTACAGATGTGACTCGTCCGTTTCGCACTTGCCATTTCACCGTGGCAGTAAGGTGTGTTAAACAGAGACGTGAGCTTTGAAAAATCACCACAGGCCATGAATTATAACAAAGCATTTCTCTCTTTGTGGTTTTCTCTCACTTTCTCTTTACGAGAAGCATGTTTAATTGATAAGGTAGATGTTTTATTTACAGTTCTGAGCACCGGGCCTGTCTCCCCACAAGAAAAACTCAGAAAGAAGGCTCTGCAGAACTGACGGCTGGGAAGCTGAGTTTTGAGGTTTCAAGATGTATTTCGTTCTACATCACTTTTCTTAACATCTCTATTTGTGCTCAATGTGGCCATAACATCTGCTCGCATTCACGGTTACCCAAAATTCACCATTATCGATTACCTTTTCCATTTCAATTTCTTTACAACCATATTTGGGTGATTATTTAATTTGAGAAACTACAGTCCCCTATAATGCGTAGAATTTAAATAAAAGTGTGCAGTTAATATGTAGAACTGTTGCCAACGCAGCGGTCAAAAAAGTAACAGGGAGGCACAACTATCGGGAACACAAACTGATTGAAAGACATGCTTTATTGCTAATTGTGAAGGTGTGTGTGTGTTTTGTTTTTTTTACACAAAAATACCAGTGTACTTTTATTAGGCATCATTACTGGCTTTTTGGTTGAAAAAATAAATCAAATAAATAAAAAGTTATAAAAGAGGGATGAGGTCATAAATATCCCAACTCCTCAGCATAACACAAAATCTTGAAGCGCGCAGGCGGCTGTGGTAAGGGGCATGACATTTCCCGACCAGGCGCCGAGTGCTGCCAATCACCACACACACTGGCCCAGCTAACCAATCACAACACACACTGGCTCAGCTAACCAATCACAACACACACTGGCTCAGCTAACCAATCACAACACACACTGGCTCAGCTAACCAATCACAACACACACTGGCTCAGCTAACCAATCACAACACACACTGGCTCAGCTAACCAATCACAACACACACTGGCTCAGCTAACCAATCACAACACACACTGGCTCAGCTAACCAATCACAACACACACTGGCCCAGCTAACCAATCACAGCACATTTCGTATTTCAGAAGGCGGGTCTTCATTTGATACAGGAACTATTCGAGCCGTTCATGCCAGACTGGGGAGAGGGGTGTTGTAATGTAAAAAATTATGTGTTTTTCAAACAACCTAGTATGAGAGCCTGTTCTAGTACACCCCCAAAACAACATCAATACTTTGTAAAAGAGCATAATAGGACCCCTTTAAAGCCTAATTCACACTCCTGTTAACCAGTTATATGTAGTCAATTTTAAAAACAGTCCATTGTATTCTTCATTTTTTCCCATTCATTTTTCTATTGCTAGATAATTACACAACTACCAAAAAAAAAAAAATCTATTTCAAACCATTTAGACATACAAATAGAACAGAAAATCAAAAAACTCTTATAATTTACTGAGACTTTGAATCAAGGATAAACACCTTTTTATAGACCAAATTTGAGTGGTCCAGGCCCATTTTTGTACCCTATTTGTGGAAAGTGGCAGGAAGTTGTGGACAATGTAAACTATCTTTCCCACAGAAGCCCTGATTACAACTGGGGTGAAGTATAATGACTACTGCTGATGAGATCCTAAAAAAAAAAGCTGTTTGCAAGTGATTAAGTGCATGCATCATCTAATGATCATAATTGACTGCTTTCAGTCCACAATTTGGGCTTGATAATGTTTTGCTCTGAAAGCAATGCAGTCTATAGAAAAGAATTAAATGAGGTCTACACGTCATCCTTCATATTCTATGCGTGCTTTAGATGGATTAATTCATTGGCAAATGCAGAGAAATTAGTAGAGGTTCTGTTTACCTTAACAGTGCCATCAAACGACCAAGAGAACAGGTGAGAGGAAGTAGACTTGTTCAACAGGTGAAACTTCCTGACCGGCTCCTTATGGCCCTCCAGCACCAGACACTCACCAGTCCTCCACTTCCACACCTGCAGACAAAGACAACGTTCATCCTCTCAAAAGGTTAACATTGACATTTAAGGTCTCCTGAAACTGATTTGCCAAGCATATAGCATTGAAGTATTGATTTTGGTTCAAAGTGATAAACTTGTTCGTACTACGGTCTATTATCCATTCTTACAGAATTTTAATGTGCATGCAACAGTTCACAACTATCAATTACTAAACCGTTTCCCCACCTCACACTTCTTCTGCTTATCATCAACGAGCCCTGTAATGACCCAGTGCCCAAAACTTCTCAAACTAACAACAGCTGCAGCAGAAGTTTGCGAGCATGTGGCGCAATTACTAAATTGCAAACTGGTAGACTTGTCATTCAACTCTCCTCACAGCCAGAAAATTATGTATATAAAAAGGTTATACCAAAAAACATTGTAATATCAATTTCAACTAAAGTATGATTCCACAAGCTTTTACATAAACATGAATATTTGGTTAATTATGTTCAAACAAAACTTGTGATAACTGACTTCTTTGTATTTGACTAAAGAACTGAACATAATAGCCCACATCTTTGTTATGAGAAACAGTGAATCACCCGGACAGTGGTGTCTTCCGAGGATGTGATGAGGGTTTCACCATCATCAGTGAACTGACAGTGGTGAACAGTCCTAGTATGACCTGTGAGCGTCTGTGATGTTTTTCCAGAAGGAACCTCCAACACCTTCAGACAGATAGACAATGTACAACTTTGTTCAAATTCAACTAACTTTTCGTTTTATTTACATTTACTTGATTGTGTACAATTATTTTGCATAGCTCTACTGAAAAAGAAAAAAAAAAAAGCTGAGAGTATAGCTGTCCCAGACATCGTCCAGAATCAGCAGGGACCTGATGAACATAAGAGAAAGTGGCTGATTTCAGTGGACTTCTATGTTCCGAGTAAGTAAAGTGAACTAATACCATATCCTTCCAGCACTCACCTGGGGAACCTGCGCAGTATTAGGAACCGTAGGCGCTCTTTGGCCTCCTCCACAGAGCAGGGAGGCCGCAGACTGGCTTCTGAACTTTGACCTTGCTCCAAACGGAAACATAAAGACTGCATCCTTACCAACAAGTCTGCCCGCTCACACTGGCCGACAGAAAGCCAGTGAACGCCACCTGGAAAACACTCTGAGCAACAGAGAAAAAATAAATAGATTACAATTACTTTCAGCCCTGTAGTCTCTTAGTAAAAATGTTTTATAAAAAAATAATAATAATTTAAACATCCTTTCACACTCAATTCATTTTTAATTGAATTAGTTTGTCCTCCATTATTTTAAAATTCATATTCTTTAATTTTTACTCGGTAGAATATAGTATAGATTCACAATATTAAACTGGTAACGTTAATGCATAACAGGCCTTATCAAACGCATCACATATAACCGATAACAGGTCAAAAGACAATAAACTATACGAGTAGCATACACGTTTAACAAGTGCTCTAAAACTAAAACGAAGACCTTATTAACAAAAATAAAGATATGCTGTTATGTAGTAAAACGAAAAACAGTCTATCTCTCAACGTAAAAAGATATATTGTTTGTGAACAATTCATGCCAACAAGCGCACCCGTCCAAAAATATTATTATATTACTTCAGCGGAAAAACTACTAGGACGACTAGCAAGAAGAAAATGAATTCGACACTCTTCATTTATAGACTCAGGTGTGGCTAATCAGCCTATAGCAACGTAGGTGGTGATTGTTCACTGACTTCTGATCAGTTCGAGTATAAATCTAAATGAATTTTAAAAGACGTGGTTATACTTACAGACACTGTGCTTCGAGAAAAATTAGAGAGACATGAGAGAACATTTCCTGCTGGACAGAGACAAATGACTTTCAGTATGATGTTCCAAAGAAACCTAGTTAATAAAAACCCAATTGTGCGCTTCCTGCTTTTTGACACAAACAACTTCCCCGGTTCGGTGCTGACCAATAGCGAAACGCCATGTAGTCACGTGACACGCTGAGGTATGCAGAGTTGCATATGTCTGTATCTAGGCAGATAAACGCATGCAGTCCCTTCAGAATTAACTTTAAACAACGGCTTTAACCAAAGACTATACAACTACAATTTACGCTTAAACGATATGTCATAACATAATAAATAATAAGAACATTAAATTCTATATTTATGTATAATGGTATTATTTCTCAAATGATCATACTGGTAAAAAAAAACTGTATAGCCTGAATGTCACCTTGGACAAAAGCGTCTGCTAAATGCATCAATTAATTAATTAATTAATTCGTTTTTATATCGCATGGTAAATGTTTCATCCATAAAGAGTTTGCCAAATTATGCCCTAAAACCAAATCAATTTTTATTACGATTTCTCCTTTTTATTCTTCCAAAATGACTGTTAAGAAAGTCTTTTTTTTTTTACAATTATTTATTTCCATTCCTTTAAAGTGCCCTGTAAAATACCTTAATTACCTTGTTATTGTTAATATTATAAATGTTAATATGAATTATTCTTTTGTTTTTATTTGGTCAAAGTTTATAGTGTTTGATAAAATGATCCATTATTTTAAAGGGGTCATATGATGCGATTTCAATTTTTCCTTTCTCTTTGAAGTGTTACAAGCTCTTGGTGCATAAAGAAGATCTGTAAAGTTGCAAAGACTAAAGTCTCAACTTTTATAAAGAATATCTCTTTGGATTTAAGAGTTAACCACGCCTTCCTAAAACGGCTCGTTCTAACACGCCCCCACATATCTACCTCACTATGTGGGAAGATTTGCATAACGCCACCCAAACGCTGCAAAGAAAGAAGGCTTAACTTTTATTCTCGCTGTAGTATTGTTGCCGCTGCCGCCATGTCGTGAAGATGCTGTGTGCTTCGTTGTGAAAGCGAAACTACTTTGTTTGGCCTTTGTTTGGCCTTTGCTTCGTCATGTCTGAGCTGATCTGTGCTGGTCGCTGAGGAAATACATAAACTTTGCGCTGCGGATCGCCGGATCGGCTTTCACCGTGGACGAAGCAGAGTCCAGCCCGGGGTCGTCACATGTGGTTGCCACTCCTGCGTCGAATCCGCCGGGCACGCCGTTCTTGACCCCACCGCCTCTGCTCACTCTAGCCCGGCCTCTGCTCACGCTAGGCTGCCGTGTTTTTCGTAGTGAAAGCGAAACTACTTTGTTTGGTTTTCCAAAAGAGGACACGACTACAAATCAGTGGTTAAGTTGTATTTACAACACTGTTCCAGAACAGTTTAACCCAAATATCCAGATGTGTGCAGCACATTTTATGGTGGACTGTTTCCTGATCCTGGGAGAGTAGACTACAATGCCGGCAGTTCTGACTCACAGTCTGTAAGTACGTTTTCATTTAAAGGATTTGCCACTGATGATTCAAACGCGAGTTTTGGGCAGTGTAGAGTAGCGCTTGTTGTTTGTCATTTCTCTGATCACAAATGCAGACAGAGTTTTATGTTTACGTGGCGCAATGCAACACAACGCGTAAAAAGACAGTATAAGTCATTATAATCAGTAATTATGTCCCCA
>NW_015505187.1:832960-882492 GCF_001515645.1 Sinocyclocheilus grahami | reverse complement strand
TGTTTTTTTTTACTTTAAAACGCATAAACACATTTTATTACACCAAATAATGTTCCTTTTAGCAGCATCATATGACCGCTTTAAGGTACACAGGTGAAGTCTGTAAAAAAATTTAATTGTTTCGATGCTTGCTAGAGATGTTTTGTCTACAATAAAATACAAAAGTACCAAACACAATTATAGGCCTATACTTTAATATAATATAGAAGCTTTATTACAAGTCTTTGCAGTAAAGTAAAAAAAAAATGCTTGAAATAAATCATAGCAAATAAATCAAGCTCATTAGTCACATTTAGTCATAATAGTCAAAGCACTCATCAAATATCAAAGTCAATTAATTACCAGTGTTTTGAATCTAAAACACACACACACACACACACAATCACAAAAGAATGATGATCAAAAGCTTGACTTTACTTCAGTGACATCAAAACGTTCTGCTTAATTAAATCTGAAATATGCTACAATTTATTATATAGAATATGCCATTTCAACATGAACTTTACTGTTATACTTGAGGGTTTGCTTATTTAGATGTCTCTCTCACTCTTTACAAATGATGGGTGTTTTTTTTTGTTTTTTTTGCAGGAAAGGTTAAAAGGAATTAAAAAGCTGACATAATTCAATCAATGGGGCTGGTAATATATTTAGCTGTTTACCTAGTTCCGTAATGCAACACAAAATGCACTTTAAAGGTCTCTCTGTTAAAGGAATAGTTCACCCAAAACTGAAAATGTGCTCACCCTCAGCTCAGGTCATCCAAGTTGTAGATGAGTTTGTTTCTTCATCTGAACAGATTTGGAGAAATTTAGCATCACATCACTTGCTCACTAATGGATCCTCTGCAGTGAATGGGTCCCCGAGTCCAAACAGCTGATACAAACATAACAAGAATCCACACCACTCCAGTCCATCACTTAATGTCTTCTCATCTGAATCGGGAGAGAAATATCACAGATCAAACACCTGTTTGGACTCTCATTCTGACGGCACCCATTCACTGCAGAGGATCCATTAGTGAGCAAGTGGACTTATTTTGGCCAGAAGTGAGTGTTTAAAGTTAAACGTTAAAGTCTTCTGCAAATCTGTTCTGATGAAGAAACAGATTCATCTTAATATGCATTATACAGAAAACAGAAAAAGCCGTTTAAAGTCATTTTATATACACAATTAATCACACTGCAGCACTCTTTTGTCACTTTTCATGGTTAATAATATCAAAATCATAGATGATATTTAAATGCTAAAACCTTATGGGAATTAAATAACAAGGCTACTTTAGTGATGCCAGGTTGCGATTGACCTCAAAAATATTAATGAGCTCAACTGCAAAAAAATTTGTCAAGTGTTTGTTCAGCGCATAATTGAATGTATGACTGAATGTCTGACGTGCGTGAGCACAGGTACCGGTGCACGTTGTGGTCCTCAGCACCAATTTGCGCCATAGCGCACCGTGCCGTGTGCGTCAGCGCTCAAGTGCAGCAGTCAAGCACCTTCTCACATAACATACTAAACAGTCACACTGACTTTCTAAGGTAGGATTTAATTTACAATGGCTGATAACCTTAACTGCAGCAGCGGTAACTGCTCCAGTGCGCAGGAAGCGTTTGGTTCATCCGAGGGACACTTGGCGCTCGTGAAAGCTGCAGTTCTTGGCTGCATTTTCGTGCTGGCAACATTTAGCAATTTATTCCTCCTCCGTGCTCTTTGGAAAAGACGAAAAAGACGGACTCGAACTCAGCTGTTTCTTCTGCACCTGTGCCTGGCTGACCTGGTGGTCGCTTTCTTCCAAGTCCTGCCGCAGTTATCCATGGAGATTACGCACCGGTTCAGAGGCTCCGATCTGGTGTGCAGAGCGGTGAAGTATCTTCAGGTGGTCGGGATGTTCGCGTCCACGTACATGATAGTGGCCATGACCATAGATCGTTATCACGCGGTCTGCAAACCCATGGTGTCGTTCTTTAGAGGGTCTTTCCGCAGGTATGTTGCCATAAGCGCAGCATGGCTCATCTCCCTGGCGTTCAGCGCTCCGCAGATGTTCATCTTCTCTCTCCAAGAAGTTGAGATGAATGTTTTCGACTGCTGGGCGACGTTTACTGAGCCCTGGGGAGGTAGAATATACATAACGTGGATCACTCTGTCCGTGTTTGTTCTGCCAGCCGTAATCTTGATGTATTGTCAGATAAAGATTTGCGCAGGGATCTATTTCAACATGAAGAGGAAAGCCTTGCAGAGCAGCACAGGTGATGGGCGCTCCAGCTCTAAAGGGATATCAAGCGCAATGCTGAAGACTGTCAAAATGACTTTTATTATCATCCTGGTGTACACCCTCTGCTGGAGCCCGTTCTTCGTGGTCCAGCTCTGGTCAGCTTGGAGTCCAAGCAGTGCGCCCACGCAAGGCAAGTCAAAGTAGCTCTCCTGATATGCTTCTGTTTGGCATTTTTATTTGACTTTGTAAAAGATGTTTTTTTCTTACAAGTTACACAGTATTATCAGTTTATCAAGGAGTATGAAGATGCACTGAAAATAAACCAAAAGGCAGCTCCACAGGTTTGTGTAAAACCTTATAATCATGTTCTCCGGTATGGTTTGAGATTCAAAGAACATCATAAACGTCAATGGAAGAGCATCTATTTCACAAATCTGCTTATTTGATTATGTGAGCCACCTATGTCTTAAATATTTATTTTAAATGTCATCATAAAATCGTACTAAATATTTTTTAATATTATATTTGTAAATATTTATGCATATTTCCCCCCACTATTTTTCTAAAACCTCTCTTTTTATGTTCAGGTTGAAATGCATTGAAAAAGAAATGCTAATTTTCATTAAGGAATTTTTTTGAATTACAGGTTCTGTCCTCAGTCTGTCCACAAATCTGCAAATATTACAAATAAAAGTGCTGAATCATAAATATTACCTCTAAATATTATCATATAATATTAAAACATATATTTTACAATATTATATTTTTTAACACTTCTACATTTTTTTAAATATTCTTTTTTATGTTCAGGTCTAAATGCATTAAAAAATATAAAATATTTTGAAAAGGAACAGTTTTTTTTCACATCACAGGTTTTGTCCTCAGTTTGACCACACATCTGCAAATATTACAAATAAAAGTG
This sequence comes from Sinocyclocheilus grahami, assembly GCF_001515645.1. Taxonomy (NCBI): domain Eukaryota; kingdom Metazoa; phylum Chordata; class Actinopteri; order Cypriniformes; family Cyprinidae; genus Sinocyclocheilus; species Sinocyclocheilus grahami. The sequence continues at coordinate 879,361 of NW_015505187.1, read as the reverse complement.
CTGAATCATAAATATTACCTTCAAATATTATCGTAGAATATTTTTTAATATTTTACAATATTGTATTTTTAAACATTTCTAAATTTTTGTAATATTCTTTTTATGTTCAGGTTTAAATGCATTCAAAATATAAAACATTTTTAAAAGGAACTGGTTTTTTTCACATCACAGGTTTTGTCCTCATTTAGACCACAAATCTGCAAATATTACAAATGAAAGTGCAGAATCCACAATACTTACTTTAAATATGATAATAAAATATTTGAAAATATTTCTACATATTTTGGTTTTTTATTCAACTTTATTTTTATGTTCAAGTTTAATTGCATAAAAATATATAAATATTTTTTTATAAGAAACAGTTTTTATATAATGCATCATAATTGTATATAATATGTTTATTTAGGCATTGGTGAATAAAATAATGTCCCATATCAAATAATACAAATGTATGTCTACATATACTGGTATAACCACATGGTGTGGTAATATTTAACTCTTACGATAATAGATGTGAATAAAGGCCCATTGATGTGTATAAGTCATATATGATTACTCACAACCATGTTCTGTTGTGGGAACTGTCTATCTCCCCTCAGCTGCAGATCTAGCAGATAAATAGACATTAGTAAAACCATTCATTAGTAGCCGACAAAAGACCAGATCAGATTAAACTGATTCATGTGTAGACACCAGCTGGTGCAAACAGGCAGTATTTTTGCCCAGAGCACACAATCGGTTGATTCCAAGTCTGAACACTTCCTATATATGTGCAATTTCTTATTTTGTGTGTGATTCTTTATGTTCTACAGGGCCAGTGTTTGTCACTATCATGCTCCTCGCCAGTCTTAACAGCTGCACAAACCCATGGATCTACCTGTACTACAGCTAAAACCTCAAGGACACTGATCACCCATCACCGTTCCTGCTGCTGAAGACTGCATGGTCTAAACACACACTTATACACCGATTTTCAAGTTTTTTCTAACAACTGAAGTGATTTTGGCTATGGAAAGTTTCTGCATAATTTGGCAGGGTCATTTGTTCCTATTAAAATAAGAAATATACTACTTGTACTGCTATAAAGAGAACAAAGGAGATCTGTTTCCATTTAATTGGTGCATGTGCATGTGCATGTGCTAAACTGTAAATGTATGTAACTGTAGATGTTCATAGACTGAGGTTTCCTTGGAGTTTCTGACAGATGATATGACTAATGGCACCTCGCCTTTGTGTGGTAATATGGCCTGTGATTTACAGGTAATGAACCAGCCATTCTACACTAAGTGACTCATTACCATCATAAAGTCTTGTATCAAGAATAATGGCTCTTATTTAAAGAAAATCAAGGTATAATTAAAATTATTTCCCAGTATAGAAAGATATTTAGCACAAAAATGAGCTGCAGATGTGATTGTCATTGTATATATATATATATAGAGAGAGAGAGAGAGAGAGAGGAGAGAGATCTTTGATCTGGTCAGGTGGTCACATTTTTCAATTACATACTGTCTTTTTGTTTCATTTAAAGCACTGTGAATTGTTTACCTGACCTATGTAAATTGCAATCCATTTAATGTGATTAAAGTAACGTTATTTTCCATTCCTCATTTAAATGATAATACAGAAGAGCCTCTGTATAAAAAGTTCTATAGGATTAAAATGATGTGTGACGGATTCCATAGTCACCGTGTTGCTCTCGTACTTTCACACACCCTAATTTCTTAGTACCGCAAAGCCTGTTTTCTGTCAAAGTAACTGTGTAGAGAATGCCTTCACACATTTAGAAATTTGTTCCTTAAATAAAGTGAAATGAAAAGAGAATGTTCCTTTACTAAAAAAACGGGATTCGCACAATCATCAGTCAAAATTTTCAGCCATCAGATTCATAATTATATTTCCCTCCAGAAATTTCTATGCTTCTATTCCCTCTGTTCCCATAAATAATAGAGCAATACTGAATATTTAATGCGCCTGAATATAGTTCCTCATACATTCAAAACAGTTAATCTTTTGGATGAGGAGTCTCTTATGGGTTTCATTATTCTCAAAATATGTATTATAAAATATTTATTTATTTAGCTAGGCCATAATTGTGCACTTGTAGCATGTTTAAAAAATTAAATCCCATTTATGCACCAAAAAAGAATAGACTTCATCCTTCATGTGAAAGTAAATTAACTCATGAAAGGGTCTTGGTTAATGTGCTTAAGTTACAATAAAACATGCTACAAAGCATTTAACCTTTATGGAATTGCCAAATGACACAACATAATTGGTTTGTCTTTTCACTGCACAAACTTTGTTTGGATTTGAGGCAAAATGGAAACCTAAGGCAACTGCATCCAAGGTGGCTTTTGGGAAATGGAATTAGAGCATTTAGAGGCTGATAAAAGTGGAGACCGATGTTGACGAAGGGCGGGAGGGAAGACAGAAGTGAGAATAAGACAGCATTGTATGCCTCTTATCAAATACAATACAGTGTAAATTACGTCATTTAGGAAATGGCCTCTAAAAAAAATATGAGCAATAAGATCATTCGATTGGAAAATATTACAAAAACAGCAGATTTATTTTGAAATTGAATAGACCGTGACAATGATACGGTCTGACCTCCCAAACAAGACAAAGTCAGATACATTCAAAGAACAGTGCACTTGTAGATACTGACATCATCCAAACACTTAAGAGTTGTGCTGATCAATAAAACTGTAGTTTCTCTTTTTAGAGGGCCACTTGATTTTATTTTGTATGGATTAGCTGTTTTTAAGGCACCAATCTTTTGCTCCATCAATAATTCTCCCTCAAGGCTTGTGCTGTTTATTACCGTTTAAAACCTTGTTATTTACTGTAGGTCACAGCCATGCCGAATTAATGACTATTTTTAAGCACTCTCTGCCAGTCTGTGAATGAACATCACCTATAACAATGAGGTGACCTCTGCCACACTGACACCATGTGGCCATGCATGTATGGAAAGAATGACAGGCCTTATTAAATCCATTTCATATCCTCACACTTCTGCAAAGCCACGACACAAAAACTAAAAATATAAGTGTTACTGACAGGTACTAAAATAAAAAGCTTTAACCTATGCTTATGAATGGGAAAACAAGTGTTTTTAGTGTTAATTCAAATCTCATTTAGCTCATTTAACATGCAGTTTTTTCACTATACCTATATTTAAAAGCTTTGTACTGCACCACTGCTGATTTTATTTGGATTCACAAACTTTTTTGTCTGAACCTCTATTGTCTATTTACTTGGCAAATATTTATAATATTTAATAGTTAATATTTCAATAATGTATCAACCTATTTGCATGTTGACATTTATCTGATGATGGTTAATGGTCACTTGACGTGCAGGTCAACACCTAAAATGTGTTTTGTTTTGAAAATATTTTTGTATTTTAAAATGATTTAATTCATTTTTACATTTTTATTATTTATTTATTTGCTTTTCATTAGCTCTCAAACCCCCAGCAGTTCCCTCATGAAGCAGGTTTACAAAAACCCAGGATGAGTCATTCATGTCCATCTTTAAAAACATACACAGTCTAGTTTCTCTGGTTTTCGAAGTCTTTTATTTTATTCTTTTATTTTATCATTGAAAAAAAATGAACGTGAAAAATGTTTCCATAACCCAGCCGACTGGAAAAGTGAGATTTTTGATAATTCAGGAATTGTCTTGGATTTCCTTTTTTCAAGGAACCCCCTGTCTGTCTGAGACCTCACTTTGAGAAATAGGATGCATTGCTTATTGTAAATAACCAAAATTATTGACTAAAATGTCAATGTTACCACAATATTATTATGACCTCCTTTGTGCCTACATGTCCATGAGATTATTCATTTAATTATTATTCATAAAATCCCCTTTCTAACTAAATCTTTATATATATCTTATATATAATTCTATTTATATATATATAGAGAGAGAGAGAGAGAGAGAGAGAGCGTAAGAATGACAGATAACCCTAAAATATTGAAGTAGCCCTGCAATTATTATTTTTTTCTTACTGCATTACTTCCTGATCTACAGACGTGATCTACATTCCTATCGTTTTTTTAATGCCATTATTTTGGCAAGGAGACTTGCAGTCTCAGCCCACAGTTGAGCTTTGTCCATGTTTCCATAACGGGAATGTCTGGGATGCTGTCAGTTTCTTATATGGTCACTGAAAGCTAATTCTCTGCAGGAAAAAAATTCAGCAGGACATGAGGCAATAAAACGAGTAATCATGATTGACAAAACACCTTGTGCCTCTTTTGCAGGCTCAGTCTGCTTTAAGAATCTCACCTGTTTTTTCCAAGGTGGACACGCATAAAACTGCTTTAGAAATATACTTTTAAAACAGGTATAATGATGTCTTACGGACAAAAACAACTTGTATTGTCCTTTGAGTGCGGTCCTTCAACAGTTTGACAGCTCACTCCCGCTACAGAAACAGGAAGTGACGTTCGGGCGATGTGGACCAATCAAAACGCTCATAGTCATTCATCGCGGGAGTCAGCCAATCGCGTTGCGAGTCGTGGAGCAGTACCTTTAGCTCTGTCACAGCGCTCAGAAAAACGATCAGCTGTTCTTCGTTTGTTGTAACTCTGGGACGGAAACCAGCAGCGGGTAAGTAAAAACCAGCAGTTTTACTATAGCTCAAATGTTTTACTTCATATCTGATACATATAGCTGTTTAGATATGTTAGAGAATCATTCTGTTCTGTCGCATGTTTTGAGGAGGAGGATAATGTTAAACAGGTAAAAACATAACTCAGTTTGAAGCTGTCAAGAACATGTCCAGATCATAAATCAAAAGCAATAGGAAATTATATATTGCTTTAAGAAAATGAAGCTCTTTTTTTATTACTATTTATAGTTGACAACGATTCAAAATATATCTGCATCTCTTTTTAGGCACGTCAAACTCACAAGCACATTTTAGGATTAATTGTGGCACATTTACACCTATTCTCATTACAGCCAAGCAAACAATAATACATTAGGATGATGAAGTTTTTTTATACAATATGGTACCACTTATGCTGATTAAAATGTAAAAAAAAAATGTTTGCATGTCATAAAAAGAAATACAGTACATATACAGATGGACTACACATTATAATTTATGCTGATTAAAATGTATGTATGTTTGTATATATGTGTGTGTGTGTGTGTGTGTGTGTGTGTGTGTTGAATATTCCTTTGAATTGTCTCATGACACAAAACCAACAAATGAACTGTGATCTCGCCTCTTGTTTGCTGTTAACAGGTCTGACCACAGGCATGGCAACAGCTCAGTCAGCGTTCACTTTGGCTGTGAGCATTCTGCTCATCACAGAGTTCATTCTGGCCGAGAAAGACTACTACGAGATCCTGGATGTACCCAAAGATGCATCTGACCGGCAGATCAAAAAGGCTTTCCATAAATTAGCCATGAGGTATCACCCTGATAAAAACAAAAGCCCTGACGCAGAGACAAAGTTCAGAGAGATCGCTGAGGGTGAGTCAGCATACCTGTGTAAAACAACACACGACACACCCTTCTGAACATTTTATGTGTTGATCAGTTCTTTAAGCTATGTATTTTTCATTCCCAGCATATGAAACATTATCAGATGACAATCGGAGAAAGGAGTACGATCAGATGAGGAGCAGTCCGTTCTCCAGAGAGAGTCCGAGAGGAGGCGGTGACCACTTCCATCAACATTTTAGCTTCAACTTCCATGATATATTCAGAGGCTCTGACAAGTTTGGACACAATCCTCATTTGCATAATAAAAGACATTTTGAGAGGCACTTTCAGGCCCACGAAGAAGCACGCAGCAGGCACAGGAGGCACTTCCAGCACTCTTTTGGTGGTGACAAGTTTGATGATATGTTTGAGGATATGGAGAGGATGTTCTCTTTTAATGGACACCAGACTCGGACTCAAAGCAAGTTTCACGGTTCCAGCAGGCAGCACTGTAGGACTGTCACACAGCGAATGGGCAACATGGTTACAACATACACAGACTGCTCTTGAGTTAATGCGCACATAGAAATGTCTTTTGGTTGTGTGGATTGAAACTGTAATTAATTCTGTTTTGCTTTTTTTGTGTTTTGGATCAGTTCTTATGACCTCTATAAAATCGTCTGCAAGAATCACATATTTTTGGGCATAACATCCTCAGTTTAGGGATCCTAAGTCTGACTGTTTACAAAATTGACCATCCACGACATATTAATAATGTTATTAACGGTTAATATTAACACTTATTCACAGTAAACATGATGACCTCATCCAAATGGCTAACAATACTTTTTCAGATATATTTTAAATACATTTCAAAAGATTTTTTTGTTGTTGTTTTAGTTAACTATTTCATCATATATTTTTGGCCTCTTTATAAATATTGAGTCTAAATTTATTTACTTACATTGATCTAAATATCTACAAAAAAAAAGGTTTTGCATTTACTCAAAATCCTTTTTAAAATTACATTTAAAAATGTATTTTTTTGTTCTTGAAGTACATTTTGTACTACAGCTTGGCAAAAAATATATTTCCTTAATACTGTAAACCTATACAGTATATAGCATATGTTTTAATTATATCTGTAATATATTTTGGCCAGAAAAAAAATTATATATAGCCAATATGGGGGGGGGGGGGGGGGGTTTTGAAATAGCAAGACACAAGTCATTATCTTTTTGTTTAGCTTTTTTTTTTTAATTCGGAGGTGAAATTGATATCACTTTAATTGTTGATTATTTATAAACTCTTAAGCTATCTATCATTTGTTATGAAGTCAAGATTTAGGGTCCTTAAACGCATATTTCGTTTTTAGGGTAAATGGTTTCCGCATTAGTTTACATCCGATGCCTTTAAAACACATAATTGCATTTAACATAAAGTGCATTTTGGAAGAGCCTTGGACCTGTTTGAGATATGTCAGTGATCACTAGAAGTCATTCAAAGTGGTTTAGAAGTTAAAAAGGCCTGAAAGCGTGTAAAAGTATTGTTTGCTTGATTTTGCACAATGTCATTTAATTATCTTTTTTGTTGTTGTTTGCTGTCATGTCCTTAGCAAGTATTTAACACAATTTGTATATCTTCCATCTCTGTTAACATCACACCAATGCAAGTAGCTCTTTTGAAGGGGAATTCCCTTACATGTGCAATAATGATCAGGAGCTTGCTGCTGAGGGATCCTGTTAGCTGTAGGGCTTTCCTGAGGAAAAAAAACCCACAGCTGTATATGATCTAATGAAGTGTCGTGCTGAAAAAAACGGTTACTATTTTGTTTCAGGTTTGGTATCATGTTCAATTTCCATGTAAATGGAATGTTTTTGAGCAATTACCTGAGGCACTTGTACAAAAAGCCATGTATAATCATTCTTTTTCATCTAAATAACCATTGAAATATATATATTGTACACTCCCTGTGGTTCTGTAAATGTGAATACATTTATTTGGCTCTCCAAAGATTTGATCTACAGCAAGACACTTTTGTCAGTTAGTTTAATCTGAATATTTATATTGCTGTGCCAATAAACAATTACCTCATGTTGAAGCTTGGTGTACAGTCAGAACGAAAAGCAGTATTAATAACCTTATATTTTTGCTATTTCTGAACATAATGTTAAGCTATAGTGTTCATGTTTTGTATTGAAATCTGGTTTTAGTTTAAATGTAACATCCATTTAATGTAAAATACAAGCAAGCAATGCTTGGGAATGAAAAACATAGAACGGAGCAACTGATTCCATCATAAACTAATATTCATATCAACATCAATAATAATTTTGGACTCCCCAAAGAATATTTCAAAACCTTTTTTTCTCTCGTCAAGAACGATTTAATGATCAAAAAACATCTATCCACTATACAGAACCTTTGGTACAATGGAAAGTTTCCTTGGATGTTAAAGGTTTTTCATGGAACCATGACACCAATAAAGAAGCATTATTTTTTTTAAGAGAACATGCAAATGCAGGATAATATTCCAGATGCTTATACAGTGCAGTCTGGAAGTCTAGTTAACCAAACTGTTGACAGTAGCCATTGACTTCCATAGTTTTTGATGCTTCCATAGTTTGGTGCAAACGCTTTTTTGGAACGATATGAGGATGAGTAAATACTGACAGAATTTTCATATTTGGGTGAACTATCCTTATAAAAATAATATTTGAAGATTCATTTCTGAATGTCTTAATATTAGGTTTGTCCCTTTTTTTGCTTCAATAACAGCAGCATGAACTTCACATGCTTCTAAGATGCCTATTTATCTAAATGGGGTATATATGCAGAGAATAGTCATACCCTTCACTGACTATGACATTACACTATGCTGTTTAGGTCAAGGGACTAGGGTATATGAAATGAAATACTTTGTTTAATTTCATGACATCCATCCAAAAATCAGGAACTGGAAAAAACCTATGAGGAAAAAAAAAATTTCTCAACAACTGGGTGTGTTCCAATTATGGAATTATGTGACAGTTGATGGAAAAACTTATCAGACTGTCGCGTGCAAACATTTTAAAATGTGGTGTATTGCATTTGTTTTACAATTTGGTTTAAAAGTAAGTAAATAAATAAAGTGATTAATAAAAACAAGAAATAAACGAATAAATAAATAAATAAGCTGATCTTAAGACTTATAGGAATACAATTAATTTGCTTTGTAACCAAAATAAATAAGTAAATCCTTAACTTGTCTTAAGGTTGAAAGGAATAAAATGTATTGCTTTTGTAAATCAAACATTTAAACAAACAAAACAAAACAAAAAACAAGTGAAAAATAATTAATTCAAATGTTTAGCTGCCCTTAAGTTTGAAATGAATACAACTCATTTATTTCTGTAAAACAAACAAACAAATAGAAAACAGCCAACCTACCAAACAAACAAACAGAACACAAACAAACATTTTAGCTGCTCTTAAGTTTGAACAGATTTTTCTTTTATAATCAAAACAGAAAAAAATAAATACATTAAAAATGTATTAGCTGCCCTTAAGTTTGAAAGTAATACAACTCACTTGCTTTTATAATCCAAACAAACAAACAAACAAGTAAATTAAACATGTTTTAGCTGCTATTAACGTTAAAAAGAATACAAATTATTTGCTTTTGCAATCAAAGTAACAACAGTTAAGGTTTGGGCCAGCTGTTAACCTCCTCTAACTGAATAGAAGACCACAAATGGTTTGCCATAAAGCTCTGCTATTAAATATACAGAGGACTCAAGCCAGGCCTGACAACAACAATTACAGCAGCATTGTTCTCTTACCCAGAATCAGTAAGCCACGTTACAGAGGTTAACTTCTTCAGACAGCTTAAGTGATCTGTTTACCTGTGCAGGCACTTTGGGAACTTATTTTGATAGAGTGCCAGTAAATAAAGAAGTTGAATAGGAGCTGTGTTGTGGTTATACTGCCCTTCCCTCATTGGGTTTGGTATTAATGGTCCTTTTGAATAGGAGTTGAAGAGAAGGGGAAGGAAAGCAGCTCTTTGTTTGAAAAGATAAAGCCCTGGCTACTGCTTCGGCAGAAAATGTAAATACTTTGGCAGGCGTGAAAAGCAAACATAAATTCATAAACCAATGGAAAAATTCACAGACATTTACAGATAGCGTGGAAGGGACAGAACCAAAATAAGGCTTATTTAAAGCCCATATAGATTTTTCTTTTAATATAACCTATTTAGTTAATCATTCATTTATTATTTACATATTTAACTTAACCTTTTTTTTATTGTCAAGTGCTCAGTTATTATCTTTCTGTAATTTCAGATGTCAAACAGAAGTGACTCACTGACACTATGTCAACATTTCTACTGCTAAACAGTTTTTTTAAATGCTGAAGATTAAAGTGCAAATGTAATTAGCTTGTGAGTTTTCATATCCTTCAAGCAGTTTCCCACATTTTATCATCCACAGCAGACAGGAAACAATTCCAAGGTTTGCCACAGACGTTGCAGAACAGTTAAACCCTGTCAACAGAAGAAAACAAATTAGAAAAACATAAACAGGTGTGTGGAGTGTACAAACGTAAGTTTCATGAAAAAATTTACAAACAATGAAACTATTTTGCATTACATATTATGGAAAATATTACTGACCCCAAACTTTTGAATGGCAGAGTGTGTGTGTGTGTATGTGTGCGTGTGCGTGTGTGTAAAATTTCATTAATACATTTCGGGTCAGTAAGATTTATTTTATTATATTTTATTTTAAAGAAATTAATAGTTTTACTCAGCAACAGTGCATTAAATTGGTCAAAAGTGACAGTAAAAAATAAATGCTGCTTTTTAACACTTTCTATTTATCAAACAATTCATGAAAAAAATGTGTTGTGGTTTTCATAAAAATATTAAACAGTCCAACTGTTTAGTATGTTTATGAAAAATGGTCAATCATAAGAAATGAAGCTGAAAATTCAACTTTGCCATCACAGGAATAAATGACATTTTAAAATATATTAAAATAGAAAATAGTTATTTTATGTTGCAATAATATTTCACAATATTACTGTTTTTACTGTATTTAAAATATATATATATTATATTTAAAATACTTTTATTTCATACCAAGTATAGTTCAAATCTATTATCATATTTACTGCCATATCACTTGAGAAATAAATTTTTTTATATAAAAATAAGTTTATTTGGAGTACTACTTGTGCACAATGCACTTTTCTTAATATTATACCTAAAATGTGTTTTAATGTCACTACTGATGAGGATTTTATGATCTTTGAATAATATTGGTCTTTAAATGCAACATATTTAAAGTATACCTAAAGTATACTTGTATAAACTTGTATTTGTAGTATACTTAGAATGAAATAAATGTATTTCAAATACATTTTAGTATATTTATTTTTCACTAGGTCCTGTAGGCTTGGCGAGCATAAATGATTTCTTTCAACATCATTCAAAATCTTACTGATCCCAAACTTCTGAATGGTAATGTAAAGTATTTTTGGGTTTATTGTGTTTTCTTTAGTAGATAATTGATATATTTTTCATTTTAATTCATGGAAGTCTGTCCATAATTTCGACTTAAACCATGTATTATTATAGTTCCTAATAAAGTTACCACAATAAGTTGTCTGATTTTTACTGACATTTACAAGACTTTCATCTTGACAGCTTCAGTGTATGTTAAATGCATAGATGCAACAAAAATAACGGCCTGTTGACACAAATGACAGCAGAAAACATTTGCCAGGGGATTCAAATTATAGCTGATTAACTATTGTCAGCGAGATTAGTTGTTTACACAGTTTGGGGCCATACATTTCCACCCACCAGCGCACATAGCGTATTCATTTATGTGCCAGAACAAAGTTGGTAGATGACGTGGAAGTTGTGACAGATCTTAGTAGATGATTTGTATGTTGTTTGAATTGCACATTAAGCTAAACCTACCTGCCAAAGCCCATTTTTACTCACATTTGATGCTTGTCAAGTGCTTATTTTTGTTATTCATACACCATACTAAAAAGAGACAAAAGTATTCATTATATAATCAAATGTAAGACGTTTATCTTGACAACTTCAATGAATGTTAAGTGTACCGATACAACAAACATAACAGCATATGTTGATGTAAATAACCACAGAAATCATTTGCCATTTTGCCAGTATAGCTTATTAACTATTGTCATAATAGTTATAAGTTTTGGGCCATAGATTTCCACCCAACACCGCACAATTTCTAGCATATTGATTATTCGCCAGAACACAGCGGTAATCTCAGTCGACTGAAGTGCTGAGGTCTCATAAAATACACCCGGTTCTTTTATGAGTAAGCCTCTTTACTTTCATTCTCTGCACACCTGAAAGGGGAACTACGGGAGCCAGTCAGTTGATATTTAAAACCTGTGTCATGAGAAGGTGAAATGAATTAACTGCTGTTTTATGAGCTTAGAACAATACATGGCAAAGGAGTCTTTGCAAATACTTATTCACACTCTGGCTAAAATAAACGAAACAGCATTGAATTGGTGCCATTTTTTAGATATGCATGAAAGGAACATGAAAATCCATATACAAAAAAAAAAAAAAGGTTTTCTGTCACTTGTTTTTTTGAAGCGTCCCACCTCAGATGACATTTCTCAGCATTCTGCAGCTTTTCTCTTGCTGTGATTATCAGATTGGTTATTGTTTGGTGCTTCTCAACACATTTTTACAGGACCAATAAACTAAAGTGCCGTTGACAGCTTCTGACCAGAAATGCAAATGTTTTCACAAAGGAGAAGGAATCCTGGATAAACTAGTGGTTAGTCCCCCTCTCTCTCTCTCTCCCGCTGTCTATCTTTTTTCATGGATGGAGATATGGAGATTATAGAATAGAGGGACTATGAGTCCTACCTGGTCTTCATTTCCAAAAAGAGAAGTAGAGTATCACTGACAGCTCCATGTTATGTTGACGTGGCACATTTAAATGGACCCATGTATATAACAGGCCGCATTGCTAAGTTGGCCAGTAAAACAGTAGTCGTTCTACAATATATCTGTCCACATATAATCACTGAGACATAGAGGACATTTCCAGTTGAACACAGTTGAGCTCTACATAAATGCAGAATTAGGTTTTCCAAGGCCAGAATGGTGAGTTTTTTTTTGACTCAAGCATGTACATGTAGCATGCATTGTTTTATGTAGTATTTATTTGCTTGATTATTTGAAACTTGATAAACCATTAATTGTTTCAGAAATGTATATTATATTATATGAATGGTTTATTTTATTATTTATTTATTAGAAACCACAGGCACATATTTAATAAACTTTCTACATTTATAAGATTTTGATGAGAAACAAGACAGCTCTAATACAGTCATTATTTCACAAATATGTACAAAATTCAGATTCATGCCTATTTTTTTCTTCTTGCTTTCTTGCAGGGATCTCTTGAAAATGACATCAATCAAGATTTTCAGGATGCCATTGATGTAATTCAGCGTCACTCTCAGATACGACACTGTGACAATGGTACCATAATATATAATATTAATATGAATGTAGAAAAAAATTTAATATATTCTGCAGTAGTATTAAGTATAAATGATCATCCTTATTATTATTCATTCTCTTCTAATTGTCTCTTTCAGAAAATAAATACTATGAGAATCTGGAAAGTCAACAGTCCTCTGTGAGACATGCCATCTCATACTATCAGTTCACACCTCATTTTGAGCCTCCAGGACCGATGTATGACTGGAATGAATCCTCAGTAGGTTTACAACTCATTTCATTTGTCACTTGAATTGTTTCAATGGTTATACCGTGATATTTTACTCATGTTTTGTCTCTCTGTATCTGCAGTCATGGTCTCACATTGTGCCAGATGTGTCTCTAGGGCCATTGTGTTCTGCTGAGCCTTCAGTGTTTTACTCGAATTTACCACAGCGCCACGGAAAAGGTACAACATTATTAGGTTTCTGTGTGCTTGAAAATTTAATGATTCAATATGTGGGATAGTATGTGCTAACGTTAAAAGGATGTTTTGGATTTTTCTCTCTAAGTGCATTTAGTAATAACTGTACTGCATAAGCAAATCACTTTTTTTCAGAAATAATAACCTAATTCATTCAAGTAGAGTAGACATTAACATACTCCTAAAACTGACTGTTCAGCTTTTTCACGGTTCACAGTTTTCAACAAAGTTGAGTTCTTCATAATACAGAAGTGCTGAATGCATCATGTATTCCTCTTCCTCATTAGGTCGTAAGAAGTTACGCTTATATGAATATTTGCACGAGGCTCTTCACGACGACAACATGGGCGACTCCATCCAATGGACGGACCGAGGGAGCGGCATCTTCCACTTCATCTCGAAAAATAAAGAAAAACTGGCCGAATGCTGGGGTCAGCGCAAGGGCAACCGCAAGACCATGACCTACCAGAAAATGGCACGCGCTCTCCGCAACTACAGCCGCACGGGTGAGATTGTGAAAGTGCGTCGCAAGCTCACCTATCAGTTTAACCCAGCTATACTGCAGCGATTGAGCTCACTGTCAGGTTACAGCTCGGGCCCTTCGTCCAGAGACATGGCCCTTCACCAGCAAGGCTCTGCTGAGCACGTCTACTACAGCTCTCCTCTACCAGACTGTCATTACTGGTACGGCCAATACTCTTACCAGGCCGAGTACGATCTCGCTACTGTACTGACAATGCATGAGGACCCCAAAATTGGCGTTTCAGCTCAGTGATTCTCAAAAGAGCCCATTCCTGTCATGCCATGAATTCTGAGATTCTTTCAAATAAACTTTGACATAGTACAAATGTACAAAATTACCTACAGTGCATTAGAAATCAGTGGATGCATGTAAATAGGATGTTATACTGGGTAAAAGTTTGTAGTCAGTAAGATTTTTTTTTTTTTTAAGAAATTAATACTGCTATCAGTGAGGATGCATTTAATTGATCAAAAGTGACAGTAAAGATTCTATATCAAATAAATAATTTTTAAAAAGTATCACTAAAAATCCTGCTAAAATTCAGCATTGACATTGCAGGAATAAATTACAATTGAAAATGTATTAAAACAGAAAAACAGAAAACAGTTATTTTACATTTTAAATTGAAATAATATTTTACAATCTTACTTTTTTTTTTGGATCAAATGAATGCAACCTTGATGAGCATAAGAGACTTCTTTAAAAAAAAAAAAAAAAAAAAGGACCCCAACCCTTTGAACCGCAGTGTATATGTACAGCAGCCCTAAAAAGTATTTGGACACTCAAAATATATTAATTATTGCATTAAAAAATGACAGCAGAGCGAGCACTTTGTTAAGCAAAACATTTCATCAAAAGAATATAGAATATATATAAGAAAAAATGGTTCATGAAATATTTTAATATTTTGTATGCAATTAAATAGCATTATTATTATACAAGTGTCATATCTACTTTTTGGGATCGCTCTACTGTTTGTTATAACAGTCTGTCTTCATATTTATTTACTTTTCTCAACTTGTTTACATAAGATCATTTGTTTTATCGCTCAAATAAAGTTTCCTGTCTTGAGAATCCCAATCAATTTGCTTGTTAAACTCTCCATTGTAAAACACATACGCTTGAAACCGCTGTATAAACGTTTGCGCTGATTTCTTTGCAAATGCATTTGGCCAAGCTTATCTAATTTCACAGAGAGAAGATTCTTTGTGACTGCTTTCTGTGTCATATTACAAACCGATCTCAAATCACCTTCCTCTTTGTAAGATAGCAATCAAACTCTTATGTGGTGCTGCTGTATAATTTTCAAACTGGACAATAAACAGTGGTCTCATAACAACTGTGCTGTTTTATGATTGAAGTTTTAAACATTGCATTTCTCTCATCTATGTTGCTTTTCATATTCTTCTGTTCTTGATCATTTGAGCACAAATGAATGTGTTTTTTTATGCAGAGCCTGCGTTTCATTGTTAGGTGGCTGTGGTTGTTATCTGTAAGAGTGAAGAGGATGTGGTTACTGGTTCCATAAAGGTGGATGCTAGAGATGTGTGTTAGACCGAGATCAGGGTGTGTATGTTTGGGCCGACAGAAACTGTGGTTTGGGGTCAAAAAATGGCTGGTTATTTATGTACGGTCGTACATCATTTGAGAAAGGCCTGTTCACTCCCACAGCCCCTTGCTATTGATAAAAAGAGGTCTGCACCTTTTCGGCGAGACAGAGTTTTGTGGAAAACACAGTAATAGTAACAAATTCTTCTTTTCATAAACGATTGGTTATTCATTAATACAACGACACCTGAAACAGCAATACCAAGAGTAAGAACACTAACATGGTAAGTATTGATCCATTTTACAGTTTTGTTTTTTAGTATGTATTCTACAGTGGCCCCAAAACATATTTGGGCAATTCAAAATGTATCAGTGTCATTATATTAGAGCAAACCAAACACTTTTTAGTGGCCACTGTTGTGTACGAGTTAAGAAATAGTTGTTTCTTCTTACCAGAACAGTCCGCAGGAATATCAGACTGATTTGGAGGTGATTCTGGAATTTCTTGAGGAGCATTACAGACAGGAATCTCGAAGAAAAGCCCTATGGAACAGTAAGAAGGAAGCTTAAAGGGATTGAAAATGCTGTCATCAATTACAATAAAAAATATGTATATATATGAATAATTTTTCTACTTCCAAATGTCATGCGTTACTTGCAGTTTCTTTGTATAATTTGAGAGAAAAAAAAATTCAATGCACCTTCATGTTTTTTCTAAACTATAATTTCATTTCTTCTGTGGAACACAGATTTTTTTCAACTCTTTTTGTCAGTGCAATGAAACTAAGTCAACCCAAAATCAGGTGTGCTTCATTGTATTGAACGTGCACTTGTAGTGTAGTGTATACTTGTTCAAATCTTAAAAGTGTATAAGCACACGTATTTTGGTGTGTTGACTAACATACTAAAGCACAAGTAAAGTACTTGATTTCATTTTGTACTGCAGTGTGTTATTCGATATTACATTTTGCAACGTATTATTTACTAATATAATGCAGTTAATATATTTTAAATGTATTAAATCGCAACTTCCTAATTACAAATGATTAATTACAAATGTATTTAAATACATGGCATACAAGTTTCAATAGAAATTACATTAACGTATATTTTAGTTGACTATAAATGCTTGTTAGTACACTTTTAAGAAAACATATTTCAAAAAGACAATATAATATATAATATAATTATGAAATTATATTATAAATGAACATATAAAGGTGTACTTAAGTGGGTCAAAAAATCACTCTAAAGTTTTGTTAATTGCATTTAAAATGAATTGAAATGATAATACAGTTTAATGTAAATGCAACATGCGATTAAGTGTCTGAAAACTTACTTTCAGCTCACACGTAAGTATATTCCTTTAAAGTATATTATTAATGATCAGTTCTCTTTTTAAATGTATGCATACTTTTGTGTATGTCTTTTTCACAAGGGAATAGTGTCCAAAAAAAAAAGCAATGGTCCTATTGACTTTTATTGCACGGATTAAAAAAAACACTGAAATGATCAGTCTGTTTATCATCACTAAACTGGTTTTGTAATGCACTGGCAGCAAGGGATCTTTCTGTCATGTCAACCAGTTCCTTTAAAGTATATTATTAATGATCAGTTCTCTTTTTAAATGTATGCATACTTTTGTGTATGTCTTTTTCACAAGGGAATAGTGTCCAAAAAAAAAAGCAATGGACCCCATTGACTTTTATTGCACGGATTAAAAAAAACACTGAAATGATCAGTCTGTTTATCATCACTAAACTGGTTTTGTAATGCACTGGCAGCAAGGGATCTTTCTGTCATGTCAACCAGTGAAGATGTGGACATATCTAGAGAGAAGCTACCTGCTGGAGAACATTCTAACAATGTGTTAGAAAAAGAAAAGTCCCAGCTGCAGCCTCCTGCACCTGCAGCTCAGCAGGTAAACCATTCAGTTCAACACTTTGTGTCATTCTTGCAGCAGTTCTTTTCTATTTTAAAACCAAGTTTTTTTTGTCAAATCAATAGGTCATGGGATCTCTAGCCAAAGCAAACGGATCTGACTCATATACAGACTGTGGAATGAATTGCAACAGCAAAGCTCTCGATCAATCAGCGGTCCTTCACAATGCACCCGACGGGCAAGTGTTAAACGCCCTAAATGGACCAGAGAGACCTTTAACTCTGAATACAACACCTGAAAAGTGTGCCGAATCATTGCCCAGCATTACACCTGCAGAGAAAGGTCAGTTCTGCTTTTGTGGTTTATTTTGATGCTATCTCGAAGGTGAGGAATAACCTAGAGGAACTGCAGCACAGGAGCGGCCCGTCCTACCCATAACTGCCAAATAGAATCTCAGTTCTCCCTCATTTTCTCTGGTCTTGTACACCATTGATGTTTTAGAGATGCTTATCTTAATTATGCCTATCATAATACAAGCCTGTTTTTATGGGAAATAGTTTCCATAGGCCTTTGCCTACACACTTGAACGCCGTTTGACCGCAGTCATCTCTATGATTGCAGGGAAAAAGCTACGTCTTTTCCACTTCCTGTTCGAGATGCTCGAGGACCCAGGCATGGCCCACTGTGTGTCCTGGGTGCCCGCTTCGGCAGGCATCTTCCGCTTTTCTGCCAGGAACAAGGAGCGAGTGGCTGAGCTATGGGGCCAGAGGAAGGGCAACCGGATGCCCATGACCTACCAGAAAATGTCCCGTGCCCTGCGAAATTACGCCCGCTCGGGGGAGATCATTAAAGTGAAAAAGAAACTGACTTATCAGTTTAGTTTAGCGACCCTCTCTACTTTACAGAGCCAACATGGTGTAAAGAAAGCAGCATGTGGATCGAAATGAGAGCTCAATGATTGTCTCAAGTGTGTTACGGTCATTATTTGTTACTCTCATGATATCTTAATTGCCTTGGTAATAGGAGGAGGGTAAAATTAGTTTCTATTTTTCTTGCTCGATGAAGGTGATGAACTGTGGTGTTTGTATAGCAGAATCTTACCTAAATAATTTACTTTTTGCTGTTCTTTGCATATCATGATGCATTTAAAATAGTATGTCTTTTAAAAACATGTCTCTTATAAATAAATAAAAAAATGCATATATAGTAAACCTACTTTTTATATATATTTTTTTCAGTTTCTTTATCAGTTTTTTCAACTGGCATTTGAAAAGAGCCAAAACAAATAAACACAGGCTAAACATCTTCGTCCCGTACTGCTCATTTGTTCCCAGTAGGTGGCAAAGCTGCTACACTGCTTTTATTTTGATTTTGTCACTTGCTGATTGTTGTTCAGTACAGTTGTGCTTTTTTTTCTGGACAACAACATAATTGTTAACAACTTAATGGCAAAAAGCTGATGCTAAACATTACAAATTGCATTGTGATTTCTAACATCTCTATTTTTTTAAAGTGCAAATCAATGTTTTAGTATTATTTATATACTATTATAGTATTTATCATTATTTGAATTAGCTTCTATTTTCATATTTTCAGTTTTTATTTTTATTTTTAGTTTAATGCAATTTTATGTGATTTTAACTTTTTTATTAGTATATTTAGCTTTAATTTACATTTTTAGAAATTATTATTTTTAGTACTTCAACTTAAACTTGTTTTATTTCAGTTAGTTGCCAATGCAACAGTTGTAGTTTTCGTTTACATTTTTATTTCAAGTTAATTTTTGTTTTTCAAGCTCTATTTCAATTAAAGAAAAGTATTTTTGATAGTTAATTTTAGTTTGACTCACAAAATGTATTTGGAAACCTGCGTAATGGTTAAAAATGTATAATTATCATTGAATGGCGTATCAAAATCTCAAATCAAGTGGCATCCACAAACAAATTATGCTTTGCTTTTCTCAGAAATTGCTTCACTTTTCTGATCCACTTTTGCAATTAGCATTTTTTAGTGAATGCATGAAGCCAAACATTGTGAGCACAATTATTTTACCATTTAAAACCAAACAAACTTATTTTCATGAAACGCTAAATGTGCATGTGCCGTCTTTCTTTACAATAAATGCCACTTGCTTTCAGATTTTGTTACATGCTGCAATAAAATGCATTCATTTTTAAGTATGGCTTAAGTGTTTGAATGCTTTTTGGAGCCACTGTAAGCAGCTGTTGAGGCCGATCTCTTTACTGGCATCATTGTGGATACTGAAGTTGGCCCCAGAGCTATTGACAACACTCTACTAAAAGACAGATTCTTGGTTTGGTCTCTCTGACTGACTGACTGACTGGCCACAGGGTGCTCCTCACACATGGTATTGTGTGATTCTGAGATGGTGTTTCTCTCCCTATATAGTCCCACAGAGTTTTAGTCACAGGGAGGAGTGGAATCTATTTCTGCAGCAAGTATTCATGCTTCCCATGATAGATCACTACATCTAAAGCCCTGCCTGCTCCATTCTGAACGCACTGAATCTTAATGAGATGTTGAAATTCTGAGGGGATATCTGTTCGCCTTTGTTTAGGTTCCCATGTGTGTGTGTGTGTGTGTGAGTGTGTGTGTGTGTGTGTGTGTGTGTGTGCGCATTAGTGCAAGCAGGTGCCACTCTGACTCTCTAGCCTGAGCTTTTTATGGTGACCGTGAGAGCTAAATCCCCATGGGCGTCATGAACCTTTAACCACCAGTCTGGTCCAAATGGTTTTGTGTGTACTTTGTGGCAGGCCAACATGACAGTTCCCCTGCACCCTGCCTTTAGAGCAGTACACACAGGGTTATAAATGGGCCCCTCGTTTGGAGGGTCCGATACCAATAAAGGCCAAAAATCATGCTTAAGGGGATAGTTACCCAAAAATAAAAATTCTGTTGTAATTTGCTCACACTTAAGTTGTTGCAAACCTCTGTTAGGTTCCGCCAAACAGTTGACGGTAGCCATTGACTTCCGTCAACTGTTTGGTTCCAAACATTCTTCAAAATATCTTATTCTATGTTCAACAGAAGAAAGAAACTCATATAGGTTTGGAACAGCTTGAGAGTGAGTATGACACGATTTTCATTTTAGGGTGAATTATCCCTTTAAAATCCACTTAGTCAGTCAAGATGGTTTGTTATGCAAGAGTATGGCATGTCATTCATAACCTACTTACTGTACATCGCACATTGCCAACTAAAAAAGTAATTTCAAATTAATTTAGCTAATGGGACCACATACTTGTGAGAAATCCCATTCTAAACAAAGGTTTCTTTAACGGCAAGTGCAGCTCAGCTACGGATTGAATGACTGCTGACTAATTAATGTCTTACAGTCTTTCAGAACAAGAACAGCATGAAATTACTAAAGAAGAGTCCTGGCTTAATACGTAATATATGTTACAGGAGCATTAGAACCATCTACTATTACTTAGCGTCATTCATATGACCCTCGGAGAAGCTGACATCATCTTTGGCATAACCATGTCGTCATTGACAATTAAAATAAAAGACATTGGGTCAACTGTCATGTGCTGCAACCATTAAGTAAATAGATATTTTTATTACACCTTGACATACATTACACATTAATGTTCAGTTTTTAATGTAAAGGTAAAACGTATTTTTAATAAATATCATTGATTATTCATTATATAAATATCATTATCTTACATTTTACCACAAACTAACATGTTGTGCCATAAAAAGGTCAAATTATTTGATATTTTACAAGACTTGAGACACAGAAAAATGCATTTTTGATTAAAAATGTAATGTATTTTTTCAAAATTTGCATCATGTCATTGACCTCTGTTAGTTTCAAACAAATGGATTTCAAATCTTTCTTTCTTACTTGAGATATATGATCATAAATTACATGTAATTGCTCACTTAAACTATTAAAGCTTCGGGGCCTCAATGTGTAAACTGCTGTTACGTCTGCAAGAAGAAGGGCCTGATTTATAATGAGAGTTATAGTGTTAACAGGATAATTAGAGTCTTGACAATGGCAACAATCCCATGTTTCCACCGTCTTTCCATGCTAGTTATGTCAAATGTCAGAGTTCAGGTTGGCATTCTAATTATAGAGTATAAAAGCATTGCTCAGGCATCTGAACAGAATTTATAGTCTTGGTTGTTCAGATCACCGCCCTTGGCCCTCATCCACATTAGATCAAAATGATCTCTGGCACTTGGCTGAAGGGTGAAGTAAATGTTTCCTATTTTTCTCACTAAGCCCTAAATATCACCCAGAGGCTTTCTAGAGAAAGGGTGGCGCTTAGACACTGGGAACCCCTGGATGACAACATCACCTACTAATATCTCTTTCATTCAGCCTATAGTGAATGCCCTTGACATGGGCCTTGCCAAGCTTTATAGTAAATCAGTCACATCAACCACCGACTGGCAGGGCCGTATCTTCATTACAAACACCTCACTGGCAGGAATAAAGACCAAGTATTAAAGAGCAGTTCGCATATGTACATATATTTACACATATAGATAAATATGCAGCATATTATTTAAAATGTTTTATGAAAAAATTATTATATATTACATGTGACCCTGGACCACAAAACCAGTCATAAGTAGCACGGGTATATTTGTAGCAATAGCCAACAATACATAGTATGGGCCATAATTTTTTCTTTTATGCCAAAAAGCATTAGGATATGAAGATATTTTGTAAATTTCCTACCGTAAATATATCAAAAAGTATTTTTTGATTAGTAACATGCATTGCTAATGACTTCATTTGGACAACTTTAAAGGCTTTTTTTTTCAAAAAAATTCAAAATTTTGATTTTTTTGCATCCTCAGATTACAGATATTCAAATAGTTGTATCTCGGTCAAATATTGTCCTATCCTAACAAACCATACATCAATGGAAAGTTTATTTATTACCTTCAGATGATGTATAAATCTCAATTTCAAAAATGTACCCTTATGAGTGGTTTTGTGGTCCAGGGTCACATATTACTAAATATAATATAATATAATATAACATAACAACACATTTTTATATATATTACATTTTGATTGAAGGGTCAAGCATTCTGCATAAAAATACCCTGCAGATGTCTTTGTGATATATATTCAAAGCAATGCCATCTTGTCAACAGAAATACCTTATTTTTTTCTGCAATGCAATGTTATCCAATGCCCCTCTCGCTGTCTGACTCCAGCTGGTGAGGAGCATCTAATCCCAGGACTTTAGGAGCGAAGGGGAGGGAGGTGTTAGGGATGTTTTTTGGGCTCTATTATCAAACACAGAGAGGAGTGGCTAAGATGAGAGCTATATAAACCCAATTTATTCATCACCCCCAGATCTGTTACTTTCTCCTTCGCGTTCCTGCGTTGCCCTCATCCTCATTGACTTCCAAACTCTCTGGTGAAGCTTTCCTCACCTCCGTTACTCCATCATAACACCCCTTGGCTAAAGGACACCCCTTGCCACACACACTGGGCAGCCCAGACTTACCTTCAACTGCTGCCTGGTCCACCGGAGAACGGCTCAACATGCCTGAGCCCACAAAGAAAGGTGAGAACCAATCATGTCCATCACTATGCCACAGATTACATAGTCTGATGGGGAATCTGTTGATCAAGAAACAAAAGGAAATGTTTTAGGATGGCAAATTTGACCAAATCAAGATGTACAACAACATTATCAGTGATATCACCTGAGCATTACTAACAAACATGCTGATAACAAATTGGCAGCTCCGCTTTGCTGGTTTGTTTCACCTTTTTCATTCTAATCTGAGTTTGAGTCAAGTTTTTTAACTGAATAGGCTTGAACCAACAAGGACTAACTTCACCTTGCAGAGTTTTCTTAACTGCATATGGCAAACATACACAGTATACAATGCTGCATTATAGAAAGATAGCAAAAAATTTCGAAAATTGTGTATTTTGAGTCGCATGTAATGAACTGACAGTTTATACACCATAAAACATAACATATGTTAGGTCAAGGTGGTTGGTAGAAGCAGAAGCAGGTGAAGAAGTTTGCATCATCCCTACAGTCATGAGAAGGACAAAATGACTCAAGCAGACATAAAAAGCTCAGGGATGATCAGGAGCGACTTTGGAATTCACATTGTGCTGGATGATGAGGTGATCCAGGCAACTTTATGAAAAGCAACTATTGTAATGCCCCATTGTTGCTATGATGGATGGTGCATAGTCAAGGTGATTAGGAGCGCAGAGTCAGCTCAGCTATACGGGATTCTGGGTATGGAATGGTGCTGACTTACTCTGCGCTGGGTTTCAAGTCATGGAGCCCAGCTTTACTGTGGTGCCAGAGGCATTTCTGATGGATGATGCAATGCTGATGGCCCGGTGGGGATGCTACGCCTTCAGATGGACAAATATTTCAGGGGTGATGATATAGAGATCAGCTTCCACTGCTGACTGAAGTATGAGGATGCGATATTGTGTGTGCTCTTTGACTTACATTGCATCATGATTATTATTACTGAATGGGAAAGACTGGCTTTAATTTATTGGATAGTATATGAAAGCAGATCTCTCATATGCATGAGCACAACAGCTCTGAGATTTCATCATTCGTGACAAGCACCAGTGACATTTAAATTTTATTTTTGGTCAGGCTATGGCTTTCCTCTGAGGATGACTCATATTTTAATATCGGCCTCTAAACATAGCCACACTGGATGGGATCCGTCCACTTCTGGACAATGGGGATTATGATGCAGAATGTGGGTGATTTGGGAGATTGATGTTATGGAAGCTATTTTGATGATATTCATAAACATGGTCATAAACAGGCAGGTGGCGCGATCCATTTCGGTACAGGGTTTGCAGATGCGCCCAACACCCATTGTAAATGCCATCGGGTAGATCGTGACGATTTTTGTGGGTTGAAAAATGAATGAAAAGATGCTTATGGTGACTGAAAACATCTGTCTATCAAGAAAACATACATCAAATATTTTTGTCTTGTTTTCCAGTGAAAATGTCTAAACATTCTTTAAGGATTAGTTCACCTAAAAATAATAATTCTGTCATAATGTACTCACTCTCATGTCGTTGCAAACCTGTTTGAGTGTTGAAGAATATTGGTATCAAATCAGTTTTGGTGCTTATTGACTTCCACTGTATGGACAAAAAAAAATCCTTAAATTATAATCTTTTATGTTACAGAATTTTACATTTGTTTTGGTGAAAAACACCTGTAAAACAACATAAATGTACCTGAAAACAAAACTGGATAAGACATTAAGATATTATTTGACATATTTTAAGCATACATCTAATGAAATTCACCAAGATTGATGTTTAAAAAAAAAACAAAAAAAAAAAACAATTTGCCAATGTGGTGAGAGAAAAATAATTGATTAGAAATGTATTCTCTGAAAACAAACCATAAAATCTTACAATTTTGCTTCTCAAGTAAATTGACCTTGCTTTAATGTTTTTAACAAGACAAAAATTGCGATTAAGAAAATGATTTTGCAGTGCAACTGTCCTTTTTTTTTTAAAGTAACAAACAATTGGTTACTCTGAAAGATGAAAACATAGTTTGAGATGATAAGCCAACTGTAATATTTAATTACGATGGATTCCATATACAGTAGATGCCCTCCATAAATAACCTCAAGAGAGAGTATTAGACTTTGTGACCATGTCTGTTTGAAAAAAAAAAGATTGTCCTCATAAATTTGGGGGAACACCAGAGTCCAAAATGAACTTTGCACCAGCTAATGGAGTGTGAATGGAGCAAATTTAGCTCCATTCACACACCATTGTAAATAAATATATAAATAAATATTTATTTGCAGTCATGAATTATGCATTGCTTTATATTAAAATAGAGTTAGAGTTATTATGCTTTATTAAGTATAAAAAATTAAAACTCTTCAGGTTTGTATATATACTGTATATATATATATACTGTATATGTAGACATTGTTGCATAGTTGTTTTATTGTTATTATAGTGGTTTTAATGTGAGAAATATTTCGCTTATGTGTTGCCATGATAGTTTGGAGAAAATAACATTTTACGTATCCTACAAAACATTTTTCCTGTGTTTTATTTGTAGAAGGTCTGTATGTCATTCGTTTTAATTATGCACGTCAATTACTTTAACTATCATGTATTATGTTGCGGTTCCTTATACAGTTACCAGCCAACTGGCAACTTTTACTTGTGTGAGTGTACCCTGCGTATTTCACTCTCACTTTTTCTCAAAGCGTTCAAAGTGTCGTTCCTTCATGTCAGATCACTCATAAATCAACACCAAGAGAAATAACACATTCAAGCTGTCATCTGCTCTCTGATGCCTGTTGTTCTCAGAGCCAGCAAAGTTTGCACGACTTCCACGTACAATAGTACTTTTTTACAGTTTTATCATAAAAGATTGATTCTCAAACTAAAAGCTGTATACACTTTTTTGTCGATCTTTATGAACCTATTATGAATCTTTTTTAGTCCGTGTTGGTCGTGACAATAAAAAGTTAGCTGCAGTGCATTCGCTTGTCAGACAAAAAGCATGTAACTGAAAATGTTCTTTAATAAATGAGGTTTGAATCCTATCTATATTAAGCTGGAGGGCCGGCTAGTAACAACCGTTGGTGTGTGGGGGGTCAACATGAGCCTGTCTGTCCTCACGGCAGCAGTAGGGACAGCTGAACATACCTGCATTCTGTTGTGCTGCACTGCGAGGGTAAAAAAATACCTTTCAAAATTGTCGTTATTGCTGGATGAGCCAGGGGGATCTCGAAACGGCCAGAATGCCACACCAGCCAGCTCAACCGTGACATAAATGGCTCTTTAATGGGTGGAAGGACCCACGTCAGTGCCAAATCTGAGCTGAGGGATCCAAAAGACGTGATCTGTGGGGTGGCATCATGCACAAGACAAAGAGAGAGAGATAAAATAAGATTAGGTTTCTAAAAAGATTCATTAACAGGTAAACACATCTTGATTTTAAATTATTATTATTAATATTATTATACATTATTTTCTCACAACATCCACAAGATAGAAAAAAGAGAGATAAAAAGGTTAGGGGTCTCAAAAGGCTAATTCAGGCAAAAAAGATGAATGATTAATTGATTGATTAATATTAATAATTATTATTAGTTACATTAATGTAGTGCTTTTCTCACGGCACTGACAAGACAAAAAAATAAAAAATAAGATTAGGCGCCTTAAAAGACTAATTTCATCAAGATTTAACATTTTTTAAATTATTGTTATTATTATAGAGTTTTTCTTATGACATGCACAAGATAAAGAGATAAAATAAGAAAGATCACATAATTAGGTAAAATAATTATTATTAATTAAAAAGTAATAATAAAATTTGGTGTCTCAAAAGACGAATTAATATGCAAAAACATCTTGATTTATTATTATTATTATTATTAGTTGTCATATTTATATAGTGCTTAGTGGGGGAATCATTACAATAATAATAATTATTATTATTATTACAAATGTTATAATTTTTAGTGATTAAATTCCTGCCAGCAGATGAGGGGATCAACTAATTTTTTTTTTTTTTTTTACATTACTGAAGGTCCCATATAACTGTGTCCTAAGTCTCATAAATTCAAGTATTTCATGTTTGATATATTATCATTATAAATTATCATACATGTGGCGGGGCTTTGGATAACGTTGCATTGCAGAAAAAAAGAAGGTATTTCTGTTGACAAGATGGCATTGCTTTGAATATATATCACAAAGACTTCTGCAGGAGACTTTTCAGGAGTTTTATACTCCATATGAAGATGACCAAGGAAATTACGCAACATAAGACAGGATGTAGCTACAGAACAGAGAATATAGTGAGTGACAATGAACTGTAGAAAACACCCAGTGAAGGAGAGAAGGACTGACAGAGACAGCAAACAAAACGAGGGAGCTGAAAGCTGAGAGATGTCAAAAATATCAAAAGGGCTAAACAAGGAGAAGCACACAGGTGTTCGCATTGGCCCTCCTCACATGCGCTCCTGACAGCAGGGGGCAGGAATGAAGCGGTCGCGCTCGGAACGCTTCACAGAGATCCTTTTGTGCCATGATCAGCCTAGGCTGGCATCCTCACAGAATTCACAGCAGCCCGAGCCAAGGCAACAGGAGCGGGTTGCCGAGACAAAGCTGCTGACATTTACATCATGTATAGTCTAGAGGAAGGTTTGTTGCTCAGAGGTTGCTCTGTAAGAGACCTAATGGAGCTCTCAGTAATGGCCCAACTTCATCATGGTCTCATGTTTCTCCTAAACCTCCCTAGAAGGTATAAAGAGAAAAATAAATCCAGTATACAGACATAAATACAGTATAAACACAGATCATTTGGTGTCTGCAGTATGTGATGAGAAATGTTTGAGTTATAGCTGAGTTTGAGTTGATAATGAAATGTCTGACTTTAAGTGCAGATTTCCAAGCACAGTTTGAGACATAGTTGAGATCTCTTTTGAAACTCTGAAGGAAACACGCGTGAGATTACAGGACATACATCACCGTTCAAAAATTTGGGGTTGGGAAGAATTTTTAAATGTCTCATATGCTTACAAAAGCCACACTTATTTGATCAAAAATACAGTAAAAACAGTAATATTGTGAAATATTATAACAATTTAAATGTGAATATTTGAATATATTTTAAAATGTAATTTATTCATGTGATGGTAAAGCTGAATTTTCAGCAGCCATTACACCAGTCTTCAGTGTCACATGATCCTTCAGAATTTAATCTAATATGCTGATTTGCTGCACAAGAACCATTTCTTTTTTAGCAATGTTATTATCCATGTTAAAAACAGTTGTGCTGCATAATATTTTTAGGTGAAATCATTTCTGCATGATTTCAAAAGACCAGCATTTATTTGTAACATTATTAATGGCTTTACTGTCACTTGATCAATTTAATGAATTTCCTGAATTAAAGTATTAATTTCTTTAAAAAAATATATAGTTTGTTTAACTCCTCTAATCACATTAGGGTCTGTAAGAGTACTTTCATCATGCTCTGCTGGGTTTACTATAACACTGTGTCAAGATGTGCCTCTTTAAACGGTTTGCTATATGTCTAGACATGTGCACCGCAACTAACACAATACTGCTCACTGACACCCAGTAAAAAAACAAAAACAGAATGCTTTAAAGACAGACAAAGCTGCACTCGTTCTTTATACAAATTATACAGTGGCCTAAAAAAGTATCCAGAGTTAAAATGCCATTATATTAGATAACAAAATATTAAATCAAGTGGCATTTATTATAAAGAAAAACAGCACAAGCAACTTTGTTATTTGGGACAATTTATTTTAGACAATTTTAAAGCCTCCTTACCTAAAATATAGGAAATTTCATGGAGCTGTTTTTCTTTTTTCCTGACAGATGATGGCCAACCTGAAGGTGAGTCGTGAATTTCTTCAGATAAACTTGTTTGCCTCATCCTGGATCAGTTTTTATGAGTGAATGGACAATGATAATAGAGAGTCACTGAGTTGCGAAGGGGAAAAAAAAACTTTAAACGTAGTCTGACAAAAAATAAATAGTAGGCATATTTTTTACAGTCAGTCAGTTACTAAAGCCTTTTACTATAATGACCCGATTAAAAGCATATACTGTACATGTGGCATTATATTAGCTTCCGCTTTTAATAATAAAACATTCATATGTTCATTACAGCATATACTGTAACAACAAATAGCTGCAATCCATTCTATATATATATATTTACAGGCTAAATATTCCAATTTTCACTCTCATCTAGGCCACATGAATTTTTTGCTTTAAATGGGGCCACCTGAGTTTCTAGGCATCTATTTATTTAGTCATTTATTAGACGCTTTTATCCAAAGCGACTTACAAATGAGGACAACAGAAGCAATCAATTGTAGTATTAAAACAACTAAAAACAGATCCAAAACTAAAAGCTAAAACTTTATAAATACTACCTATACATATTTTAAAAATAAAGAGATTAAATAAAAGTGACAAATGCATACAACAAAATTTCTAAACTTAACATTTAATTGAAAAACAAAAAAAAATTAAGCTAAAAACAATTCAAAATATTAAAGAACAAAAGGTATAAGAGTATAATAATGATTCTAACATAACACTAAGCCAAAAACCAAAAAACAACTACATTATATGTGTATGTACAGCCACACACATATACATATATACTGTATATGTACATACACATTTATAAATTCAATATATATATATTATTTCATTTCCATTTAGTTTGTTGAAGTATTAAAATAACTCAAATTAAATAAAACTAAAAACTTAATAAAAGACCATCACGAGGAGGCCTTCACGCGACGGCTGTCGCGGTAAACTAAGCTTTTTTTTATACCTTTTATACCTATATATCTAACAAAATACTAAATTAATTCAGCTGGACACACTTTCCTTATTTTCTCCGCAACAAATGGCCAAGCAAGCGCAGACACTGACAAGATACGCCATACAGAACGAGACCAAACATCTATCCAACAGCATCTATCCATTCATTCTTAACATATTAATATAAAGAGTAATTCAATGGCATTTTACTAGTTTAAGGGTTTTGAGTCATAAGATGGCGCCAATTAGCTGTTCTAGCTGTGTTTTGAAACGACTCCGAACAGTATGAAAAAAGAAGCTAATGTTGCCATGGTTAACGCTGATCATGGCAATTCCAAAACTTTAAATAAAGTAGCAATGTATGAAGCACAGTTTAAACAGATACAGTCAAACCAAGCAGTTTTCTGTTGGTCGATGTAATAAACCCATGTAAACATCCTGAACCCGTTGCGAAATCTGCATGGAGAAATCGTTCGCCCTCTCGTGAAATTCCAGATCACAGATACTAGCCTATCGATTAGTAGTTTGAGTGTCAAAACCACGTGAATTTGCCGTTAAAGTAGTGATGTTATGTTGCCATGGGCAACAGTAAAATTAAAGTAGGCCATAATACAAAAAATACCTGCTTAATTTGCGACAAGAAAGACCTAATAAACTGACCTGACACAAATAAACCACCGGTTGATTGAGTTCTGTGAGTGTATAAGTGTGTCTGGAAGTACTGATGTTGACATGTTTTGTATGACACAATTTCTGCTTTAAGCAACAAAGTACAGTATAAACATTCAGTAAAGCTAATAAGCGCACAGCACCACGTGCAAACATGGTGAGAACAAATGTGAAGTAGGCTACTCACCAGATGAGTATCACTGTTATTTCATATATCAGCCAGATGGTCTGAATCCCTGTATTCTGTCCAGCTGATCATGGGTTGTTGATTCAGATGACATTTAGGCTTAGGCCCTTGTTACCAGTGCACTGGTAATATACACTTCTCATTTGAGGTTCTAGAATGATTTTTGGCTTCGGAGCCATTATTTGTAGAGCTTCTGGCTCGTACAAGTATGGTTTCCTATCACATGGATAGCATTCGGACATAGTATGTATTATACTCGTTCTATCTACAGCCAGTGATAGAAAGAAATCATATATAAATAATTGACATATACAAAAAATGTTGAATGATGTCCATTTCACGCTTCAGTGATCATTTCATTTTCTTTCAATGTGTTGGGGAGTTCTCCATGTTCTTCTGTCCTGACAGTGGACATCTTTTATGAAAGACAAGCAGAAGTTTCTTTTGCTTGTGTTTTATGAACGAGGCCCTCTGTGTGTGTGTGTGTGTGTGTGTGAAATAACATTTATATATATTATATCTGTATATATAAATGTATAAAAGTGTCTGTGAGTGAGTATATTGTATCGTCTCCTGTCCTTCAGCATATATGTGCATCTGTATGTGTTGCTGACGCTTCATGCTTTGAAAGAGGCACTTGCATTCCCCCGCTATGTCTGTCACATACTCAGAGAATGTTGCCCCAGACTCTGGTGATGCCCCATCTGAGAATTCAGTTGTGATGACCCCGAAAGGTAGGTGTTCAACCATGTGTTTCCCCTCCCTTTGGTTTCCCAGTTTCACCCACGGCACTCTTACCTCACGTGTGTGAGAGTGTTTGTGTTTGTTCCACTGTGATTTCCACCAAATTATCACTTTGTGATCACAACAGTTTAGGTAAATCAGCACACGAACTACAAGTGTACAAACTACAGTATACACACACAAGCACACACCTTTTTTATGGGTTCACACTGACATACACAAATGAATGGCCCACACCTTAACCCACACCACGCAGTACTAATACCTATGGATGGCAGGATTTTGTTGATCAGTATATGGAGAAGTTTGATGTGAAGGTATAGTATATGAAAAGAAGCAAAGGACACTCACAGAAAGACACCTGTGCAGGCATCAACCATTTACTGTGCTTTCAAAATCAAGTTGACTGCAGAAGAAATGCAAAATTCACACTGACTGTGGTTGTTATGTACAAATATATGGATATTTAAAAATTTAAATGTAGAATATTTAAACTAATATTATATATTTGTCTTTTAAAGTATATATTTAATATAAAGTATATCTTAAATAAATATATACTAAACTTAGCACATCTATAAACCTTTGTGTAAGAGACTGTAGTTGTTCTGTATAAACATACTGTATGGATATTTAAAATATTTAAATGTACAGTATTTATATATTATATTGTATATTTTTATTATTAAAATGTGTATAAAATATTTAAATAAAGTCTAATAAACTATAAATTATAATAAACTATTAATAAATAAAGATACACATTTTGTGCAGGAGAATAATTCATTCTCATAATTGACTGTAGTTGTTGTGTACAAACATGGATATTCAGAAAATATAAATATTTTAAAACTAATATTAATTATGTTATCACTTGTATTATTAACATATATATATTTAAACCATATGTAATTTATGCAGAGAATAATTCATTCTCATTATTTACTAGTTATTGAGTTCAAATATGCTGATTAATAAATATATAATATTATATTAATATTTATATATTATTTGATTTTATATTTAAAAATATACTTCAAACATCTTTAGACATTTTGTACATGAGAATAATTAATAGAATTGTAAATTATTTTTAATACTCCACAAGTAGATGCTTGCAGAGCCTGTTGTACTTTGCCTCTTTTGGGATTTACAGTTTCATAGATGTACAGTGACGCCAGTATTTTCCATCATATTTAGTTTTACATGTTAATTAAATATTTAACATGTAAATATATGTAATGCACATATTTGACCAATTTAGTCACTTTACATCTATGTGAGTGAGTGTGTGCATGTGTAAGCATTTGAGTTGAAGGTGGCTTCCTGAAGTCTTGCTGCTCTAGCCTGGCTGTGTTTGCTGTACAGAGGCTAAAGTGGCAACCAAAGACACAGAGGCCATAGTGACTGTCACAGAAGCAGAGGCAGCCGTGCCCATGCCTGCTGCTGAGACCCCTCAGCCACAGCCTGTAGTAATTGTGGTGACTGAACTAGAGCCAGTAGAGGGTGAGGTCACAGACCCACAGCCATTAGTGACAGAGCCTGTAGAGAACGGCCACAATGAACCTGCGCCAACACAGGCTAAGAAGCATGTCGAGGTGACTGAGGTAAAAGAAGAGGAGCCCGGCACCCCAAAAGTTCCCGGTGAGTATTGCAAAGAGTAAAATCCTAATAACAACTTGCCAGTGTTGGGAAGCTTCTTTGAAACTAGTTTGCAAAGCTACAAGCTACATAAAAAGTGACAACATTAGAAGATATATTAAATGATATTTAAATGAACTAAAACAATTTTTAAAAAATGACAATAATTAAATAATGAAAGCAGTATTTCAGCATTCAGGTTTTTGTTTTTTTTACAGTGGACTTACTGATCACTATTGGCACACACATGCACACACACAAATATTGCCAGTATACAGCCAGTATTTTACATCTAAAAACAAGGAGGTTATTGAGATATTCATCTGGTCATTTGACCTTATGTGATGAATGTCATATGACCTTATTACATAAGTCTTCATTCTTGTGTAAAACATATTTACAATAAAAATCACACAAACAACAGTAACAATACAACAGTATTTTTTCTTTTCTTCTCTCATTACACTACATAAATTCTAGCTGGAAAAAACAACTGAAGTACTGTTAAATTGCTAAATATATGTACTATGTTGTTTAGTTTCTGTACTTTCTCCCCAACACTGCAAGTTGCATACGATTTGAGTCAAGTACATATGGAGCCAAAACTTTAATAATCCCTGACATCAACAGAAGCATTAATAACCAGTATTTTCCATCATATTTAGTTTTGTTGAACCCATCAGGGATGTTCAACTTGTCTAACCGTCTAATATCCCTGATCTGATCTACAGATCTTTAATGTTTCATCAGCACCACATGTTTTGACCCTGGTGTTTCTACCAGATCTCTCACTACCATCCAAAGACTCAAAGGTTTCTTTCACTTTAACCTGCAGGAAAGTCCTTCAAAGGAAATTCTCGTTTGTAATGCAAATGTTACATTTAATTCCACTTCTGTGGTCTTTAAAGCTCTGTACTGACAGTGCCTGTAAGATATCTAGCATGCATGTGTGTGATGCACAGTAAATCCCACAGCAAGTCCAAAAAAGTAAGAAAACTCCACTAAGATGTTATAATCTAGTTTATATGTAGACTGTTTGTATTTGTGTCCACTAACATTTTAATTTATACTGATCAGCACCTTCAATGAAGAAGTCTGCTGATACAAAAGCTACCCCTATAAAAGGTATTGTATGTCAACAGAGGACAGAGAAGTATATCAGTCAGTGTGTGTTTTGAGTGGAGATGTGTGTATATGTGCTTTGAGCATTTATACTCACTTTGTTTTCTCAGAAGCTTTAATAATGTGGCATTCAAACATTCAGGCCGCATTGCTGGATCTGTTCCTGTAGCAAAAGAAGAATCTTCTGCAATAATTAAAGCATAGCTTTTCTCTGTGTATTGCAAAATGCTCATGGGTTTCACCGGCAAGCCAAAATATAACCTCACACTTCCTTCCATCCACATGTGTGTTGCTTCATGGCCCGGCGGGCCATCAGATAAGCTTGTGGTTGTATACATATCGCTTCTGTCTTGCAAAACACACTCTTATCCTCACACGTATACACAGCCACAACAAAGTCACATACCATTCCTGTCATGCTTGTCCAAGACACCGGCAAACATTCCCAGCATTCCATCTTTTACTTGTAAGTGGGTTCATGTTGAATTTAAAGTTCATGTATGCACGCTCTGTTTGGTCTACGGCTGGAAATGGAGTTCAGTGATAGGTTGGTGTATGTGTCAATCACACCTTTATTTCAGATAAAGATGATGATGTCACCGCCAGCACTCCATCACCTCCACCTCCAGCAGGTTGGTAACCATGACGACCCATCCTCATCAAATTACTATTTACACGTCTTTACTAATGTTGTTGCTATAAAAATGCCAGGTGAGCTTTTGAAATTCAAAATGCAAATACTTTAGGAGAGTTTAAGAATAAAACCAGCTAAAGATTGGACTAAAAATGAATATTTACAGCTCTAGATGAAACTCGCAAAGGAACGTATGAGCAAAAACACATGCACTTCACGTTTGTGATTTTTGCCTGATTCATACAAGCATTTAGACCCTTTATATAACATATGTTCATATAAAGGAAGGGATGCAGAAGACATCTGATGTGTATACAGTATACACATAATGCTTGTACAGAAATGCATAATTCATGTTTTTGCATATAATACATGTTTTGTATTGTAAATTTAAAGTAAAAAAACATGCAAAATTAAGGACGAAAGGGAATTAATTAATTACTTAAAAAAGCTCTGTCAAAATATGCAGCAAATAAATTGAACTTTTCATAATTAACTTGTTTTAGGTCAATAAACACCCCTTCACTTGGCTAAAACAGATACTCATAATAAATAATATTTTGTTTTCTTTCACAGAGGATGTCAGCATTCCAAAGAAACTTTCTATTGACCTTCCTAGTAAGAGACTTTCACTAATTAATGCCCCCGATTACTTTCTACCCAGAGATATGTTTATTTTGAGATATTTTTATGTGAATATTAATTTGAGCAAACAGGTTGAAGATTAATACAGTTATTTACAGTAGAGCCTTGCCCTTTGAATTTACATTTACTTCCAGTGTAACACTCTCCAACACATAAAGTCCTGATAATTCCAGCTTTTATTTCACCATAAAACACATTTTTATGACATAAGCATTGCGAAAACATTAAAATAGTTGTTAGAGTACTACAACATTTATTTATCATATTTTAATCATTTTAAAGAAAGACAGCCTTTAATAAAAAACTAGGTTAAAAGAAAAGACAACTGAAAATTTATGGAACGACACAACCATTGTGTCATATTTCCCTAAATAGAGTGCCATTAACAATCTGTTCCTGCTTTGTGTTCATGTTTTATATGTGGAATTGTGTGCCATTGTGTGTTACAGTGTGTTTGTTGGCCGCAATGGACTTTACAGTAATATTTATTATAATATGCTGTAAATTTCTCTCTGTCTCTGTTTAGATGATAGCAACCCTGAGTCAACCAGGGGGAGAAAAGACTCAGGTAATTCTATAACTACTGTAGAAGCATTAACTGATCCCTAGAAGCCAGAAACACAGGATGCAATAGGAATATGTTAAGCGATAAGACGCTTTTTAGTGCCTAATTTTTCCCACAATGGACAGCCAAATGAAACCGGCACATGGGTACATTTGGCCAGAGCGGTGAAATAATCCCAAACCCCGTCTTGAAAAAAACTTGAGGGGTTTTGGAGATCATCTGCCTTTTCACACTCCATAGGAAAATGAATGGCATGGGTCAGAATATTATTTGGTAAAGATTTAATCTCATCATTGATCACTGACTAAAAACATCTGTGAAATCTCACTGAGCAATCTGAATATTTTTTCGAAATGATTTTGCTACACAATGTATATTTACATATGTTAACCGATTCTCTCTTTTCCCTCTTAAAGGTCATTGTTCAGTGTCTTTATGCTTTCCATGTTGCTTTGTGGCAGCAATGTGTGATGACGATGTGTCACTGTGTGTTTGTTGAGTACTTGTGTGTGTGTGTGTGTGTGTGTGTGGATGATTGGAAGATATATGGATTTCAAATGTTTTATAATAACTTTCATTAAGAAATTTGATGCATATTAATATATTTATATAGAAATATAGAGATATTAACATTTGAATGTGCACTAACTACTGTAATTACCTATTAAGTATCATAATATGCTAATAAAAATGAACGTTATTATAAAAAGTAACCAAAAATGTACGAGTGCGGTAAGTGTGTTCTTTCTCCTAATTGGTTAGTGTGGTCTCTGGGGGACGGCCAGCCTCCCGAGGAGATCGACAAACAGATTGAGACTCCGCCGCTCTCGACTCTATTGATTGAAAAGCCTCAGAGTGGTTCCATCAATGTAGGTCAGTATCTCAGGCTCTTGTGCACATCTTTTTAGATCTTGCAGCATTTATTCAATAAAACCATCTATTATATTGTTTGAAAGGTGGAGACATCAACTTCGTTGCTAAGGTGGAGGCCAAAGACTTGCTTCGTAAACCAACCATTAAGTGGTTCAAGGGCAAGTGGATGGATCTGGCTAGCAAGACTGGGAAGCATCTGCAGCTTAAAGAATCTTTATGTACATAAACATGGTTTGTTGAAGGACTGGGTTACCAGAAAGTTCTCAGTTAACCATTTTGTCAAAAATATTTACCACCAAATCCACCCGTCGACCAAACCAACCAACCAAACCAATGTGTTGAACTGTTCAAAGGCCAACGCTTGCACTGGGAACTTCCACCCCAACAATGTGTCAGAAAGCAATGCAAACTATCCAAGCTCATACAATTCTCCCAAAGTACCACTGGGAGAGTCAGTCATGAGACCACTAGGAGCTTGTGCACAAATCAGTTCGCCCAACGGTCGCGAAGCGAAAGGTTCTTGTGTACACCTCAATCCTACATTCGTTCGGATGCAGAGATTGCAGGCTTTTGCGTTGTTCTTTTAGCATTGTTTGATTCTGATGTTTGTGACTTTTCTGATTCAATTTCCATTAATCTCTTGTGAACAACAGCAGTGAAGGCCAAGACGATGCAGGCGAGCTTGACTTTAGTGGGCTTCTCAAACATAGGTGAGAACTCTAGTCTGGTCCCCCAATGGGACCAATTCTTTCTTATTTTCTGTCCTTTTTTTATCTTAAGCCCTGACATGGGTGTCTTTTTCTTCATACTTGATTTTACACTGTTGTTAAAATCCAACAGTATCTTTTTACACTCTTAAAAGAAATGCTTTCTTCATGTTATTTATTGCAACAATGCAACTACTCTTCCATTAAAATGTTTAAAACAATATTTGTGTGCCATTATTATTAATAATAATTTTGGCACATAAATTTTGTATTTTGGCATATAAATAAGACTGCATAAATGCAAACAAGTGTATTGTGTTGCCAACATAAATGAAATGCTGGATTCACACACAGTATCTTCATATACACAATCTTATTTTGGGGGTTTTGCCTCTAGAAGCATCTTTTTTTCATGAGGTTTTGCTTTGTTGTTAGCTAATATCAGAAGTTAAACTCCTGCATAATGGAAAAAAAGAAAAGTTAGAAAATTATCTTGGCTTGTCTCTTTTCTTCTTCCCTACACTTTCAGACAAGGCAGGTTAGTATCGTAGGTAATTAATCAATTAGACATTATCACTGGTAAGTAATATAATCCCTTAGCTTCCCAAGCATGACCTGAACAGGAACTGTATAAGCAAGAGTGTTGGCCTACTGTAGTCCGGTAACACTTTATTTAAAGACAGCGTTCATAAAAGATTCAGCAACGTTCTGAAATGGTGGAAACAACCCTTTCAAGGTCAGAACCTGATGGAAAGGGAATGTTTTCCACTCATTTACGAGTTGTTGATGGAGCACTTCTACATGAAGCTGTGAAATAGTGTTATCACTACTTTTGTTAATGGAATTTTGATTTATACTCAAGAAACAAGGCACACAACTGCAACTGCAAACTTTCAGTGTTCTTAATACTTGCCTGAACAACTACAGACTTTTAAACACACATTAAAACATGAAAATAATAATGTTACCTCCAGACATTCAGGGTAAGAAGAGGACTGAATGACAAAAACTGATGATGACTAATTTAACTGTCTCACACCCTGATCATTAACGACTGTGATCATGTATAACAACAATATTCACTCCTAATAATAAACATTGACTTCTAACCCTAATATAAAAGAAAACAACTACATTGCCAGATGTGTTTAGATAGAACTCCTGCAAAGAGATGGGTACAGTTTAAGCTATAGGACAGAGTCAATAGAATACTATTAATGAATGAAGAATTGTAATTAAGGCTGTTGATCAAATCTATCTATCTATCTATCTATCTATCGTCTCGGTTACGTATGGTAACCCTCGTTCCCTGAAGGAGGGAACGGAGACGTCACGTCGGATGACCGACGAAATTGGGATCTCGCTTAGAGGGACCAATCTACTTTGAGTGTAAACTAAACGAGCCAATGCACATTGGCATGCGATTATTGCATCCTGCTGCTGCTGATCACAGCATGAGTATAAGTAGGCAGTAGATGCAGCGCATATTCAGGTTTTCGCTGAGGAGCCGAGCCGGTCACCCGGCCGCTCAGCGGTGGTACAGGAGCTGTGGCGACGG
Organism: Sinocyclocheilus grahami; assembly: GCF_001515645.1. NCBI lineage: Eukaryota > Metazoa > Chordata > Actinopteri > Cypriniformes > Cyprinidae > Sinocyclocheilus > Sinocyclocheilus grahami. Next base: position 840,271 of record NW_015505187.1, on the reverse strand, counting down.
GACGTGACGTCTCCATTCCCTCCTTCAGAGAACGAGGGTTACCATACGTAACCGAGACGTTCCCTTTCAGTCGGTCCCCCGGCTGCCACCAGAGAGAACCCCAGATCTAGGCAGTGGCACGGGCACTCCGCCACTTTGCAGGTAACGGAGTCCGGTCCGCAGCTCCGAGATGGTTATACCCCCGCAATGGGAGCAGCCAAAAACGCCCGGGTGATACGTTTTCTATAGCAAAACCCACATCGTCTTTACAAAGACGTAACGTCAAGTTTGCCACGCAACGTCGTCTTCAAAAAGACGCACCCGAATTTGCTCTTTTAGGGGAAAAAGCTCTTTTAACTGAAAGGGAACTATCTATCTGTCTGCCTATCTATATATCTGTCTGTCTGTCTGTCTGTCTATCTATCTATTTGTCTGTCTATCTATCTATATATCTGTCTGTCTGTCTATCTATCTAATTAAGTTAGTTAAACACTTAAACCTTTAAAACACATTTTGAGACCTGTACTAAATTCATTTTACATTGACAGCCCTAATTATAAATCTTCCTAACATAAATGACATTATAATGCACTCAAACAAATGTCACACTTCTCTTTTAGTAAATGATTTTAGTCTGTTGATCCATCATGAGCACGATCATGTTAACCACGTGATAACACAAAGTTCTCCCCTTTTTACTGACCTTATCCTTTCCAATCCTAGTGAAATTGAAAAGTAGTACAGCAGCTCCTCACAAAATTCTTGTCCCCAGTCATAAACACAGAACCATCCTTCCTTGATCATGTCAACCCCTGTGTAGCTAAAAACTAGTGAGGCATCTCTCCCTGTAACAGGTTACCATGACATAGGCAGGTTATCCAGCCCATCTCTTTGTGTGACATGTCTTGAGGAACTAGATATAAGGAAGGAAGTAATGGAACATTCATCATTCTCTTCTCATATTAAAGCCTATGAACATTCCTACATAGCGATCTAGTTCCTCAACACATGTTGAAGAGCCCTAGCCATGACCTCTGACCTCTTACTGCTCTGTGATGTCAGGGAGCACAAGCAAGAGGAAGTTTCTGAGGTGGATGTGTGGGATATTTTGAAAAATGCCCGACCTGATGAATATGAGAAGATTGCTTTTACGTATGGCATCACCGATCTCAGAGGCCTGCTGAAAAGACTGAAGAAAACTAAAAAGGAAGAGAAAAAAAGTGAAGGTGCTGATTTAAACTCTATTAGATGTTTATTTTGCTTGATAAATGTGCAGTATTCAGTTCACATGTAAAATGTAAAATTCTTCAGTTGAATAACTGAATATTTTGCTTAAAATCACTCTCAGGCCATGCTAGGATGTAGAGTTTTTTTTTCTTTATCATAGCAGATTTGGAGAAATTTAGCATTACATCACTTGCTCACAAATGGATCCTCTGCAGTGAATGGGTGCCGTCAGAATGAGAGTCCAAACAACTGATAACAACATCACAATAATCATGTAGATGCCAGTCTATCAATTAACATCTTGTGAAGTGAAAAACTGTGTGCTTGTAAGAAAAATAATGGCATTAATTGATGGACTGGAGTCGTTTTATTTACTTTTTAATCAGCTGTTTGGGCTCTCATTCTGACGGCACCCATTCACTGCAGAGGATCCACTGGTGATCAAGTGATGTAATGCAAAATTTCTTCTAATCTGCTCTAATGAAGAAAAAAGTAATCTACATCTTTGATGGCCTGAGGGTACATTATCAGTCATTTTTCATTTTTGGGTGAACTATTCATTTAACTCTCCACTGTAGCATTTGCCAAGAGACTGGAACCTGCATATCAGGTGGACAAAGGTGGAAAGATCCGGTTAGTTGTGGACCTTGCTGACCCGACCGTGGAGTTAAAATGGTACAAGAATGGACAAGAGATCCGTTCTACTCCAAAGTATGTCACCTCCTATTCGTACATGCTAATTTTTACAACTACATTCAGAAACACGCTCATGTGAAACCCTCTGTATACACCAACCTGCTTAAACCCTTCAATTATTGTGTTCTTTGGCTTGCGGGTCACAGGGGACACAGAAATGACTCTGTTTGCATCAAACACACTTGCTACACACACAAGTGAACCATCAGCATTTCATACCCGGCAAACGCGTAACGTTCTTTAAACATTAATCTGTGCCATGTGATAACTTCCAGAAATGTTTAAAGGACGTTATGTGATTGAAGGCCAATGTGAAGCTCTTGAGCTACATTTGACGTTTTAAATGTAGTATACAGTGAGTAATTAACAACAAGAAACTGTACAGGAAAAAGGCCCCAACACCCTCACAGGACTTTAATAGAGTTGCAAAAGCTGCCTGAAATTTGTACATTAAATGTATATTTACCTCTAATGCTCTGGAGAAATATGTTATGGTAATATTGCACAAATAGTCACTGCTCCGCTGTTTGGCATAATAAATATAAGACAAAATAAACTTTACACAAAAATATTGTTTTGTAATAATTTGTAGCTTTGTAATAAATAACATTTAAAAACAAAATATTTTGTAATAATGTCTATTAAAGTGCTACAAAAAATTAAAAACACACTTTTTATCTTATTTTTAAGACAATCTTTAATGCTAAGGAGTAAATAAACACAAGTGTATAGTTTCTATAACAGTATTTATGTTGCTTAATTTTTAAATAATTGTAAAAGACAATGATTTGTTATTAAGTTATTTGAAAATTAAGGAAAAGCATATTTTAACCCACTTCTCATGGTTGTTCAGAGCAACTAAATTAAAGCCATTTGGGTGGTCGGTGCAGTTTTCTGGTTGCTTATCTTCAGTGATGTCTATCCCAGTGTTCCCTGCTTTTTGGAGGACTCTCTCTTTTTCTTCTTCCAACTTTACTCTTTCTCTCTCTCTCTCTCTCTCAACAGTAACTGTAACACTAATAGCTATTCCAGCCCTGTTTGATCTAGGCATGATGTCTATCTGTCCTTTCTGTCTGTTATGCAATGGTGATTCCACCTGTCTGCCATAACCTCCACTTCCACCTTCTCCATCCTGTGCTCCGGCTGTTCTGGCTCCTCTGTTCACCACAAAGTAATAGGAAGTAAGTCAGCCAGTCCACAGGACTGTCTTGTATATCTGAACTGCTGTATGGGTCTGTTCAGATGCTTTCAGTGCCATGTTGTATGTACAGTATGATATATTGCATATGTTGAATGGAATAACAAACTATAAGTAATCCAGCAATCACACAAGCAAGAATGTTATTTTACTGAATATCAGCACACACTCACAACTTAGACACAATATGGCCAGTTATTTTGTCTATATTTTTTCTGCCAATGAAGAAAGCTCCAAAACAAGCCAAAGCAGGGTCAAGTTTTGTGTATTTATGAGCAAAATACAATCAGATCAATCAAATTAAAGGACTGGAATTAACTTCTGTACAATATACATTATTTCCATTTTCTCTTTCCTAACTTACATGTTTAATTGTGGAATTCAACAGAATAAATAAAAGAAAGAAAGAAATGAATAAGACTGAACGAAAGAATAAGTAATATACAGAATAAGTGAATTAAAGCAATCAATAACGTAAAGAATGTAAGAATGAATGAATGAATGAAATCAATAAACAAAAGACTGACTGACTCACTGAATTAATGAAATAATGAACGAATGGATGAATGAGTAATGAAATAAAGCGATCAAAAATGAAGACAATAAACTAATAAATGAATGAATGAATAAAATATATAATCAATAGAGAAAGAAAGAAAGAAAGACTTATTGGAAGAAAAAATAAAAGATTGAATGAATGAACATCCAAAACAGAATGAATTAATGAATTATTAAGACTGTGAATAAGTGAATGAATGAATGAAAATATAAAAAGGTTAAATAAAAACTGGATGGATGGATGGATGGATGAATGGCTGAATGAATGAATGAATTAATTAATTAATCTAATAATGTTAGGGTTAGGGATGTGAAGTAAAAACAGCCTCTTAAAGGAACACTCCACTATTTTTGAAAATAGGCTCATTTTCCAACTCCCCTAGAGTTAAACAGTTGAGTTTTACCGTTTTCGAATTTATTCAGCCAATCTCCGGGTCTGGCGGTAGCACTTTTAGCTGTAGCTTAGCATAGATCATTGAATCTGATTAGACCGTTATCATCTCGCTCAAAAATGACCAAAGAGTTTCGATATTTTTCCTATTTAAAACTTGACTATTCTGTAGTTACATCGTGTACTAAGACTGATGGAAAATGAAAAGTTGCGATTTTGTAGGCCGATATGGCTAGGAACTATACTTTCATTCCAGTGTAATAATCAAGGAACTTTGCTGCCGTACCATGGGTTTCAATGATTCAATGATCTATGCTAAGCTAAGCTAAAAGTGCTACTGCCAGACCCAGAGATCGGCTGAATGGATTCGAAAACGGTAAAACTCAACTGTTTAACTCTAGTGGAGTTGGAAAATGAGCCTATTTTCAAAAATAGTGGAGTGTTCCTTTAACTTCCAGTAACTAATGAATTGATTGTGCAGGTTTATCTTTGAGCACAAAGGCACTCAACGGATAATGGTTATTAACAACTGTCAGATAAACGATGATGCTGCCTACTCAGTCACTGCAGGAGAAGAGAAGTGCACCACTGAACTGTTTGTGAAAGGTGCGTCCACCCTACCAGCATACGATTTCATGCTCAAAAAGTGACAGAACTGATAAATGCTGATTGTTTTATAACAACTTTCCTGAACACTGCCTGCCAAGGATTTGATGATGTACTCCTTTGGTCCTCCTATGTAGAACTGCCTGTGAACATAGTGAAAAAGCTGGAGCCTGTAAAAACCACAGTGAACGAGAGAATTGAACTGGAGTGTGAAGTGTCTGAGGAAGGAGCCAAAGTTAAATGGTATGTGCAATGGGGATTTTAGGTGTTTAATATCCCATTTTTGTGTTAAACAAGCAAAGCAAAATGACATCACCTCTTTGCTGACTGTCTGGTACAGGATGAAGAATGGGGTTGAGGTCCCCACAGGGGTGCGCTCACGGTACCGTGTGAAAAGCGAGGGGACCAAACACTGGCTGATCATTGACGATGCCACAAAGGACGACACTGGCACCTACTCCCTGATGGCCACCGGGGGCACCACTGAAGCTCACGTTCAAGTTGATCGTATGATAATATTGCTATTTGAGGGTAACATTTGCCGGTAACACTTTACTTGAAGGGGTGTGCATAAGACTGACATGACACCTTCATAATCATGACATGACACATGTCATGAATATAAAGGAGGTTTTATGCATGTTTATGACAACTGTCATTAAGTGTCATTCGCTCAGTTATGTCATTTTTAATGCAAATATGACATTATTTGACCTAACCCTACCCCTACCCTTATCCCTAACCATAGCCCATAACAAAGACATCTCAAACAATGTCATCTTTGCATAATAAATTACATAACTGAGCGAATGACACTTAATGACAGTTGTCATAAATATGCATAAAAAACCTTCATATTCATGACATGTGTCATGTCATGATTATGTAGGTGTCATGTCATGATTATGAAGGTGTCATGTCAGTCTTATGCACACCCCTTCAAGTAAAGTGTAACCCATTTGCCTTAAGGAACTTTCTAAAGCTATTTGAATTAAAAACAAAAGCGTCTTTATTTCACCCTTTCTCTCCTGTTTATTAATTTGTGTCTTTTTCTTTTGTTTCCTGTTACCTGCCACTGGATGATTCAGTGAAGCCTCTGAAGATTTTAATGGATCTACAGAGTGTGACAGTGTTGTTGGGTCAACCTCTTAAATTGAACTGTGAGATTTACCCTGGAAACGTCCCGGGCCGCTGGTACAAGAACGGCCAGCTGATCCAGCCTAGCGAACGACTCAGCATTATACACAGAACCAAGTACAACAATTTACTCATTCAATATTAAACTAATCGCAATCACATCCGCTCATCGACTCGTATAGTATACTGCACATATATATATATATATATATATAATTAACGGTGGTTCTCAACTTCAAATTCCATTATATAATTTATATAATAAGAATTATTATACTTAATATAATTAAGATAATAATATAATTACCAGAATTAACATTATTTTTAATAAATTAATTTTACTGTTGTTTCTCCTAATTCCTAAAAAAACTGAATATAGAATTGCGATATATAAAATCAGTTTATATCTCAGTTTTGCCATTTTTTCCCTTAATTCTAAGTTTGTCTCGCAATTCTTTCACAAAACTCCCCCCCCCCATGGAATAAATTATTATCATTTTTTTTTAATAAAGTGTAATTTTATCTCACAATTGTGAGTTTATATCTACAGTGGCCCAGTAGTGTACAACACAATGAAATCTCCACAAAATAACGGAAACAAGACGCAACACAATGAAATTAGCACAAGTCAAGTCACCTTTATTTATATAGCGCTTTTAACAATACAGATTGTGACAAAGCAACTGAACAGCATTAATTAGGAAAAAAGTGTCAATAATGCAAAATGACAATAGTAAACACTGCCATTTTTTCCCTTAATTCTAAGTTTGTCTCGCAATTCTTTCACAAAACTCCCCCCCCCCATGGAATAAATTATTATCATTTTTTTTTAATAAAGTGTAATTTGATCTCACAATTGTGAGTTTATATCTACAGTGGCCCAGTAGTGTACAACACAATGAAATCTCCACAAAATAACGGAAACAAGCCGCAACACAATGCAATTAGCACAACACAATGGAAACAAGCCGCAACACAATGAAATTAGTGCAACACAACGGAAACAAGACGCAACACAATTAAATTAGCAAAACACAATGGAAACAAGCCGCAACACAATGAAATTAGTACAAAAAAACAGAAACAAACCACAGCACAATGGAAACAAGCTGCAGCACAATGAAATTAGCACAACACAACAGAAACAAGCCGCAACACAATGAAATTACACAACACAACAGAAACAAGTGCAACACAATGAAATTAGCACAAAATAAAAAAAAAAAGCCGCAACACAATGAAATTAGCAAAACACAATGGAAACAAGCCGCAGTAGTATACTGCACATATATATATACTGTATATAGATGGATATATATTGGACATATATATATATACAGGTGCATCTCAATAAATTAGAATGTCATGGAAAAGTTCATTTATTTCAGTAATTCAACTCAAATTGTGAAACTCGTGTATTAAATTAATTCAATGCACACAGACTGAAGTAGTTTAAGTCTTTGGTTCTTTTAAATGTGATGATTTTGGCTCACATTTAACAAAAACCCACCAATTCACT
>NW_015505187.1:754777-831989 GCF_001515645.1 Sinocyclocheilus grahami | reverse complement strand
AATTAGCACAACACAATGGAAACAAGCCGCAACACAATGAAATTAGTGCAACACAACGGAAACAAGACGCAACACAATGAAATTAGCAAAACACAATGGAAACAAGCCGCAACACAATGAAATTAGTACAACACAACAAAATTAGCACAACACAATTGAAACAAGCTGCAAAACAATAAAAATAGTACAACACAACGAAAAACAAGCCGCAACACAACGGAAACGATTCGCAACACAACAGAAACAAGCCACAACACAATGAAATTAGCGCAAAACATTAGAAACAAGCCGCAACACAATGAAATTAGCAAAACACAATGGAAACAAGCCGCAGTAGTATACTGCACATATATATATACTGTATATAGATGGATATATATTGGACATATATATATATACAGGTGCATCTCAATAAATTAGAATGTCATGGAAAAGTTCATTTATTTCAGTAATTCAACTCAAATTGTGAAACTCGTGTATTAAATTAATTCAATGCACACAGACTGAAGTAGTTTAAGTCTTTGGTTCTTTTAAATGTGATGATTTTGGCTCACATTTAACAAAAACCCACCAATTCACTATCTCAACAAATTAGAATTAAGTCCTAGTTACCACGGGATGTTAATCCCGTGGCAAAAAACAGAGAAACAAATACAAACATAATTAGCGTAGCTGCTGTTCCAACCATGCAAAAATTATTTGTATAACCCAAACTAAAGAATAATAATGTGCATTTGATTAGATATAACTGCAGTAAAAGATTATGAGATGCATTATTTGAATGCTTGGCCAAAGAGATGTGTCTTTAATCTAGATTTAAATCTTAAATCTAGACAACACAACGGAAACAAGACGCAACACAATTAAATTAGCAAAACACAATGGAAACAAGCTGCAACACAATGAAATTAGTACAACACAACAAAATTAGCACAACACAATGGAAACAAGCTGCAAAACAATAAAATTAGTAAACACAATGAAAAACAAGCCGCAACACAACGAAAACGAGTTGCAACACAACAGAAACGAGCCACAACACAACAAAATTAGCACAACACAACGGAAACAAGTCACAACACAAAGTAATTAGCGCAAAACAACAGAAACAATTCACAACACAATGAAATTAGTACAACACAACGAAATTACCACAACACAATGGAAACAAGCTGCAAAAAATTTAAATTAGCACAACACAATGGAAACAAGCTGCAAAAGAATGAAATTAGCACAACACAATGGAAATAAGCCCCAACACAATGGAAGTAGCACAACACAATGGAAACAAGCCACAACACAATAAAATTAGCAAGCCACAACACAACGAAATTAGTGCAACACAACGGAAACAAGCTGCAATACAATAAAATTAGCGCAAAACATTAGAAACAAGCCACAACACAACGAAATTAGCACAACACAATGGAAACAAGCCACAACACAATAAAATTAGCAAGCCACAACACAACGAAATTAGTGCAACACAACGGAAACAAGCTGCAATACAATAAAATTAGCGCAAAACATTAGAAACAAGCCACAACACAACGAAATTAGCACAACACAATGGAAACAAGCCACAACACAACGGAATTAGCGCAACACAGCGGAAACAAGTCGCAACAAAATGAAATTAGCACAACACAATGGAAACAAGCCGCAACACAATGGAATTAGCGCAACACAACGGGAACAAGTCACAACAAAATGAAATTAGCACAACACAATGGAAATAAGCCACAACACAATGGAATTAGCGCAACACAACGGGAACAAGTCGCAACAAAATGAAATTAGCACAACACAATGGAAATAAGCCCCAACACAATGGAAGTAGCGCAACACAATGGAAACAAGCCACAACACAATGAAATTAGCACAACACAACGGAAACAAGCCACAATACAACGTAATTAACGCAATGCAACAGAAACAAGTTGCAAAACAATTAAATTAGTACAACACAACGAAAAACAAGCCGCAACACAACGGAATCAAGTCGCAACACAACAGAAACAAGCCACAACACAATAAAATTAGCAAGCCACAACACAACGAAATTAGTGCAACACAACGGAAACAAGCCACAACACAACGGAATTAGCGCAACACAACGGAAACAAGTTGCAACAAAATTAAATTAGCACAACACAATGGAAACAATCCGCAACACAATGGAATTAGCGCAACACAACGGTAACAAGTCGCAACAAAATGAAATTAGCGCAACACAATGCAAACAAGCCACAACATAACAGAAACAAATCCCAACACAGAGGAATTAGACAACACAATGAAATGAGTCCTGTGTGTTGTGTTGTAAAGAGATTTCGTTGTGTTGCACACTACCTGGCCACCGTATATATCTCACCAGTCGGACATATCATTTTACTTCTCGCAACCCAGAACTGTGAGGAAAAAAGTCAGAATTGTAATATATAAGTTAGTTAGAGATAAAAAGACAATTATTATTATTATTATTTTTTTTTAATTCTGTGGTGGAAATGGGCTTTCATAAATTTCTTTTTCATTTGTGCTTTCTTTTCAACTTACAGGAATCACAGCCTTGACATTGAGAGCTCCACTATTCATGATGCCGGCGACTATACCTTTGTTCCTGAGGGATACACACAGATGCTGTCTGCCAAAGTGCACATTATAGGTACAGCAACAATCCAAAATTTCTCGAATGCATATCATATTTATGCTAATAAGCTCTCTCAAAGAATGTCATTTGGGTCAACTCTGCAGATCCTCCCAGGGTGCATTTAGAGGCACTGAATGTCCCGGACGACACGGTGACCATTGTGGCTGGAAACAAACTCCGGCTGGAGATCCCTATCAGTGGAGAACCAGCACCCAGAGTCGTGTGGATGAAGGGAGAACGGGTGAGTAGAGAGTAGAAAAACAATGACTGAAGAAAAAAGAAAAGAAATATATAACATCTGCATTAAACTGGGCTCATGGGTTGTTTCAGGTCATTCTTGACTCAGGAAATCGGGTTCGTGCAGAGACATTTGCAGATCACACTTGCCTCACTATTGATATCGCAGAAAGAGAAGATACCGGAAACTACAAGATCGTCCTTCAGAACGAAGCTGGAGAAGACACAGCTAGTGTTAAAATCAAAGTTGTAGGTAAGACACTTTACCCTGAAAAAACAATGTTTGCTTGGGTGATGGCACTGTAAATCGTACCATATTTTGTTTGATCTAGATATCCCAGATCCCCCTGAGGCTCCTATGGTTACTGATGTGGGTGGAGATTGGTGCACTATGACATGGGAGCTGCCACGCTATGATGGTGGTTCCCCCATCCTTGGTAAATCAACTTCCTGTGCATTAAAAAAATCATTATATTGATAATTTAGGAACCTGCAAATTTTAGGTTTTGAGTTTTTTTCAAATGACTTTACCTTTTTTTGTGACAACAGTAATATTGTGAAATATAATTACATTTAAAATCACTGTTTTCTATTTTAATATATTTCAAAATAGAATTTATTACTGTGATAACAAAGCTGAATTTTTAACAGCCATTACTCCAGTCTTCAGTGTCACATGATCCTTCGGAAATCAGTCTAATATGCTGATTTGGTGTTCAAGAAACTTTCTTATTATTATTGTTAAAAATGGATGTGCTGCAGAATATTTTTGTGGACATTTTTTCCTGGATTCTTTGGAAAATAAAAAGTTTAAAAGAACAGCATTAAAAAAAAAAAGGAAATATTTTGTAACACAGTAAAAGCTTTTGCTGTCAAAATGTAATAAAATTTATTTAAAAAATCACTTTACTTTGGAATCATCAATCACATTGTGATAAATCAAAATTTCCCTAATCTTCTGAAATAAGACATACTATAACTTTCAGAACTCAAAACTTTACTTTAGCATTGTAAGTAGATCTCTGTGGATAAAAAAATGAATTATAAAAAATTACCCCCTTAAATATGCAGTTGAGAATTTGAGACTTTTATTAGCGTAACATTAATATGCATAATTTAGTTAATTCAGTTAATTCATGCTTTTGTTGACATATAACACAGGATATTTTATTGAGCGAAAGAAGAAACAGAGCTCTCGATGGATGAGGCTGAACTTCGACCTTTGCAAAGAGACCACCTTCGAGCCAAAAAAGATGATTGAAGGTGTGCCATACGAGGTGCGAATCTTTGCGGTTAACGCTATCGGCGTCTCCAAACCCAGTGAACCCTCCAAACCTTTCATTCCCCTGGGTGAGTACACCTGTGGCCCATCTGAATTAACAATGGGATTTTGTGTCTCTTCAAATCAGTTATGTCATGAGCGCTGTGTCTGTTATGTAACATAACACACAGTATGATCATTTACTCTTATCCAATTAAGTGAGACAAAGACACTACAGAGACACCACAGCTTTTCCGTTCCCTTTCGAGTTCCTATGCAATATGTGTTGATGTGCTCACACCAGCATCCAAAACATTCGGTCTGTGACCTCCACAGGACAGGCCTGAGATTTAGAAGATACTGAGTACGACTTTATAATGGCTGCCAAGCCATCTGTGGATTATAATGTTATGAGATCAGACACAGTCTCTGCTTCAGTCACAGCTTAGACATGAAGAGTTGCGTGAGAATAGAAGAGTCTAGACTAATGAGAAACCCTTGTGAAATTCATGACATACCAGTGAGATATGAGAGATGTGTATGTTTGTTGTGATATGTATGTTTAAATTTCCAATTTAGAAGAAATTGTAAATTGGATAAATTGTTCCTTCAACCAGAAAGATCTAAAGCTTGACTTCAAATAATGTAGGGTCACAGTGGCAATAGTGTAACATATAGATTTGATAGATTCTTCAGTGTGTATTAAACACTTTTGAATGTGGGAGTCAAGCTCAGTTTTAATAATCAAAATAAATAGAGAAAACTAATAGAAATCATCATGTATGTATGCAATGAAAGATTTATTTTTATGGATTCAGAACAAATTATGGTAAATATTGGCTGTAAATATTCAGTAAAACTAATTATTATATTATTTGAAATAAACAGAAAAAAATATATAGAAAAAATGAATTCATGCATCTAAGAGTAAACCTGAGAAAGATATATTTTGCAGTTATTTCAGAACAAATTCTGCCAAAAATATTGACTGAAAAAAATTATCCATACAAACAGAGATGAAAAAACAAGAATTAACATCTAAGGATGCATTTAAACATTGTCTTGAGAGTTTATCAAACACTCTTGAATGTGAATGAGGGAATCAAGTTTTAATTAACAAAATTGAGAAACAAAACTGAAAATATTAATGTAATGATACATTTGAAACATATGTTTTTACAGTTTTAGATTATGCAAATATATTGTCTGAATACATGCAGTAACACTAATTATTTTTAATATATTTATTTATTTAGTCATTTAGCAGACCCTTTTATCCAAAGCGACTTACAAATGAGGATTACATAATTATTACATAATTAAAAAGTAAAAAGAGAAAAAATGCGGAAAAAATTAAGCATCTAAGGCTGAATTTGAGAAAAAAATTATACTTCACACATATTTCAGTAATTTCAGAAAAAACATCTGCAGAAATATTGGCTAAAACATTCAGAGACACTTATTATTACATTAATCTGAAATAAACAGAGGTGAATAAAAATAGATAAAAAAATTGAAATAATATAAATCACGTTATCTAAGGATGCGTTTGAAACATTTATTTTTACAGTTATTATTTTAGAACAAATTATGCAAAGAATATTAACTGAAAAAACGTACAATTATCAAAAGTAAATAGGGAAAAATAAAAATAAGAAATTATATAACTAAATTTTACACTAGTCATTTTACATTGTACATTTTACAAGTATTCAGCAACACTAATCACTTCCTTCATTTAATACGTTTACTAGCTGTGACCAGTGAACCGACAATGCTGGTGGTGGATGATGTCACAGATACCACAGTGACCATGAAGTGGAGACCCCCAGACGCCATCGGTGCCGCTGGACTTGATGGCTACCAAGTTGAATACTGCATTGAAGGAAGTAAGACTAAAAACATATACTGTATGCTTTGCATAAGTTGATCTCCACTGGTGGGTGTTCATGTGTTTTTGTGCTTATACAATACTGTATTTGACAGCTGATGAATGGATACTTGCTAATAAAGAGCTGATTGAAAAAACGAGGTACACTATAACCGGTCTGCCAGTAGAGGCCAAGATCTTGGTGCGTATCAAGGCCATAAATGCTGCTGGGGCCAGTCCACCACGCACAACCCAACACTCCATACTGGTCAAAGAGGTTATCGGTGAGAGACTGCTGCCACATTTCACAGTGTATTTAAACTAATAGCAAATATAATTTAGATAAATAGTAATTATTGATGGTTATAAAGATGTTTTAAGCCAGTTCTGGTTATAGTAATGCTCTCTTGTTTGTTTGGCAGAGCCTCCTAAGATTCGCATACCGCGACACTTGAAGCAGACGTACATTCGAAAGGTTGGCGAAGTCGTCAACCTCGTCGTGCCATTTGTGGTGAGTCAACAGATAGTGATAACAAACCCTCGAACGAATTCCTCCTCTCTGGGTCACAAAAGAAAACCTCAAAATGTTTTTTTGTCTTTTTAGGGTAAACCAAGGCCAAAAGTCAATTGGTTGAAGGAGGGTCAGCCGATTGACCAAACCATCAGCATTCGCAACTCAGATTGTGACAGCATCATGTTCATCCGCAAAGCTGAGCGCAAGCATTCTGGAAAATACGAACTGAGCGTACAAGTGGAGAATCATATCGACACGGCCATGCTGGACATACAGATAGTCGGTTAGTTAAGTAAAATGCTATTAAAAAAAAAAACGGTAAAATGTTTTGAAAGGAAAGTCTTATTAAGTCTATAATATTGACAGTGTATTTCAGTATAATTTATATAACGTTGTATTATTTATATTTTGAATTCACTTTTTTCAGTTTATTTTGATTTTAGCCATTTTTATACATTTTTTTCAGTTTTTTAAGTAATTTTAGTATTTCAATTTAAACTTATCTTAAGTTCATTGTCAAAGTGACATTTCTAATTTATTTAACATTCAAATGATATTTATATAAATATTAGTATTTATATAATATTGTTTCAGATTAATTTCAATTATACAACAACATTTCAGTTTTAGTTAACAATACCAACACTGCTAAATGCTAAATATATTGTGCTAATGCTAACTATATTGCTAATAGTGATAAAATACAGAGTATTAATAAGAAATATCCTATATGATATTTAAAATATAATTCTGAGAAATACATGATGTAAAGCTAGTCCACCATGTTCTCCATCGAAGCACCATTGAACATTTTCTTTTACTGTCTGTCCCAGATCTTCCAGGCCCACCACAGGCTGTAAAGATCGAAGAGGTCTGGGGGAATAATGTAGCACTGGACTGGAACCCACCCAAGGACAACGGCAATGCACCCATAATAGGCTACACCATTCAGAAAGCTGATAAAAAGACAATGGTCTGAAAATGTTTTCTTTGATACTCATATTCAACACTGATTTCAAACATATATAATTTGCTGTTTTTTACAATAATGTAATTATTTTGTAATGTAGTAGTGCTTTTTTACTTTACTATATGGTTTAACTAATTTATATACAGTATATACAAGTTTTTGAAAAAATATTTGTAATATTTTAAGTTTTAAGAGGACAAAGACTGATTAGCATGTGTGTGTGTGTGTGTGTGTGTGTGTCACAGGAGGGGTACACATGTATAGAGCACTACCATCGTACCTGCATCACAATCTCAAATCTGGTGGTGGGTAACGAGTATTTCTTCAGGATCTACTCAGAGAACATGGTGGGCTTAAGTGAAAGTGCCACTGCCACTAAAGACAGTGCTCTGATCGTGAAAGAAGGTAAGGCTCTGCTCCGCTCTTCTCCTTTGTCAAATAACTGCTTGTCTAAATCCTTTTTCAATGCTGCAGTAAGTGATTTTGGTTTGTTTTTTGTTTTTAATGGAATACCACTTATAAAATGTCCGGGTGTCCTGAGAATTAAGCTATGAAAGGTAAACAGCAAAATAGAATCTGTGCATTTTAGCCCATCAGAAAACTTGCTCTCTTCCAACCTCGACCAATGGTGTGAATTTGGGGCGGGACTATTGGAGGGAGTGTTTCTGCATTCCTGTAGCTGGTATGGTGTTCACAATGTAAGAAAATAATGAATGGAAATGAAAACCTTATTTTTCTACACTCTTAAAAATAAAGGTGCTTCATTTTTGGTTCCACAAAGAACCATTCAGTCAAAGGTTCTTTAAAGAACCATCTCTTTCTTAGCTTTTTATAATCTGAAGAACCTTCTTTCGCCCCAAAGAACCTTTTGTGAAACAGAAAGGTTCTTCAGATGTTAAAGGTTCTTTATGGAACCATTTAGACAAAAAGGTTCTTCTATGGCATCGTGAAGCACCTTTATTTTTAAGAGTGTAGTGGTGCTTTCACTACTGGTACAGAAATCACTTACAGCAGTTTTCTTAAAAGGATAGTTCACCCAAAAATGAAAATTTGATGTTTATCTGCTTACCCCCACGGCATCCAAGATATAGGTGACTTTGTTTCTTCAGTAGGACACAAATTATGATTTTTCACTCAAACTGTTGCAGTCTATCAGTCGTATAATGCATGGCAATGGTAACAAAATCTATGAGAGTAAAAAAAACATGCACATACACACCTCATGCACCGGATGCCGTGCGCGCGCTCAGACAGTTGGACATAGTGGTGTATAAGAAGTAAATAATGATATACTGTTCGGTTTCTCGCACAAACCGATCGTTTCATGTCTTAGGACATCAATGTGTCGTCACGAGCCGCAGGGTTTTATTTGGATTTGTCTGTGCATGTTTTTTTTACTCTCATAGATTTTGTTACCATGTCCTTCTATTATACGACTGATAGACTGCAATGGTTTGTGTTAAAAATCATCATATGTGTTCTACTGAAGAAACAAAGTCACCTACATCTTGGATGCCCTGGGGGTAAGCAGATAAACATCAAATTTTCATTTTTGGGTGAACTAGCCCTTTAAGCCTTAAGCCTAACAAATGTGCTTTACTTTAATTTAGGTAATTTAGGCCTGGCTGATGTGGAACTGCATTATGTTTTTTTTTTTGAGAAATCACAGGGGAATTTACAGCCTTTGTACCTGAGGGCTGATGTCCTAATTAACACTAATTTACTAATCAACATCCTGCTTGGTGTGTCTTTATATATTTGTTTGGATTTTCATTGAAATGCATGTCCCTGGACATGGTGTAAAAAAGGGTTGTTCAGTCCTGCTCCTTGAGATGAAGGCTTTGTACCAATATGAATACTGTACCTATAATACACACTAAAAGCTTGTATGTTGCTGGTGATGAGAAAGTTCTGTACATTGTTTGAGTATTTAAAAGGACAGGAACATCTTGATATCACAGGCCCTCTTGCTGTATACCAATTGTATGAAAGCAATAGCTAAATTCACAGCTTACAGAAAAAAAGTTCTCACATTGTTTTGTACAACTTGTGCAAAGTGTGTTGGGTCATATATTGGCTTCTTAGCACAAATGCAAACATCATAATCCAACAGAAATATTAGAACTGTTTAACATATTATTATTTAGGATCAGTGTTGTTATTGTTAAATAAAACAAAAACTAATACAATTTAATTGAAACAAAGCAAAAAATTTGTTTTTAAACATTAGATGAATTTTTTTTTTTTAATTTAACTAAAATTTAAATGAAAACTGAAAAAATAAAAATGAAAGATAATTTAAAGTATCAATAAAACTGTAATAGTAAACGCTAAAATAACACTGTTTGGGAAACACTAATTCTAGTCTCGTATACTTGATTGAAATTGTGACATGTTCCTGCAGAGTTTAGCATATGAACTAATCAAGGCTAATCAAGGTTTGTGCTTTGAGCAGGATTGCGCACCCCTGGTGTAAAGTCTGAGTTTTGACTCAAGGGAGCTTTAAAGGCTTTACTGGAATGTCAAAGCTATGATCTGCAATTTGTAGCAGCTTCACAAATTTGATAATACTCTCCCTATATGCTACAACCACAAAGATTTGTTTATTTGCCACAAATTACTGGAGTGACAATAACCAAGTGCAGATTATATCTTTAACAGACTGTGTGTCACGCTTTGCCAATGCTGATGATAAATGTTGTCTCTTCCTCATCACACAAGGGAAATTCCCCCATGATACAGCTCTCGGCTCATATCATGCAAAGTCCCACTCTCCCTTCCCCTCTCACTCTTCCTCCTACTCCTCTTTCTCTCGTTCTAACCTTCAATCAGGGTTGCAACTGAAAATCCCAGAGTATAATGACCGCGACTTCACCGAGCCGCCTAAAAAAAAAAAACTTTATTCAATGCAAATGAATATTGAATAAGTCTTTGTATAAATGGCCCTTCATCAAATTTTTTGATTGTTTGTTTATTTCCATTTAAGCTGTATTTTTAAAATGCTTTATTTTAAGGATTTTCAAAGCAAACAACACCATCTCGTACTACACACATAGACAGAATGAAGAAAAAAAGCAAATCAAGTAAAATAATAACTATTAATAATGTTAAAATAAAATAATAATAGGTAAATAATCAATTTGCACTGGCATTCAAATGCAACATGGTCACATGAGTTTCTGACAACCTTTGAATATAACTTGAGTAATCAAATCACAAAACATTTTGGACGTTGTTTAAATCTATATTTAGTGCTGTTAACTGAAACAGATGCTAATACCAGGTGTAAACAGGGTCAAAGAAACTCAATCCTTGCTAAGTGATCTGAAGTGCAGATAAAAGGGACTAAAAAATGACATATATTGAAAAAAATATGCATGAATATCAATAAACCCATGAAAACCTATTGGCTGACACAAGTTATGAGAAAGTCTTTGATTCTGCTGGGCTCCAACCATGTGCCCATGGCTTTACACCTGTATTTAGCTCTTTGAGTGAGAAGAGTAGCAGTTTTCACTCCATGTGTTTGATGGGTTGATGTTGCTTTGGTTCCTCTTCACCAGTAATGTTATCTGTTGTTTACTGCATTCTCATACTATGTTACTGCTCACAGCCTAAGGTAATCTGGATGAAAAACAAGATTACCATCATAGACGACCCACGTTACCGCATGTTCAGCAACCAGGGTGTGTGTACACTTGAGATCCGCAAGCCCAGCCCGTTTGACGGAGGTGTTTACACCTGCAAGGCTGTCAATGACCTCGGAGAGGCTCAGGTGGACTGCAAACTAGAGGTCAAAGGTTAGTCTGTGCATTAAAATGATCATCTAGCACAGGGGTACCTGTGTACCTACCTGCGGAGTTCAGATCCAACCCTGATCAAACACACCTTTTTGTAATTATCAAGTGCTTCTGAGGATAGGAATTAGCAGGTTTAATTGTGTTTGATCTGGGTTGGAGATGAATTTTCTAGGAAGGTAGATCTCCAGGAACAGGATCTTGCACCTCTGCTTTATGAGGATGTACTGTATGGCTAATTAACTGATTCAATACAGCATATTATACTAGATTTGTATTGAAGAGGAATAGCCTGTCAAGAGTTCCTTACCAACCTACACACTGTATTCACTGCCAACCAACCAATTAATATGCACAAGATCAGTTTTTTTAAACTGGTAATATGAGCATTCTCAGTGTCTTCTGTGGATTTCCTGGGGAAGTATAACTTGGAAGCCATATGGTAAATGATTCAGTGCTCTTAATCTATCCCTTTCATTTATATTTATTCTATGTATTATTCTTTTTGTTCATATTCTGCACTTTTTATAGTGGTACTGTGCAGCTTTTTGTCATATTTTGTTTCTACAACAAACAAAGCCTTTATTATGGCAAGACTCTTTTCTTTTCTGTAATAGACAAATATGCCAGCATGGCATTTAAACAGTATAAATACTTAAGTAATTCATTTATGATATTAAAATATATTATTACTAAGGCTCTCAATTAAGGTATTTAATTACAATCTAATTAACACATTAATGCACTCGCAGTAATTAAGTTTTTGAGCATTAATGAGAATAAAGTCTTACCATAAAAAGGTTAAAGATGACTTAACATCGTTAAACATCATATCAGGCTGATTTAATAAAAAAAATAATAAAAAAAAAAACTATAAAAATATCTCCCAATCAGTTACCATGTCCAGTAAAATAAATGTTATTAATAATAAATGCCATGTTAATGCCATTTACATTTGAAGCTATTTTGAGCTTTTGATCTCTACCTTTTAATATTTATTTTTTTATTAAAATATTATAAAAATAAAAACTTAAGATAAATACAGTAGATACATTTAGATAAGACGTTGTTTTCGTCTCCAGCCACATCTTTCTGCAAGACCTCTCTCAACAAAATATGAACATTTCAGTATTTTGTTACTCCAGCATAACTAGAATAAACTGAGAATTTGCAACAGCATGCAGCAAATCCAAAGCAATTTCATCTCACCACTGCCACTGGACCACACATCCCATAATGCAACAGATTGCAAAACACACTGTGACATTGTTTAACAGGTCTGTGAAAAATCCTGGACCTGATAAAATCTCTGATTTCATGCCAATGTTTGCATATTGTATCATGTGCTGACATGTTTTCATACTCTGTCATACATTGCCATATTGCTGTGTTTCCCTCTCGTTAGACTGTGGTATGTCCTTTAACTCCTTCATGTTAAATCTGTAATGACTAAGTCAGCGATGTACCCTGAGGCACATATAACTCCCTCATGTAAACTTTGGGTTTAATCCGTATTTTCTTTTCTCCCCCAGTCATCACTCAGGAATAGTTACTGTGTTGTTCTCATTCAAGGTAAGCTTTCATATGGTTTCGGGCATATGAAGCTTATTTTTCATTCATTCTGCATCCCTTGGTTGCCAATAATCCTGCTTTTGCTCTTTGCTGGTGTGTAATGCCTTAAAATTCAAGAATTATATTACTGACTCGAGAACGTTTTACAGGATTCTACAAGAACTCCAAGAACTAGTTTAAATTTAAACTGCTTTATCCATACAGAAATGATACTGTGCATGCTTTTGACAAAGTCAACCAGTATTGGGGAATGTTACAATATTGCGCTACTCTTTATAAAAACTAATTATGAATATGTGCTCAATTACTTTTTTTGTTACGTTTTCTCAACAGCATCTAACTGAGACTCGTTCTTCTCCAGAATGGAAGCACTATGCTTGGCTTGCAGCCATTTTTACACTGGAAATGCAACTTTATGACGCGTTACATTAAGTGTTAACATAATTTGCATGCAATGACATATAGTCCATACCAAAAAACTATACCAAAAAATGACTTTTTATTTTCATTTACCAGCATTATTTTGAAGTTTTAAAACCATAAATCTTCTTGTAGGTGAGAAAATTCAAATATAAATTAATAAATAGAAAAAGTAATGTGAATTAATTAAACGACAAAATAAATGTAACAAGTAACATGCTACTTTACTTGTTACATATATAAATTAGTTACAGGCTGGTTTTGCATATGAAAATGCATGAGTGTAAACTTGTACTGTGCCCTTGTACTGTGCTTTAAATCTTAAGTATATGTATAAAAAATACTTACAGATAATATAATAATGAAATAAAAGCCCACTTAAGTGTACTTAAAGAGAGTGTTTCTTAACACAAGTACTTTTTTAAACAGTTCACTTTGTAATTAAACATTTTACTTTAAAGTAGATTTTAATCATTATGTTTAATAATCTTATGTTGTGCTTTCAAGAAGTACACTTATTTTCAAGTGTTGATAACACTAAAACACATGTAAACTATTTGGTTATAATTTTTACTGTTGTGTGTTATTCAATATTACATTTAAAGTTAATATATGTTAAATGTATTAAATTGCAGCTTTACAAATGTGTAATTACAAATATATTTAAATTCATAAAAGTTTCAATAGAAATTACATTAAAGAATATTTTGTCAGTACATTCAATGATACACTTTTACAAAGACAACAGATGTGATTACGAAATTATATATAAAGATGAAATTATATAGCACAACTACGTTCAACTAATTGCATTTAATATACATATTTACTATTATAAATTTTTATTTAATGCAAGTAACATGTAGTTAAAGTTCAGAAAACCAGAAAACATTGCATTCAGTTTACACTGAAATATATTCTTTGAAAGTATATTATTTTATTATATAATTTTTTTATTTTATTTATTCATTTATTTTTAGTATGGTAAAAATAATGTTCTATTTCACAAGGGAAGTGATCTTCAAACAAAAAGCTTTTCACTTTTATGAGCTTTTTTTTCTGTTGGATGTTTGAAGTCAGTTCTCCTCAAGTTCACACAGGTCTTGGTGAATGTTAGTTTATCTATTAATTTATCTATTTTTGTGAAATGATCTGCTTGAAAAGTGTGTTGTCTTTTTTATGAGTATAACTATAGGTGATATTTTGCTATATAGTGCAAAGGCATTTAGACATTTTTAAATGTGGCTTACATGTCCAAATACTTTCAAGGCTGCTATATGTTACGAAGAACAAATACATATTTAAAAATGTCATTGTTTTCAGTGTCACCACTCTGACAGTCTATCTTTCCCCTTTTTCAGGAGGTTTTACGTTCTTTGAACTGATGAAGCGAGGCGTTCCCTTACACCTCATTGATAAGTACATGAACGAGTCTAAGACCTCTGAGAAGTCAGAGTCAGAGAAGAAGGGATCCATCTGAGGGCTGACTCCCCCCAATGATTACCCAGAAATCCCTGTCACTACTACAAATAATGACACATGTGTCTAAACTTTGGCATGGTATGCTGTGTTCAGACATGGATCTATAGTTCTAGAAAACCCTGCGTCTGACACTGCGATCATGTAAAGCTGTGTTTTAAGAAATGCCACTGGAACTCAAATGCATGACTTCAGTCAACTGGATGGTTGCTTCAAAATATATCACAAATAGACATTTTATTGTGGAAAATCTAGAGCAGACGGTTACAGATAAGGTAATGTGGTTAATTTACAAGAGTGGTCCGAAATGAGCACAAGTCTGGGTTTTGCTGTTTCTGTCTTTATTTTCTTTTCTTGTTTGATTTCCCCCTGAGTTTTCCCAGCCCCTTTCCTTCATTCTTTACTGAATGTACTGAAATCCACTTAGATATGCAATATCAATACTGTGCAACTACCAGATCAGACATGAGACGACATCTGAACGTTACAGAAAATGCTGCATTTGTCTAAGGATACTTGATGGTACATGACAATGTTCATTTTAGCATGACAGTTGAATAAATGTCTCTGTATGAAAAACAATAGTTTCTTTTTTGTTTTAAAGGCCTATATTATTTTGATGCAGACGGCAAGATTGGGCAACACTGTTCTTTGGGCACAAAAGACGTTTGCATACTGCATCTCCATCTATATTTGTGTTGAAATCATTTCTAAATATATTTAAATAAATACTAAAACATTTTTTTTTGCGGCCTTGCACTGGAATTTGAGTTATCTATAAACATTTGTGCACAAATTGTACAGCATTTTAAATTTCACATTATACATTAAATGGTTATTTTGTCATTATGTCTGATGACATTTTTGTTTTATTTTTAGGTTAATTATTTGCATCCTCTGGATATTTGCACTTTTTTGTTGGGAATTTTCAGTGTGAACACACTATTTATACTACAAAAGGGCATGGAATTGAGACACACCAAAGACTCATAAAACAGTTATGATATTCAACATAATAAACACGTATAATACAATGATAAATAAGGACTGGTTTGTCAATGTTCTATCCGATAATGATCTGAAATTAATGAGAAGCACTCAAGCAGCGTACTGGTTAGCCCCAGGAATCAGTGTTATTTATGTTCTAGTTGGTATATATTAATATTTCTAATTTGCTTTTATTTGTATATTTTCATATATGACTTCCAGTCATGTAAATCAGAACGTCAACATCTGGGGCCAGTTGCATGAACATTGTCACTATGTTAAGACTGTGTCTTAAGAACACATTTCACCAACTAGCAATAGACAAGGGGTGATCAGTCTAACCATTCATATTCGAATTAGACCAATCTATCTTTTTGTAACTGAATTTAAAAAAGTTATGACCGGTCTTGAAGAAGAAAAAATAGGTGACTACTTTTTTAAGACTAGTCTGCAGTTCATGCAACCGGCCCCAGGAAGCCTGGTGGTCAGACGCGGTACAGCACTCGTTCAAATGTCCCGGTTGCGTCCTCTTCCGGACCGCAGTTTCCTGCGCCTCTCCGTTTATCTGCTCTCAACTATTAGGAACGGAGGAGACCGTCGGTTCCGCTCATCAAAAATGACTCTCCACACGTAACCGCTGCATGCTAATGCCTTCTTCTAAGTGGACACCTGGGAATTTGGACCAAAACATTGCATTGCCCCTGCCGAAAGAGCGATCATAATGCCTCAGTGCGCTTGTCCGGAGTCGCTGTCAGCTGTCCAGCTCAAGCGCCTGGAGGAACACAAATACAGCGCGGCCGGTCGCTCTCTCTTCGAGCCGCCCTGCCAGATATACTGGAACTGGCTGGTCCAGCAGATCCCGACGTGGGTCGCGCCGAACACGCTGACCATCACTGGACTCCTTATTAACATATTAACGACGGTCATTCTCGTGTATTACAGTCCCACCGCCACGGAGGAGGTGAGTTCAGACGCGAGTGGAACTTTGAGTGACGGCGTGACGTGTTTCGTTCTATTTAAATGCCCTGCCACGTCAGTTTTAAAAATAAACAATCACATTTCGAACCTCGTTTCTTCCGGTGGTGCTGAACGAAGGCTGTAAATACACTCAAGTAACGTTTCGTGGCTTCATATTTGTGCATTTCTGGTCACGGTTTCTTGTAGCACATTGGTTTATTGATTCACGTTACGACATGTATTATGACGCACTGTAAGCAGCTGCTTTATCAGATTTATTGACTGTGCAGACTATGCAGATTACTATTTGTTATTTTAGCTGTTGACCCACTGTATTTGATTCCGGGCAGCACTGTGACCCCATATCTCAGTGTGTGTGTGTGTGTGTGTGGACATACCCCGTCATATTTCCAGAATCACAGTCTAAAGTCCACTGACAAAGTCCAGATTCCTCTGTTTATTGCTATGCAGTTCTGGAGATTGCTGCTAAATGCACAACTTTAACCCACCTGTTGTCAGGTTGGAACACAGATAAAGAGGGCTTTGAGTGAACTTTGACCCAGAGACACTTGAATTGGTCAAGCAGCCATAGTAATAATACAGTTATTACAAAATAATATTATAAAGTTATTATAATTAAGCAATATTTGCATGAAGAGTGCGCTGCTGTATTGAATAACAGCACAAGGCCATAGGTAATCACAACTGTGCTGATATTCACTACTACAGTATGGCTATGGGTGCTTTTATCACCTTTAAAAAAGTTAAGAATCAAATTAGAGGATTTTTCATAAGCCTAATACGTAGTCGTGTAATTATACTTTTATTGTAAACATTAAGCTTTGCCATCACTGGAATAAGTTAAATTTTTAAAATATATTAAAGGGATAAAAAAATGAAGGTCCCAGGTGTATATGACTTTCTTCCTGCAGACATATACAATCTGAGTTATATTAAAGGGGTCATATGACGTTGCTAAAAAGAACATTATGTTGTGTATTTGGTGTAATGCAATGTGTTTATGCGGTTTAAGGTTTAAAAAACACATTATTTTCCATATAATGTACATTATTGTTTCTCCTCTATGCCCTGCCTTTCTGAAACGCGTGGATTTTTACAAAGCTCATCGTTCTAAAAAAAGCGAGGTATACTCTGATTGGCCAGCTATCCAGTGCGTTGTGATTGGCCGAATGCCTCAAGCATGTGACGGAAATGTTACGCCCGTTAACATACTGTGATGCCGTCTCCCAGCAGGATGAGACTCAGTCCAGCTGCTCTGCTCGTGCACATCCCATCATCGGTTCTCTTTTAGCAGTTCATTTACTGTTAGGAGTAACTGAATAACTCGGGATATTGGTTTATTTCACGTCAGAGGGAGTGTCAGGCACGTTTATAAACCGAATAACTTAAGTAATTTGTGGATTAGTACGTACTGGAGACGCAAACCGTTTCAAACGATTCAGTTCGATTTGGTGAACTGGTTCGACCGGTTCACTAAGAAGATCCTGTTAAATCGAACGATTCGTTCACGATCCGGACATCACTAGACGAGACAAAACCAATAAAGCCCATTACAAACGAGGCATTTGTTGCATCCAGTGGGGACATAATTACTGATTATAATGACTTATACTGTCTTTTTACGCGTTGCGTATCGCGCTGCGTAAACATAAAACCTGCATTTGTGATCGGAGAAACAACAAACAACAAGCGCTACTCTATACTGCTCAAAACTCGCGTTTGAATCATCATTGGCAAATTATTTAAATATAAAAAATGTACTTACAGGCTGTGAGTCAGAAGTGCCAGACTGTCCTTGCAAAGTTGGAACTGCCCAACTTTATAGAAACAGCCTTTGTGCCACAGACGCATTAGGCTACTTCAGGAAACAGTCCTCGTCCTCCATAAAATGTGCAGCACATCTGAATATTTGGGTTGAACTGTTCTGGAACAGTGTTGTAAATACAACTTAACCACTGATTTCTAGTCGTGTCCTCTTTTGGAAGGCCAAACAAAGTAGTTTCGCTTTCACAAGGAAACACACGGTGACTCCACAACATGGCGGCGGCAGCAACAGCGCCTTCTTTCTTTGCGTGAACATTTGGGCGGCATTATGCAAATGTTCCCACATAGTGATGTAGACATGTGGGGGCGTGTTAGAATGAGCCGTTTTAGGAGGGTGTGGTTGACTCTTAACTTTTATAAAGAATATCTCTTTGGATTTGAGACTTTAGTCTTTGCAACTTTACAGATCTTCTTTATGCACCAAGAGCTTGTAACACTCCAAAGAGAAAGGAAAAATTGAAATCGCATCATATGACTCCTTTAAAAAATGTCCTAGCTCTTCCATGCTTTATAATGGCAGTGAATACGGGTCGAGATTTTGAAGCATCATCTGCTGGAATGCCACTCTCTTGTGAATGAGCGTAAGACAGTTAAGCGGAAGCTACATTACAGTTTATCAAGTTTTGCATGGATATAGATATTTTGGATATGGAAATATGGGTATTTTTCTTACACAAACGCATGGCTTCGCTTCAGAAGGCCTATATTAACCCCAAAAGTACTTTTATAATGGATGTATGCACTTTTATGGGCTTCAAAATCTTGACCCCCATTCACTGCCATTATAAAGCTTGGAAGAGTCAGGACATTTTGACGCCGGAGCACAAAACCAGTCATAAGGGTACATTTTTTGAAATAGAGATTTTTACACAGTCTGAAAGCTGAATAAATAAGCTTTCCATTGATGTATGGTTTGTTAGGATAGGACAATATTACTACTGGATACTAGGCTGAGATACTACTATTAGAAAATCTGGAATCTGATGGTGCAAACAAAAAAAATCTAAATATTGAGAAAATGGCCTTTATAGTTGTCCAAATTAAGTTCTTCGCAAGTTCTTAAGTTTTGATATATTTATGGTAGGAAATTTACAAAATATCTTCATGGAACATGATCTTTACTTAAAGGTGCACCAAGCGATTTTTGCCAAACAATGTTGATATTTGAAAGCACCAAAACAAACATGCCCATACCCCACCAGGACCTCACCCCTATTTTGATATCTCCGCCCCACATGTACGTACACAACCCTGGCAACGATAATCATTGAAACAAGAGAAGATGACACACAAGCATATTCAAACAAAAGCCAGCACGGATAAGTTGTGTGAAACAATGCAAAATCAATGTTACTCACCAATCACAAAGAAACAACACAACCTCGGCCTCCGATTCCAGGCCTTCCCGCTCCTTGAGTTCTCTCCACCGCTGGAAAGCTGCTCCGATATTTACGTGGGTCCTACCTCTTGTCTGATCGTAACCCTTTTTTAAATGTTTTGTTCCTCTGATATTTTCCTCTTTTTTTATCTCCCAGTTCTCTCTATCATTAGTCGATCTGCTAATATCCGTCCTGTATACTAAAATTGAGCGCCCTCTTCTCTATTCAAGACACGCCCCCTTACTGCTGATTGGCTGCAAGTGTGTTTTGGGACATGGTCCGACACTGCGGTCAAAAGCGGTTTTTTTTTCAAAAATTGCTTAGTGCACCTTTAATATCCTAACGATTTTTGGCATAAAAGAAAAATCTATAATTTTGACCCATACAATTTATTGTTGGCTATTGCTACAAATATACCTGTGCTACTTATGACTGCTTTTGTGGTCCAGGGTCACATTTTTTATTATAACTCCAATTGTATTCGTCTGAAAGATAAAGTCATATACACCTAGGAGGGTTTTAGGGTGAGTAAATCATATGTTCATTTTCATTTTTGGGTGAACTATTCCTTTAAAATTGGAAAACTTTTATTTTAAATTGTAATAATAGTTCACAATATTACAGTTTTTTTCTATCAAATAAATGCATCCTTGATGACAGACTTCTTGTTTAGGCCCACATTTTATCTGACAACCAATTATAGCACATCATCTTCAGTAACTAACAGTACAATGCAAATGATAACTTGTTATCTAGCATCAATATTTATATAATGTAAATTATACTGTACGTCATTAATCATGAAATGTAACTGCATAGGCCTGATATTAAATTGTGTGTTCTCTTTTCCTAATAAAAAACCTGCTACATTTAGGAATCACATTCACAGTAGCAGACTTAACAGGGACATTATTTGATACATTAAAGGCCTTTTGTAGTTTTTTAATGAAAAAAAAATACTGAAGCGATAACTCAAACACACAGGGGGTTTATTCTGTTTTGTGAATGTGCAGTGAAACCAGATGGCCTGCATGTAGTCTCTCTGGGAAATCGACCTACTAGGCCACATGGACCTTTGCCCATATCAAACTATCACACACACACACACACACACACACACACACACAAGCTGCCCTTGATATAACAATTTATACATTGCCTTCACATTTTACTTTATCCACAATTACAAATGTCCTATTGGTTATTCAGGGTCATATTTTAACACTTATTACATCTGTTACTCTATTACACTTCTGTTAATATACCAACTGTTATATTTCCAGTTTAATTTCAAAGTCTTAAAGGTATGAAATTAATAAGTGAAAATTAGTCCTAGATAGGCAAAAAACTGAGCATTAAAACAAAGGATGCAACAATCTAGGGCAGGCAATTACACCAGACTCCTCAAAGGAATTAAATCATTTTACATTTGTAGCTACTGTGCATTTTCCTTCCTTACACATTATTTGATTATTCTCACTCTGCTTAGTTACCTTTGAAAAATATGTATGGCTGAAGTGCTTCTTTGCTAAATGGCCTCTCTAAAGCAAACGAATTTATGGCAAAATTGCAGTGATAACCATATCTATTAAAGGAAAGGAGATAAAAGAGCTCCTTTGTGTCCATATTTGTGAACCTTGATAAGTTTTCCTTTCGGTCTCGCTCAAAAAAATACAAGCCATCCATATCTACAGTTAGAGGTCAAAGTTTTAGTCTAAGGTTTTGTTTTCTCTCTTGGCACAAAAGACCTTGCTTGAGTGGTTGAATGAAAGAAACTGCAAACAAATCTCAAGAAAGAGCATTTCACATGATTTTGAAAAATTATAATGCCTCATTGACTTTGAGCCCAGTCAAACAAGAAGAACCAGGTCTTATTGAGTTAGTCTTGATCAATGTCAATGTACTGGCCTTTATGTTTTCTTTCAAATCTACTCTTTCCAGGCTCCAGGTTGGGCCTTCTTTCTCAGCGCCTTAGGTCTCTTCATCTACCAATCACTGGACGCCATTGATGGGAAGCAGGCCAGACGGACCAATAGCAGCTCAGCTCTTGGTGAGCTCTTTGACCATGGCTGTGATGCCGTTTCTACAGGTATAACCAGCTAGACAACCTTTCGCCATTTGGTTGGGAGTAATATTTAATAGTGTTTTCGTTAAGCATCATTAATGTTAACACGTACAGTTAGTGTTCGTAAGAAACGTCTTTTGTTATGGCCTAGTAAACAACCACCTAGCACCTCACCATTCAAAATCTGTTAAAAAAAACCTAGTTTTTATATATTTACAATAATCATATTTAAGTTTTTTTTTTATTGGACACTGGCTAATATTTTTATTGATTAGCAGTTAAGCCGTTTGTTGTTTATTAACATCTGTACATATAGTATGCATTAACAACACACTAATTGGATTGCTCTCTTAGTGTTTGTTGCCGTGGGAACGTGTATATCCTGTGGGATCGGCGCTTACCCTAACTGGACGTTTTTTTGTGGCTTCGTGGGCATGTTCATGTTTTTCTGCGCGCACTGGCAGACATACGTGTCCGGGACACTCCGCTTTGGATTGTGAGTGCATTTACGGCTTATTCGAGTGAATTTACTGAACCTGTCTGTGATGTTTTTTAACTGCATTGTATTTTCGAATGTTTTCTGCAGGGTTGACGTGACAGAAGTCCAGATTGCTATTATAATCATGTATTTGATGACAGCATTTGGAGGAGTGAGTCTTTGGGAGACTAGGGTACGTCATTCATCTTCTTTATCATCACACTAAGCCTCTGAAACTTCTTTCTCGTTCACAACGTTTATAAATTCACTCCCATTATAATCACTGAAGCGGTCTACACTGGAAGAGTCCATTGTGGCCAATCACAAAGTGCTTTCAAATGATGGACATGGTGTCTGTTTTTGAATTGATGCAGGGATATGATTTTAATTACAAGTATCATATTGTGTGAACTAGGGCTGCACGATAAAATGCAATCGATATTTAACGCGCATCTAGTCAGTAAAGCCGGTTCTGTAATCAGCGGTAAATCTCCATCACGTGTGGGCTTTCACATGGAGCAGCATGAACTACACAGAGCCGTTGTTCACCGACAAGCTGCGCAAAACATGCGCAAAATATGATCGTGGTTTTGCGCAGCTCGTCAGTGAACAACGGCTCGGTGTAGTTCATGCTGCTCAATGTGAAAGCACGCACATGATGGAGATTTACCGCTGATTACAGAACCGGCTTTACTGATAAGATGTGCATTAAATATCGCATGCGATTTATCTTGCAGCCCTAGTGTGAACTGACTGCTATTTTATTTGATATACAGTGGGTACGTGGGAAAGTATTCAGACCCCCTTACATTTTTCACTCCTTGTTATATTGCAGCCATTTGCTAAAATCATTTAAGTAAATTTTTTTTCCTCAATGTACACACAGCACCCCATATTGACAGAAAAACACAGAATTGTTGACATTTTTGCAGATTTATTAAAAAAGAAAAACTGAAATATCACATGGTCCTAAATATTCAGACCCTTTGCTCAGTATTTAGTAGAAGCACCCTTTTGATCTAATACAGCCATGAGTCTTTTTGGGAAAGATGCAACAAGTTTTTCACACCTGGATTTGGGGATCCTCTGCCATTCCTCCTTGCAGATCCTCTCCAGGTCTGTCAGGTTGGATGGTAAACGTTGGTGAACAGCAATTTTTAGGTCTCTCCAGAGATGCTCAATTGGGTTTAAGTCAGGGCCCTGGCTGGGCCATTCAAGAACAGTCACAGAGTTGTTGTAAAGCCACTCCTTCATTATTTTAGCTGTGTGCTTAAGGTCATTGTCTTGTTGGAAGGTAAACCTTAGGCCCAGTCTGAGGTCCTGAGCACTCTGGAAAAGGTTTTCGTCCAGGATATCCCTGTACTTGGCCGCATTCATCTTTCCCTCGATTGCAACCAGTCATCCTGTCCCTGCAGCTGAAAAACACCCCCACAGCATGATGCTGCCACCACCATGCTTCACTGTTGGGACTGTATTGGACAGGTGATGAGCAGTGCCTGGTTTTCTCCACACATACCGCTTAGAATTAAGGCCAAAAAGTTATATCTTGGTCTCACCATCTTGGAGTCCTTCAGGTGTTTTTTAGCAAACTCCATGCGGGCTTTCATGTGTCTTGCACTGAGGAGAGGCTTCCGTCGGGCCACTCTGCCATAAAGCCCCGACTGGTGGAGGGCTGCAGTGATGGTTGACTTTCTACAACTTTCTCCCATCTCCCAACTGCATCTCTGGAGCTCAGCCACAGTGATCTTTGGGTTCTTCTTTACCTCTCTCACCAAGGCTCTTCTCCCCCGATAGCTCAGTTTGGCCGGACGGCCAGCTCTAGGAAGGGTTCTGGTCGTCCCAAATGTCTTCCATTTAAGGATTATGGAGGCCACTGTGCTCTTAGGAACCTTAAGTGCCGCAGAATTTTTTTTGTAACCTTGGCCAGATCTGTGCTTTGCCACAATTCTGTCTCTGAGCTCTTCAGGCAGTTCCTTTGACCTCATGATTCTCATTTGCTCTGACATGCACTGTGAGCTGTAAGGTCTTATATAGACAGGTGTGTGGCTTTCCTAATCAAGTCCAATCAGTATAATCAAACACAGCTGGACTCAAATGAAGGTGTAGAACCATCTCAAGGATGATCAGAAGAAATGGACAGCACCTGCGTTAAATATATGAGTGTCACAGCAAAGGGTCTGAATACTTAGGACCAAGTGATATTTCAGTTTTTCTTTAATAAATCTGCAATAATGTCAACAATTCTGTGTTTTTCTGTCAATACGGGGTGCTGTGTGTACATTAATGAAGAAAAAAAATTAACTTAAATGATTTTAGCAAATGGCTGCAATATAACAAAGAGTGAAAAATTTAAGGGGGTCTGAATACTTTCCATACCCACTGTATATTTAAATAACTTATGACTGTTATATCAAAGTCAGCTTGTGATGTTGCTGGCCTACTAATTAAAAATCACTCAATTAAAAATGTTGCTTTAAACCATGTGCACGCTAGGGCTGTCAATACAATCATCATTACATATTGTAATTCTTTTTCCTCATGATTTCACATCTTTTTATCAAACAAATACGAACAGAATATTATTTACTTGCATAATAATTATGCATGCAGAATATATATATATATATATATATATATATATATTAATAGAATAAGAATAATAAAATAATATTAATATAGCATATATTAAAGTAAAGATAAATATCACATCTTATATTAGTAGTTTTTATTTGTTTATTCATCATGATAAGAAGGATACATTTCGGTGAAGATATCACATTATTATTTTATATGTTTATTCACAATACTAACATAATATCAATATTAATAATAATACACTTGGGTAAATATTTCACATCTTTTTATTAATAGTTATTCAAAATAAAAACATTATAATATTAAATATAATAAGAATAACAACTAATATTAATATACATTTAAGTAAATATAAATAATCTTTTATTAGTATTTTTTATTTACAGCTTCATTCATAATAATAATGATAATACATTTAAGTGAAGATATCACTTTTATTAATATTTTTGTTTATTTATTTATTATGTTTATACACAATACTATAATAATAATAATAATAATAATAACAATAATAATAATAATAATAATAATACATTTGAGTAAATATAACATCTTTTTATTAATAGTTTTGGGGGTTTTGCATGTTTATTCACAATAAAAACATTCTAATGTTAAATATAATATAAATATAATAACCTCAGTTGCAGTGTGACATGCAGTCATGCGCTTCTAGTGTTACAGTGTCAGAAAATTCTTTTAAAAGGGTTCTACAGACTTTGTATATTTTTTATTTAAAAAAGAACTTTCAAATCCTCCAAAACTGTGAATCATGTCAGAGCCCCATTTCTGAGTGTGTTTTTTAAGTAGACGTTCTGTCTTTTGCTCTCTGAGGACGAACAGACTGTGAAAAGGTAAATATAGGTAAAAACTGCTACTATGGCTACCAGTCACCCATAGACGTGCCAAAAAAAAAAAAAGCAGATGTCAACACGCACATGAATCTATTCTAACCTCTCCTCATTTTATAAAGCATGCTCAGAGCTTCAGCCCTGCCCCTTCCCAGCTCCCCTGCTCACATGAGACACAAAATAACAGCTACTCTCATATTAAAGACACTGATTTCTCATTCTTTCACCCAGGTCCCTGTTCTTGGTGTGGATTTGCAAACCTTTCCAATCCTCGGCATTATTGGTGGCTTTCTGTATTCAACCTATAACTACTTCTACGTCATCCTGAACGGTGGCGTGGGCAAGAACGGCTCAACCGTTGCAGTAAGTGCTTTCCAGCAGTGAGGTCTTCAAAGTAGTTGTTTTTGTTCCTCAAAAGCATTGAGTCCTATTGCAGTCACATTTTTGGCACACTTCTGCTTATGATAGCTCAGTTACCAGATTTAATGTAAGGCAAAGTAAAAAAAGTGACCTCTTTAGGGTGATAGAGTAACAGTGCACGTCTTCCTCAGGACACCAGTGTATTGTCTCCTGGTCTACACATCGGCCTCATCCTCTCTCTGGCCTTCATCATCTTTAAAAAGTCCTCTAGTCAGGTTTTCGAGCACCATCCTTGCCTTTACGTCCTTACATTTGGCATGGTGATCGCCAAGATCTCGAATAAGCTGGTGGTGAGTGCTGCTGATGCCTATATAAGAAGTCAAAATTGTTATTTGGCTCTTGCAATCATGAGCTTCATCGTTTACATAAACGGTTATCCAAAATGCATCAGGTGTGCTTTCTTCTACAGGTGGCCCACATGACCAAGAGTGAGCTTCATCTTCCTGACACAGCCTTCATTGGTCCTGGACTCCTCTTTTTGAATCAGTATTTCAACAGCTACATTGATGAACACATCGTGCTTTGGATCGCCATGGTGAGCCACAACCATTAGTGGGTCAAACCACTGCGTTTTCAAATGCACCATATAGCAAAATGTTTTCGGAGTCAAAACTAAACAAGTCTGTCTCTGCTCCAACCCCATGTTTAGGTGCTGTCCCTGGTGGATCTGCTGCGTTACTGCACAGGCCTGTGCCTGCAAATCGCCTCCCACCTGCGAATCCGGGTTTTCAGTATCACCCCACAGGGCCACGCACATAGAGACTGACAATTTGCCCGGCGGAAGGAGGAAGCGGGATCTAAGGATGAAGACATTGTCCCGCTTCTCAAACTAGAGCAAGAGAGCCCCACCAACCAAAACCGCAACGGCCTTGACAATGTGACCATCACAGACTAACAGAACTGAATGTTTTGCCAGGTTTGACCAGACCAGCTCGTATTGTTTTCTAACCACACTACTGTACACTAGAATATATCACTGGATGAAAAGAAAGAGTTTAGACAATGTACAAAATGTGGCCTTGGGGGCCAGAGGGCGCCCCTTGCCTTGAAATAGTTCATTCTGTGCAGGAACACATTAGAAATACTTGTTATTATTTTTTCAAAGGATAAAGAAGGAAAATTGGTGGGAAATCAAATGCTGAATTTGAATCGGCCAAAAACATTTGCATAGAATCATTTCCTCAATTTGGTCAAAGATAGAGATGAGCAAAAGAATCAAAAAATAACAGAGGGAACATGTTTGTTTCACAACCGTATTTATCACAGTAGATATGTACTTTGTTTTTTGGGGGGTTGATCATGTTTGTCAATTTTTAACAAAAAAGGGAAGCTACAACTGCAGTTTGGGCATCCAAGTCCATTTTCTACATCGTAATATCTATTATTTCATTTAGGCCCATTTTTATATGTCTGATCTTGATACATACAACAAAAGCAAGTATTACAAACATATTTCTCGGCCTGATATAGTCGCCAAACTGCCAAAAATAGTTTACACCACAGAACCTTTTATACCGTTCAGAATTTTTAATGTTGATAAAAAAGCAGCTATTAGTAGATGATGTGACACTTTATAGAAGAGAATAAGCTCCAGAAAAGAAAACTGCCCAAACAGCCATTGTAGCTTTACGTAAACCTTTTGTGATTGTCCAGTGATTACAGTGTATTTATTTTAATAATCTGACTCAATTTAGTGTGAAATTAAGTCAAGCCTGTTTAAAACAAAAATAATAATTGAAAGAACTTAATTGTCAAGGATTGTGTGCTAAAAACAGACTCATCTCTCCACCCCCTCCCTAGTCACCCAATCCCAGTTTGCTCAGACTTCCTGGTTGTATGTTTCACTTCCTAGAGCTTCAACTGAGCACAAACAGAGTTATTGGGCATTGCCTTTAGCTCTGTTTTGAGGGATTTTGGGGGGTGTTGATCTGTGCCTGTTTTATGATGCACTCTCTGCCTGCTTAGAATCATCTCCTCCCAAAGGGCTAATAAAAACAATACATTTTGTGTGATTTGAATAGAGCACCATCTAATGTCCATTTCTTACGTGTTTTGGGGTCTTCTTTTCATACTATATTAGCTACATTTCCTCCTTCTGGAAGCAAGAATCAATGACGCATAACAGCAAACAGGAACAGCTACATTTGCTTGACCAATAAATATGAACTCAGTCAATGACATTTCAAAACAACAAGGCATATCAATGCAGTCATGAAAGATTTTTAATTAACATATTTGGCTGTTTCATTACACTTCGGCGTTCAGATTATGTTCTTATTTCATTATCAAATTAGGCACATGGTTGAATTTACAATTGACACAAAAGTGGTAAATTGTCAGTGTAATTTAAAGACCTAAAAGAAGTGTATTTTGACAGAATTTTAGCAACATACATTTCCAAAATAAAACAAAGATATGCTTGTACATTACAATGATGTCTTTTCTAACATAATAAATAAAAGTAAACAGGGAAATTCATCCCAGAACAGCATTATGCAAAGGTTTGGGGTCAGTAGTTGCAACGTTTGAGCAAGCCAAAAAACGATTCCCTTTAAAAGACAAGTGAAGGTGAGGAGTTAATTAATACA
This sequence comes from Sinocyclocheilus grahami, assembly GCF_001515645.1. Taxonomy (NCBI): domain Eukaryota; kingdom Metazoa; phylum Chordata; class Actinopteri; order Cypriniformes; family Cyprinidae; genus Sinocyclocheilus; species Sinocyclocheilus grahami. The sequence goes on along the minus strand of NW_015505187.1, from coordinate 803,057 downwards.
CACCAGGGCCACAGGCGGTGGCATCTGAATTTCAGACAAAGTCAGTATTTAATGTCCCACTAAGAGACAATCACGTGAAGGACTTCAAGCAAAAATGACATGCAGTTAAAAAGAGAAAGAGAAGGAAATGGCTCATTTTTATGATCCTTGCCCAAATTTACAAGTATCAGGATTGCTATTCGGTTTTAAATATGCTCCTGGAGATTTTGTGCCACTTTGGAATAAGCAAGAGTGACAGATCAAGACAAATGCAAAAAAGCCAAACGCAAGGCCAAGAGTTCCAGCCGCGCATTAGAATCCACTACTTTCATTCATGTGGAAAAGAAAGGCACTGCAAGGACAACAACAACCCTTACCCTTGACATTCCCTTATAAATTAAAATTCTAATTAATACAATTTAAACATGTAAGGTAATATGGCAACACACTCAATTTGGGCCATTGAGTTCAGTTCACATTCAATACGCAACCTGGAGTGTGATCGCAGGCTGAGAGAAAGTCACTTGCCTTGAGGGCTGCAGTGTGTCTCACTAATGCCCCTTTGTGGAGGAGGCCTGCACTTCGAAGTTTCTTCATCAACTTCACCCAGTCACCTCCAAATGGGCAATTTTATCTGACGGCATTAACAGAAGTACAGCTATGGTACTTTATATTCTCACAACACAACCTCTGAGAGAGGAATAACCTCACACCCGCTCGGGGGTCGCATCCTTGCTGACCCTGCGTCTGAGGAAAAGCCACCGTTTCAATATGATCAGCTGAGGGACAGAAAGAAAAGGAAGAGGAAGGAGTGTCAACCAAACCTGTTATGAATGCTGCTGGGCAACTTGTGACAGACACGTGATACACAAACAATATAACAAACAAGATCAACATATGATCAAAACAGGGAATGACACGGAGTTCGAAATTTTCGTATGCGTTTTTCCGTTTTTTTCGTATTCGTCATCCTTTCCTATCAAAATGCTTGATGAAGTTTTGGAGGCAGTGTGTAAACGTGATTGACAACGTGAGGTCGTATTTATTTTTCAGCGTGTGAAAATTTTGGACTAAAAATTCGGACTCGGTGTGCAGAGACCTTAATTCTGAAATTAAACAGTATCCAGTTTAGATTCACAGAGTAACTATGTGATTCTAATTCATCTTTATAAATTCACTACATATCTGTTTTCTTTTGATAATTGATTCAGAAAAGTTTGACAAAGAAACATGCATCAGTGAACTGATTTTTTCCCCACCCCGTATGGAGAAGTGCTATTTAAAAATAAAAATAAAAAAAGTATTTTATTATTCATTTAAAAAAAAGTACTTTTCAACTTTATAAATGTTTTAAAAAAATATATAACCATATTTAATGGTTTAAAAAATTAAACATGTATTTTAATTCATTAATAAGAATGTAGCTAAAATGTTTGAAAATACAGTTAACTGAATAGAAAAAAAAATTGTGAATAGAAATTCAAACTGACATATTAATATCCATTTAAATAATGTTTAAAATGATAGTTAAATGCAACGATACAATAGCACATTAATAAATCATTGACCAAATCATTTATAAAGTGGATTAAAGTTGAAGTGGTTGGTGAACTTAAAACTTTTATTTTTCTTAGCCCAATTTAAAATTATGGAAAAATCTGTGTGTAAAATGCTCATAAAAATGATACATAAATGTTGCTTTTTTCCCTCAATTTATGTATCATTACATTGAACCGTTTTTAAACATTAATGAGATAGTTTTGAATATGTCTATTTATTTTTTTATTCAATCAGATTGATTAGTGATAATACATATATAATTATATAATAAATATAAACCATTTATAATATATAACAAAAATATTTTTTAATTAATACATTAATGATTGGTTTCATTGCATTTCAAGTGGCCATTCAGAACCCCTAACTAATAACAATACATTAAAAAAAGAGAAAAATTAGTGCTGCATACAAGCAGGAACTCCATTAAGAGAAACAGGATGTGGCTAAATGAGTTAATGAGGAGGCTGTAAATCTGTTCTGAAGATTGTAATTAAGCCAGTTAATGTGCTAGTCTGTCAGAGATGAGGACGCAGCCAAACATGACATGCCTCTACATGCATGTACGGCAACAGAGGAAGCACCCGCTGATAATGTTTCATCTCCATATTTGTACTTCTGTCACTAAGGACAGATGAAGACACACTGGTCTTTTAAAAGGTCATTGTGACCATTAACCTCTCCAAAAGACAGAAACCTGACCCCACAATTAATAGTGTGACTATTTGCTGCAAGCTGCCTGGCTGATCAATCATCAGGATGATATTTTTGCCTTTACCATTTCCTTAAAAGAACACAGAGGGTTGCTGGGTAAAAGTTGATATATTAATTGCTAAAGGTAATGAGACTAGCCAGACTCCACTGAACTCAGTGTGTGTGTGAGAGACAAAGTGAAATGAAGAACAAGAGATAGTGGACAATGAACATGTAAGCTGAACCGAACTGACCTGCTCAGCAAAGAACGATATGACAGTGAAGACGACTAACGTCACCAGCACACAGTGGGTCCAGAACTTCAGCTTGTCCCTGTATATTCGCCTGTGAAAGACACGTGATACACAAACAGTATAACAAACAAGATCAACATATGATCAAAACAGGGAATGACACGGAGTTCGAAATTTTCGTATGCGTTTTTCTGTTTTTTTCGTATTCGTCATCCTTTCCTATCAAAATGCTTGATGAAGTTTTGGAGGCAGTGTGTAAACGTGATTGACAACGTGAGGTCGTATTTATTTTTCAGCGTGTGAAAATTTTGGACTAAAAATTCGGACTCGGTGTGCAGAGACCTTAATTCTGAAATTAAACAGTATCCAGTTTAGATTCACAGAGTAACTATGTGATTCTAATTCATCTTTATAAATTCACTACATATCTGTTTTCTTTTGATAATTGATTCAGAAAAGTTTGACAAAGAAACATGCATCAGTGAACTGATTTTTTCCCCACCCCGTATGGAGAAGTGCTATTTAAAAATAAAAATAAAAAAAGTATTTTATTATTCATTTAAAAAAAAGTACTTTTCAACTTTATAAATGTTTTAAAAAAATATATAACCATATTTAATGGTTTAAAAAATTAAACATGTATTTTAATTCATTAATAAGAATGTAGCTAAAATGTTTGAAAATACAGTTAACTGAATAGAAAAAAAAATTGTGAATAGAAATTCAAACTGACATATTAATATCCATTTAAATAATGTTTAAAATGATAGTTAAATGCAACGATACAATAGCACATTAATAAATCATTGACCAAATCATTTATAAAGTGGATTAAAGTTGAAGTGGTTGGTGAACTTAAAACTTTTATTTTTCTTAGCCCAATTTAAAATTATGGAAAAATCTGTGTGTAAAATGCTCATAAAAATGATACATAAATGTTGCTTTTTTCCCTCAATTTATGTATCATTACATTGAACCGTTTTTAAACATTAATGAGATAGTTTTGAATATGTCTATTTATTTTTTTATTCAATCAGATTGATTAGTGATAATACATATATAATTATATAATAAATATAAACCATTTATAATATATAACAAAAATATTTTTTAATTAATACATTAATGATTGGTTTCATTGCATTTCAAGTGGCCATTCAGAACCCCTAACTAATAACAATACATTAAAAAAAGAGATTAGAGATTAAAAATTAGTGCTGCATACAAGCAGGAACTCCATTAAGAGAAACAGGATGTGGCTAAATGAGTTAATGAGGAGGCTGTAAATCTGTTCTGAAGATTGTAATTAAGCCAGTTAATGTGCTAGTCTGTCAGAGATGAGGACGCAGCCAAACATGACATGCCTCTACATGCATGTACGGCAACAGAGGAAGCACCCGCTGATAATGTTTCATCTCCATATTTGTACTTCTGGTGAGTGTTCACATTACTGTTCTGTCACTAAGGACAGATGAAGACACACTGGTCTTTTAAAAGGTCATTGTGACCATTAACCTCTCCAAAAGACAGAAACCTGACCCCACAATTAATAGTGTGACTATTTGCTGCAAGCTGCCTGGCTGATCAATCATCAGGATGATATTTTTGCCTTTACCATTTCCTTAAAAGAACACAGAGGGTTGCTGGGTAAAAGTTGATATATTAATTGCTAAAGGTAATGAGACTAGCCAGACTCCACTGAACTCAGTGTGTGTGTGAGAGACAAAGTGAAATGAAGAACAAGAGATAGTGGACAATGAACATGTAAGCTGAACCGAACTGACCTGCTCAGCAAAGAACGATATGACAGTGAAGACGACTAACGTCACCAGCACACAGTGGGTCCAGAACTTCAGCTTGTCCCTGTATATTCGCCTGTGAAACAGAAGATTAACTCTGGTTAGCCTGTTACATGCTAGATGCTATAACTACACAATCTGGATCCAACAAGCATCATTATACATTGATAGCACTGTAGCTAAAATATGTATTTCATCAGAGTACACAACAATTTTTGAATGGTTGTCCTTTTGTTTTTCTGCTGTTCTGAAGTGAACAGAAAAGTTTTGAATAGATCTCCAGGAATAGAATTTATTGCTGTGAAACTCCAAAAGTGAAGGAAATTGCAAAGCCTTTTAGAAATACAAGAGTCAATGTATAATATATAATATATATAATGTATACTAAAAAATAATACACTACTGTGCAAAAGTTTGGGGGCAAAGGCTTTATTTTTAAGTCTTTTATGCTCACCAAGGCTGCGGTTATTTGTTAAAAATGACAGTAAAACCATTAATATTGTGAGAAACATTTTAAGAAACATTTCTTATTATTAGCATCAATGTTGAAAATAGTTGTCACTTAATATTTTTTTGTAAAACTACTGTTAGTTGCCTAAACTTTTTTTTTTTTAAGAAATCTTTTGTAATCTTTTTATGATCAATTTTATGCAGCACTGCTGAATAAAAGTATTAATATAAAATAATCTTAAATAAGAAATATATTTGAGAGATATTCAAAATCAAAACAAACACGATTTCAGAAAATTTTAACTAATGGCAAAAAGTCAACTATTAAATAAAAAGTAGCACCTTTAATAGTGTACAGACCTCAATCATTGTTCAAAAATATAATTTTCTTATAATAATGATAATAATATATTAATATATAATAATATTTTTTCCAAGGTAAATCTATTTTATTTAAATTCTAAAATCTATTTTCGATTCTAAAATCTATTTTGAAGGTAAAACTTTTGTAAACAAATTTTAATTCATAAATATCACTATCAAATGACCTGATTTCATATTAAATGATCTAGTACTTAAGTACGTTTACTGACCTTGACAGGCAGCTCTGCAGTGATACGTTATATGACTTAAGTTATTAAATATTACTAAACAATTTTGTTCAAAAGGAAAATATAAATAAATAAATAGATCATTAAAAACATGGCCGCATTGTAACAGTGAGCTCATTCACTGCTGTCAGTATACATGGGCAGGAATGGTGATGCTGTCTTAACTCTTGCCAGATTCAAAACCGTATATTTATCAAGACTGTGAGTGACAGTTCCCAGTGACTCAAGTTCTGATGTCACGCAGCAGGCCGTCGGAGGTGAGAGGGTGACAAGGTGACATCATCATCTGTGAGGAACACAGTCCGTTACCCTTTTGTCACCGGCGTGTTTGTGTCTGACAGAGCCAATCTGCACATACACAGCTTTTAAAATCAGCCTATGGGGCTGCTCGAGCCTGGCAGTGCCCAAAAATAACACCCTGGCCCTCAGGTCACATGCCTCTGATGGGGCTTTATGGGGCATCTGGGTGTAACAGAGAGCCGCTCTGGCTGGTTGAGCATGAATGGCAAATGCACTTGTCATAATTTCCAGCCTGTAACCCTCCAAAGGAGCGACAGATACATAAACCCTTCTTCAACCACCTCCCCATTCCCAGAATTCCAGACGGTGTCGACAGCTATCACCCAACTTCACACAGCGATGACAGGAAGGAACGTTTACCAGTATTTGTAAAACTACTGTTAGTTGCCTAAACTTTTGTAATCTTTTTATGATCAATTTTATGCAGCACTGCTGAATAAAAGTATTAATATAAAATAATCTTAAATAAGAAATATATTTTAGAGATATTCAAAATCAAAACAAACACGATTTCAGAAAATTTTAACTAATGGCAAAAAGTCAACTATTAAATAAAAAGTAGCACCTTTAATAGTGTACAGACCTCAATCATTGTTCAAAAATATCATTTTCTTATAATAATGATAATAATATATTAATATATAATAATATTTTTTCCAAGGTAAATCTATTTGATTTAAATTCTAAAATCTATTTTCGATTCTAAAATCTATTTTGAAGGTAAAACTTTTGTAAACAAATTTTAATTCATAAATATCACTATCAAATGACCTAATTTCATATTAAATGATCTAGTACTTAAGTACGTTTACTGACCTTGACAGGCAGCTCTGCAGTGATACGTTATATGACTTAAGTTATTAAATATTACTAAACAATTTTGTTAAAAAGGAAAATATAAATAAATAAATAGATCATTAAAAACATGGCCGCATTGTAACAGTGAGCTCATTCACTGCTGTCAGTATACATGGGCAGGAATGGTGATGCTGTCTTAACTCTTGCCAGATTCAAAACCGTATATTTATCAAGACTGTGACTGACAGTTCCCAGTGACTCAAGTTCTGATGTCACGCAGCAGGCCGTCGGAGGTGAGAGGGTGACAAGGTGACATCATCATCTGTGAGGAACACAAGTCCGTTACCCTTTTGTCACCGGCGTGTTTGTGTCTGACAGAACCAATCTGCACATACACAGCTTTTAAAATCATCCTATGGGGCTGCTCGAGCCTGGCAGTGCCCAAAAATAACACCCTGGCCCTCAGGTCACACGCCTCTGATGGGGCTTTATGGGGCATCTGGGTGTAACAGAGAGCCGCTCTGGCTGGTTGAGCATGAATGGCAAATGCACTTGTCATAATTTCCAGCCTGTAACCCTCCAAAGGAGCGACAGATACATAAACCCTTCTTCAACCACCTCCCCATTCCCAGAATTCCAGACGGTGTCGACAGCTATCACCCAACTTCACACAGCGATGACAGGAAGGAACGTTTACCAGTATTCACAAGAGTAAAGCAACAGAAACAGGCTATAAATCACACACAACTTCACACAGCTAAATGTAAACAGACTTGTGAAACTCATTACAACAAAACCAAATATATCTCTACACCAATAAACCATTATATTCAGGGACTAATGATCTGAAAAGTTTTGGAGACATGTTATAAATCTCATCAGGTGTAAACACTGCTGTTTGAAAGCTTAAAGTTTACTCAAAATGATGGATGAATCAATCGGTGATTCAATTCGCTCGCCCTCATGTTGTTCCAAACCCATATGGCTTTCTTCCATGAAACACAAAAGGAGATATTTTGAACAATGTGCCGGCTGCTTTTTCATGCAATAAGTGAGACTTAAAAAGGTTTAAAGACTGAAAATTTAGTTTGTTCTTTACACAAAGCTATTACATGACATCAGAATTATAGTGCGTAAATCATTTGGACTCCTTTTATGGCATTTTTGCATCCTCATTGAGGCTTCATAAGCTTGTTGTGTGCATTTTGTGTACATATGTGTGCAATTAAAATTTTTTAAATCATTTTATTTTAATCAATACATTTTTGAGGCTTGAAAGTTCTAGTACCCATTAACTGTACAATAAAATACTGTTTTTGAAGAATGTTAGTTTTATTTATACACTATTATAGTATCATTTATTTCTCTGAAATAGTTTTTATTTGTATATTTTCAGTTTCCGCTTTATTTTAAGGGGATAGTTCACCCAAAAATGAAAATTCTCTCATTAATTACTCACCCTCATGTCGTTCCAAACCTGTAAGACCTCCGTTCATCTTCGGAACACAAATTAAGATATTTTTGATGGAATCTGACAGCTCTCTGACCCTCCCATAGACAGCAAGGATCCTAACACGATCAAGGCTCAGAAACGTAGCTAGGAGATCGTTAAAATAATCCATGTTACATCAGGGGTTCAACCGTAATTTTACGAAGCTACGAGAATACTTTTTGTGCACAAAGAAAACAAAAATAACGACTTTATTCAACAATTGGTCTCCTCCTCATCACCCTATAGCGCCATTTGGGAGAGTATCATATACGCAAACAACGTAAACAGCGTATCCGCGTACAGTGCTGCTGATACAGAACAGCATACTTCGTTTACGTATGTGATACTCTCCAAAATACTCTCCAAAATGACAAATTGTTGAATAAAGTCGTTATTTTTGTTTTCTTTGCACACAAAAAGTACTTTTACAAAATTACATTTCTGATTTTCATTGAGTTTAAGTTCTTCAAATAAGATTTATTTTATTTCAGTTTTATTTCAATGAATGAACATGTTTTTAATAACAATAACAACACTGTTTAAAGCATATCCTTTTTTGTTCCACTGGAAGTCATGCAGGTTTGGAACAACATGAGGGAGATTTAATAATGATTCTTTGGCTGCAGTTCAGTTTTTAAGTCAGTGTTTTATGTGGACAGATATTTTTTCTCTTTACACTACCATCAAGCATAATAAACTTCTTTATTTAGGTTTAATGGCTGCTATGCCTTTATTCAAACACTTTTGTTCTTTATTTTTCATGTCGATTCGGTCCATTACAGTTTCATATTCAACTATTAAAGCTATTTCTGTTCAACTATTAAAGCTCTTTCTGTCCTGATCTGTTCTGTTCATGCTTCAGATTCAGTAATGAAACCTGAGGCATGTACACAGACCTGTTTGACTCGTCTTAGTTAAATTCTTAAGTAAGTTTCTGTCTTCTACACAAACATGCAATGAATGATTGTTTGTGACTAAATTCTTACCACTCCTGTAGCTCTGTCATGTGGAGGAAACGGTTTCTGTATTCCCTGGGCAGCTCAAACTGAGAGGGCAACGGGAACATTGACTCATAGAAGTCCCTTAGTACAGCTTTGACTGTGTTGGCGTCCTTATGGCTGTATTTATACACTATTATAGTATCATTTATTTCTCTGAAATAGTTTTTATTTGTATATTTTCAGTTTCCGCTTTATTTTAAGGGGATAGTTCACCCAAAAATGAAAATTCTCTCATTAATTACTCACCCTCATGTCGTTCCAAACCTGTAAGACCTCCGTTCATCTTCGGAACACAAATTAAGATATTTTTGATGGAATCTGACAGCTCTCTGACCCTCCCATAGACAGCAAGGATCCTAACACGATCAAGGCTCAGAAACGTAGCTAGGAGATCGTTAAAATAATCCATGTTACATCAGGGGTTCAACCGTAATTTTACGAAGCTACGAGAATACTTTTTGTGCACAAAGAAAACAAAAATAACGACTTTATTCAACAATTGGTCTCCTCCTCATCACCCTATAGCGCCATTTTGGAGAGTATCATATACGCAAACAACGTAAACAGCGTATCCGCGTACAGTGCTGCTGATACAGAACAGCATACTTCGTTTACGTATGTGATACTCTCCAAAATACTCTCCAAAATGACAAATTGTTGAATAAAGTCGTTATTTTTGTTTTCTTTGCACACAAAAAGTACTTTTACAAAATTACATTTCTGATTTTCATTGAGTTTAAGTTCTTCAAATAAGATTTATTTTATTTCAGTTTTATTTCAATGAATGAACATGTTTTTAATAACAATAACAACACTGTTTAAAGCATATCCTTTTTTGTTCCACTGGAAGTCATGCAGGTTTGGAACAACATGAGGGAGATTTAATAATGATTCTTTGGCTGCAGTTCAGTTTTTAAGTCAGTGTTTTATGTGGACAGATATTTTTTCTCTTTACACTACCATCAAGCATAAATTGACTTTCATACTCAAGGAACTTTTGAAGACATCTGAATTTCGGTGGCCAAAATTTTGTATCCATAGACTAACATTAAATTGATACATAAGTCTGTGTGTATGTGTTGGGACTCTTACGTGTCCTGTAGTTCCTGCATGATGAGTCTGTCAATCATGTGAGGCATGTGGGCGGGCACTTTGCGGGAAGTGAAGCCGAATTGAGCATTCAAGAGTCTGTTGACATAGCGGAGTGAATCAGCAAAAGTGTCCCGCAACCTGCGTCCAGTGGCCGACCCGTCAGCTGCATACTGCAGTTCACTCTGTAGACGCTCCTCTTCCTGTGATGCAAAAAAAGACACATACAAAGATACACATACACTGATCAGGAGAGATTGCAATACTCAATGTGGCTTCAGTTACAAGAACCAATTGGCTTTTTGTTTACTCTAGAACAGTGGTTCTCAAATAGGAGGCCAAAACCCACAAGGGGGCCCTTTTACAAAATTACATTTCTGATTTTCATTGAGTTTAAGTTCTTCAAATAAGATTTATTTTATTTCAGTTTTATTTCAATGAATGAACATGTTTTTAATAACAATAACAACACTGTTTAAAGCATATCCTTTTTTGTTCCACTGGAAGTCATGCAGGTTTGGAACAACATGAGGGAGATTTAATAATGATTCTTTGGCTGCAGTTCAGTTTTTAAGTCAGTGTTTTATGTGGACAGATATTTTTTCTCTTTACACTACCATCAAGCATAATAAACTTCTTTATTTAGGTTTAATGGCTGCTATGCCTTTATTCAAACACTTTTGTTCTTTATTTTTCATGTCGATTCGGTCCATTACAGTTTCATATTCAACTATTAAAGCTATTTCTGTTCAACTATTAAAGCTCTTTCTGTCCTGATCTGTTCTGTTCATGCTTCAGATTCAGTAATGAAACCTGAGGCATGTACACAGACCTGTTTGACTCGTCTTAGTTAAATTCTTAAGTAAGTTTCTGTCTTCTACACAAACATGCAATGAATGATTGTTTGTGACTAAATTCTTACCACTCCTGTAGCTCTGTCATGTGGAGGAAACGGTTTCTGTATTCCCTGGGCAGCTCAAACTGAGAGGGCAACGGGAACATTGACTCATAGAAGTCCCTTAGTACAGCTTTGACTGTGTTGGCGTCCTTATGGCTGTGGTCAATATTGTCATTCAGGCAGATAAACTTCCTGTAGGCCAAAAAAGGGGCTTAAAGTAAGATTAGGCTTCCCAAAGTGCGCAAAAAACAGGAATGAAAGCCCCTGAACGAACCTAGGGTTCTTCCTGATGTCATCGAGCTGCCCCACCACATGGGAGACATTGGTCCGGATCATCTTAAAAGCGATCTCTTCCTCGCCCATGATTTCAAATCTGAAAAGAACAAGAGCCTGCATAACTAACCCGGTCCCGTAAGAGATGCTGAAGAGCTCCAGCTGAAGTGTTTGTGGGAAGGTAATGAAAATCTTACTTGTATTTATTCTGGTCCTTGAAGGCTTTGTGGATCCTCTCTGTGATGGGTTTGCAGTGGATTACTAAACCTTTTGTTACGGGCGGCTGCAGGAACATCAAAACAGGGATTTTATAAATAAATAAGCTGATAATACAAGACTCTGCCAACCATGACAATTTTATAGCCTACAGCCTAACAAGGTGTTGATCACTTAACAGATGTTTTGTGAGATTTTATAGTCTAATATTTGACTTGTATACGTGTGTATACAGTGGCTCTCACCATGCTGGGGTCGTAATAGGCCTCCTGGGTGGGGCTGACAGTATGGAGTTGCGTGAGGTTGGATGGAAGAGCCTTTGAGCAGTTTATAAGCATCTGCTCCAGACTGGTCAAATCCTGTTTAGAGTCAAATAAACAGACGTGCCTTTCCTCAACACATGGGTAAGACAGACAATCATGTGGTGACAAAAAAAAGAGCTATATATGCCTTGTGTTCACTTTTACAAAACCCCTTCCTGAAGTTCTGTTTTGTACATATTTTCCTGCTTTATTGTTAAGTGTTTAATTTTTATTTATTTATTTTTTTTATATATATTTCATATAAATGTAATGATATAAATGTATTTAAATAACATTTTAAAAGGAAATAAACTAGACAAATTTAATAACAAATTAGACTACATTAAATTAAAATATATTTGACTATTTCAAATTAAACTAAAACACGTATTAAATTCAAACAAATTAGACTACATATTACATTAAACAACTACATTTGAAATAAAAAATATATTAACTATATAAAATTAAATGTAACTACATTTTAAATTATACTGAATTTCAAATTAAAATAAACTACATTTAAATAAAATAGACAACATTTAAAATTAAATTTACATTTAAAAAAATAACTAGACTATATTAAAGCACTACATTTTAAATTAAATATTTTTTTCTAATGTAAAAATCTTGTCATTTTCTCCATGCTGTGGCAGAAGAGTGGTGTGTACCTGAAGGCTTAAGGGGAGTTCATGGACACGTGTGGCCAACGTGCGAATCTCACGATCAGAGAGCACGCCAGAGTGGTCCGTGTCAATTTCGTCAAACACTTCAGATATATTGAGCTGCTGCACCGCACTCATCAAGAAGTAGAAATAAGAAAATGCAAACTGCATGTCCTCTGAGTGACGCACACGGTGGGACGAGGTCTTATCAAACTCCTGAGGGAAGCTGAAGGAGCAAGATATCAAGACAAAAAAAAAAAGGATATATTAATTGACTTTCATACTCAAGGAACTTTTGAAGACATCTGAATTTCGGTGGCCAAAATTTTGTATCCATAGACTAACATTAAATTGATACATAAGTCTGTGTGTATGTGTTGGGACTCTTACGTGTCCTGTAGTTCCTGCATGATGAGTCTGTCAATCATGTGAGGCATGTGGGCGGGCACTTTGCGGGAAGTGAAGCCGAATTGAGCATTCAAGAGTCTGTTGACATAGCGGAGTGAATCAGCAAAAGTGTCCCGCAACCTGCGTCCAGTGGCCGACCCGTCAGCTGCATACTGCAGTTCACTCTGTAGACGCTCCTCTTCCTGTGATGCAAAAAAAGACACATACAAAGATACACATACACTGATCAGGAGAGATTGCAATACTCAATGTGGCTTCAGTTACAAGAACCAATTGGCTTTTTGTTTACTCTAGAACAGTGGTTCTCAAATAGGAGGCCAAAACCCACAAGGGGGCCACAGAAAACTTCCAATGGCACTGCAGGATGATATTAATAAATAATTATAATAATAACAATATTTATTTATTTATTATTTATTTGTCTGATCCATTTATATAACAAAAAAAAATATATATATATATATATAATTACCTATCTATCTATCTACTAATATTAACATTTATATTAATAATATTTATATTTAATAGAAATATTAACTTTATAAATATAAATATTAACTTTAACATAATTCAAATGGAAAACAACAAAATTAGATTAAACTATTTTTCTCTTCAATATCTAGTTTTAAGAATAATATATTTTATTAATGTATAATATTAAGTTTAACTGACTTAAAATGTATTTTCCCCTAAATAAGTTGTTTTGCTTTTTTTAAAGAACATATGGATCTTGCCACTTCAGATTTTTATTTTTTTTTACCTCTATCAACATTCCCAGTTTTAAATTAAACAGCATTCATGTTTTGGCTAAAATATTACATTAAAGGTGGTAAATTACTTTAAAAAAAAATTTTACATCTCAAAAGCTGACATTTTTACAAGGTTGTGTAGACTTTTATACCCACTGTATGTGTGTATATGTATGGGAGGCCTTCGGTTAAAAAAAAAGTTGTAGAACCATGTCTCACCTCCAGCAGATCCTGAAAGAACTTCCTCTTCTCCCATGGAAGGAAACCCCGGTCCAAGCTGGAGGTGTAATACTGGAGTTTACGACCCACTGGCCGCCCGCGGAGGTGGGCTTCATTTTCTGAATCTCTCTCTTTAGACATGTTCCCCATCAGGGTGCTGAGAAGCTTAGATGCGAGGGGCTTCTCTATGCCAAACAATCTTGATTGAGCCTTCGGTGTAACACCATCAATCTGAACTGGGACAAGAGACAGAGCAACACCTGGTTCCAATTCAGAGTTTTTGTTTCTTTCCTCATCTTCATTTGCTCGTTTCACCCTCACTGCTCTTTCATCCTGATGTTGACTGATTACAGGAGGCTTCGGGTCTTCATTCGAGTGTTTTGCTTGTATGTCCTGGTCTTGTTTTTCAGAGTCTTTATTGTTTAGTAAAAGCTTAGCTTTGTCTTTGTACGGCCCCAGCAGCACTGCTTTGGTCAAATTAAAGCCTTTAATAGTAATGTCACCTAATATTAGCTTCTCGTTCAGCTTCTGTAACTCAAGCTTCACTTCCTCAGGCAAAAGAGATTCATTTAACGCAGGCACCTGTACAATCTCTACACCGCCATGGGCTTTCTCTCTAACTCTTGGGCCTTGTTTTTCTTTGGGAACCTTTTCAAACATGACTACCGGTTCTGGGGTCACCACGGTCAGTTTGGGCTCCTCGTCTTTCTCCTGCACCGGATCGGATACGTTTGATTTGGGGAGCTCTCTGGTATCCACGGCTACAGTGAAAGTCATGGTGAAGTCGTGGTTATTGGCACTCTGAAAGGTGATGTTGTAGTGGATCTGAGTGGCATTGTGTCTGGGCAGCAGCAGCAGGTGGATGGTCTTCCATTTGTTGGCGACAGAAGTGTGACGGAGCGCTGGGTTATCAGCGACCTGTGCCTCGGACACGCGGTTAGCCAGGCCTGAGAAGCTAAAACACGGTCGGAGCTCTCCCTGAGGCAGGGTGTAAAGCGTTTGGTTCCTCCGAAGGACGACACGGTGCAATTGGTCGAAGTTATCTTATAAATGCACAAACAAACAGAAAATGAGTTCAATCAATTCCAACTAGACTTAAGAAACACTCAAGTGGTTGTCAACCAGGGGGCCAGGAAACATTGAGTTCAACATTAAAGGCTCGCAAATGAAGTCTGCCACATATCCAGAACAGTTCAAAAATACACAGTGAACCTGTCCAATGCTATTCATTTTAATGAAAAAGATATGTAGGGTCATATGTCCAGCCTCGTACAAAGTGTGTAAACACCGCATCAGTCTTTTATTCTTTTAATTTAGTTAAATTTGTTCTGATCAGGGGTGTGGCTTTGATTTTGACATTGGTGGGAACAAAACAGCCCATTACATTTGTTTGACAGCAATTTCATGTCAACTAAAGTGGGGAGTCTTCTTAATGGCACTGCACATCACTTTTTTAATAATAAAAAATTAATTGGACCAACGTTTATTCTGAAAGTTACTAAATTCTACGCCTTTGATAGTTCTGTTCATATTATATATATATATATGTGTGTGGGCCTGTTGTGTTAGAGAGTGGAGGGACTTTAGGTCAAAACTGTTGAGAACAACTGGTCAAAACTCACCTTGTCCGCAGTCACCGACATCGAACCCACATGCAAGAACGTTGCACGCCTGGTCACAGAATTTATCAGCCAACCAAGAGTTAGCACAGCCTTGGTTACAGAAGGACACGCCCCCCAATCCTCCGAGACCACCACCGCCGAACTGCCAAGGCTGCCCACCTCCAATCACAGCACCGCCCACTCCTCCAAAACGACTGCTGCCTGCAGTGCCTGCAAGGACAAATCAAGAAATTATGAAACAGATATAAAGATGGGATCAGAAACATGCAATTGGTTCAATTAAACCTGAGGGTGAGTGAATAATGACAGAATTTTAATTCTGGGGTGAAATGACGGTGTCAAAGTACCTTGACAGTCTCCTCCATCCCAATCACATGCAGAGTTGTTACAGGCCTTGTCACAGTAGCCGTCTTTGATCCAGGAGCCTGGGCAGCCCTCAGCACAGTTTGGTACAGGCCAGGTGAGATACACCTGTGAACAGAGAAAACATCTCAGGTGATTATCAAGGCCAAATGAGTTGACCAATACTACAAAACCAAAACTGGTCTCTACTTTAATAATATTTTTAAATATAATTTATTCCTGTGATGCAAAGCTGAATTTTCAGCAGCATTAGTCCAGTTCAAAAGAACATACATTATATTTTTCTTTAAAAAAGTGACGTGACATGTGGCCAAGTATGGTGACCCATACTCTTTAGTATCACATAACCCTTCTGAAATCATTCTAATAAGATCACTTGCTTCTCAAGAAACATTTCTAATTATTATTAATGTTTAAAACAGTTGTGCTGCTTTTTGTGAAATCCATGATACATTTGTTTCAGGATTTTCCCTTTTATGAATAAAAAGTTCAAAAGAACATACATTATATTTTTCTTTAACAACGTAAAGGGTCTTTACTGCCCCTTTTGATCAATTCAATGCATTTCTTTTGAATAACAGTAATCATTTCTTTACAACAACCCAAATATTTTTAACAGCAGAGTATGCATTCATAGATCTTTTGTATGTATGCAAAATGTCCCTTTTAAATGTACATTTTACTTCAGATGTGCATAAACTGTTAGACATGCTGTTCAAATAAACAGTCTTTCTTACAGAGACAGATAGGCAGTCTTTCTGACCTTTTGACCTTTAGAGTGGCTGTAGAAGTCATCAGGCCATACATCCTTGCCAAACATGACATCATCATTGAGGTAGATGAACTTTTGAGAGAGTCCTGGGATTCGGTGAATGTGAGTCTCTATGGCAGGAGAACTGAATGAAGGCAGGTGGGTCTGGTTCTGAAAAATGTCCTGAGAGACAAACACAAAACGACAACAACAAGACTTTGTCAATTACTGTAGGTTTTACATAAATACACCCAATATTAGTAATAGAATGCATTACAGCACACGCTAATAAACAAGGCCGTCCCTTTTGGAGATCGTTTAGAAATGTAAGCAGTCTTTACTGGTCATCCAAGGGTTTGCAAAGCTCACCTGGTGAGTAACCACTGAAACACGTGGGTTATCTAGGTTTAGCCAAGACGGTATCTGTCCATTGGTTATGATAAAGATGTGCCGCACCCATGGTGCATGTTTTTCAATAGAACGTAGTGAATAACGCAGCTCCTCATTGTCTTCAAAGCGACTGGCAGAAACATCCTCATCCTGTTTAGACTGAAAAAGAGGAAGACTGCTTATTATGAAGTTATCTATTCATATTTTTTTTAGTCAAGTGAACGCTTATCGAGCACACATTGGCTTATATTTCTGTGTGAAATTACAGTAAAATGTGCACCTGTGAGATGGCGCTAAGGTCCCAGAACAGGTATGCCGGACTGACTGTGAGCTCTTTTCCTTCCAAAGTCAGGTTCTTCTTGGCCTGCTGGGTGAGGTCAGTAAAATCCTGCGCTGTGTTTAGGTGGAGAAGAGCAATACTGGCCTCCGAGTACAGCTGCAACTGAGATAAATACATATACAAACAGTCACTCAGCAGCACAGACTATTTAAGCAAATAAGCAAAGCTGCTTATTTGCTTTTTTACTTTTTTAATTGCTGCTTATAACAGCTCCACAATCTGTGCCCTTTTCAAATCATTCCCATGCCACTGCTAAATCTACAGTAATAATACACACACACACACACACGTAGTAAACTGCATAGAACTACTTTTACTCTTTTGAATGATGTTAATTTTCCCATCATTTCTAACTTCCTCTATCAGAAGGTTCTAGAGACACACCACAGCCATGTGACTGCCAGCATGCAGCCAAACTCCTGCGATGATGAGTTTGCGATCAGGTTTCCCTCAAAACAAGTTTTATCACTTGTCACAAAGCTGTTTACAAGCAGAGGGTCTTCATTGTTACCGTTCCCATTCCTCCAGTTAATGCCAAAAGAAGACTGCAGAGAGTCAAAATAGTTATCTATCAATAGCATTTACACAGAAAATGTGCTTCCAGGAACACCATCACTGCTTTGCCTGAAAGAAAAGGCCTTCTTCAGAAGTGTACTGACACTGCCATCATCACATTAAGAAAAAACAACCTGCAGAACCCAAATAGTTCAATAAAAAATTGTGTTTATAGATGCATATTTTATGTACAATATAGACAACAGGCTAAATCAATGGTTAAAGCTTAATTAGTTAATGACGTAATTAGTTAATATTTTATTACAACAAACTATTCTGAACCAAAAACCTAAAACAAAAATGTCTGCGTATTTATAACCAAGACATTATTTATTAATAGATTTTCCAATTGAGGACATCCCCAAAGGGACAATTTGCTAGATTTAGCTTACTTCTGGTGACAAATTTGTCCCCAACCTATAACTAAGTAGATTCCCCACACACACTTCACTGGCAGTATTTCTTGTGTAACAGTGTGTGCATTGGACAGAGGTCAAGGGAGAGCTTTCATCAACATTGCAGCACACACTATAAATACAAGTCATCTCTCAGCACTCAACTTCTCGCTCACTCTCTCTCTCCCTTTCTTTATCTGTTCCTCAGCTTCATCCTTTGCTATATTACCTTGTGTGACCCACATTTGGATTAAAGACACATACAATACAAAAAAAAAAAAACCCTACAGAAGACTCCCCCATCGTTCCGATTGGAATACAATAATGAGCAGAACAAGATATGAAAGGAAAGTTGTGGAGCTGTGGAAATTTCTGTTAGATAGAGAGAATAGGACAAAAAAGGTTTAAGATAAGAGTTACAGAGGGTATGCAAGTAAAAAAGCAAACAAATACAAGAACAAAAGAAAGCAGCATGAATGAAAGCAAGCAAGCATGAAATCAAGCAAAAACTAAATAAGCCAAGTAAGAATACAAACACACACAAAAAAAATCAAGAAACAACAAATGGAACAAACAAAAGCAAAAACAAACCTTTGCAAGCAAGATTAAAAAAAAAAAATTATTAAAGAACAAACTAAAACAAGCAAAGCTGAACAAAAGCAAAATAAAGTGAATGAAAACAAACTAATTAAAAAGACAGACAAGAAAAAACTAAACTAAACAAAGACAAACATAAGACACAAACAAATGCAAACAAAAGCAAAATAAAGTGAATGAAAACAAACTAATTAAAAAGTCAGACAAGAAAAAACTAAACTAAACAAAGACAAACATAAGAAACAAACAAAAAGCAAGAACAACCTTTTGGAAGCAAGAATAAATTAAAGAATGCATAGACTAAAACAAGCAAAGTTGAACAAAAGCAAGAATGAATGAAAGCAAACAAAAGTGGTTGAAATCAAGCAAAATCAAACAAAAGAAACAAACAAAAGCAAGAACAACGAGATGCAATCAAGAATAAATGAAAGTACCCTAACCAAGAATGAACACAAGAACAAACAACAGCATATACAAACAAAATCAAGGAAGAACAAAAACAAGCAAAGGCAAACAAAAGCAATCAAGAAGGTAAGAGTGAAAGAAACAAATTAAAGCAAAGAGAAAAGAAACAAACTAAAGAAAATATAAACAAGAGAAAGAACAAACAAAAGCAAGCAAGTACAAAGCAAAGAAATGAAACAAGCAAACAAATAAAATATTTTAAATTTTGTGACATTCATAACAGAACAAAAATAAATGAATATATATGTATATTAATAAAAATGTAATTATAGTACCGATCATTACAAACAACATTTATTTTAAATGCCATAAGCGCCGATCCTGTTAGGTGCTCGTGAAAAACACAAGATATTCTTCCTTATTTTAACCAATAAGAAATGGATTGCAGCTTTTACAACTTTATTCTCGTATTTATATTTCAGTTTGAGGCAGCTTTTGGCATTATTTTAAATGGCAAATGTCGAAAGTGCATTATTGTAATACGAGAGGGCGCCAGCACGAATCTCTCGGCTTACAGCGGGCTTGCTCTGCATGATTATAGATATAGTGATCGTGGCTTTGCGCTCCATCAGATATTACATGTAACTCAAACTTTGTCCTGGGTACGCGCGAAGTGCTTTTTGTAAACAGGTATTTATTAAATAATTGTATTTAGTGAAGCGCAACCCTCATAGAAAGAATGTGTGTATTATTTGGTTGGTAAGTGCATGCATTTCACTTCGCAAGATACATTTTGTGTAGTGAATTCATCAAACGCACCATCGAACGGAGTATAACCTACTCTAGAAAAAACCAACACCCAGTAGCCTATAATGAATTACTGAGTAATGAGAATGTTTAAATATGCTAAGCATTTGTTGCGTATGTGTATGATAACTTAGGTGAAAATGCGTTTTATAAAAAAAAAATTAAAACAATTTTGAACATTTAAAAAACTTTAACCACACAGTGGGCTCGCAAACCTCTCATTCGGCATGAGTGAATCGTTACGCACTCTAACATTTGGTTGCTAATCAGGCTACTTATTACGTAAAGAAGGCTTTGTACTTCTCTCATGTCCGAATATCTACTAACAGCATCCTTCACATATGCAAAAAAGTGTTTGGAAAAACACCACGGCATGCTCACGTGGACCGACAAAACCTACATATTGTACAACAGACAAGTTAAATTGACTCACCAAATACCTTTAGTATGTTTAGTTGTCTCATTTAGTTTGCTGGTGATGAGGCTGTGATGCCAAGTTGCAATGCTAGCTAGAACTGATATGGCGGGAGGCGCCAGCGCGAACACTTTGGATTGCTTATATCAGCGGGAAAATGTGATATCCGTCAGATAAGAGCAAGACATCATTCAAAACGGTCTATTTTTATTTGTGCACCTTCAAAATGACAGTGAAACGTTGTGCTTTTGCAAATAAAGAAAAACAAAATGCGCTTGCCGTCTTGGTCTCTGTGAACTTCTGACTAAAATGAAGAAAAACTCTGCCATACTGTCTACTTGTCAGTAGACAGACATGAGAAATATATTTAGCTATATAAACCTTGAAGTGCCCGCTTTTAAGTTTTTACGCTTTGCTTATTTGACATTAATGCATTATATAAGTCACTTTGGAATATAAATCATAGCACGTTTCAGAAGATAAAAAACGCGAGTTGCAGTCCGGAAAATACGGTATAGCAAATTATTTTGCGGACCGCCTGGCTTTGCGTCACGGACCCCAGTTTGAAAACCCCTGATCTAGAGCTAATCTTTATGAGTGATACAGCCATTCACACTATTATTCTGCAGTGCAGCAGCTGCTTTTGACACAGGAAAACTCTGGTGGCTGTGGCTGTGACAAAAGCCCTGGTTGCTACGAAACAGGAAATGTATAAACTGCACAATATTTAGTTTGCTTCATGTCCTGCAGACATATGAATAGAATAGGAATGAAATGAACTTTAGCTTATTTACTTATTTAAAACACTCACCTTCCCTTAGGAGCTTCAGTTATTTCAGATGCATTTTTTCCAAGACGCTCCCTAAAAAACAGCACATAAAACCCTTTTAAACATCATTAAGCAACTTTTGCTAATCTGACATTAACAGTACTGTCAGCACTGCCAAATAAAGATGGGTGTGTCCCACCATACTAAACATACTAAAATACAGGACACAATAGATTCTGAATAGAAACTGCACCTACAACTATTATATCTGCATTTTTATTTGATTAGCTTTGGATGCATGTGGATACAGTGCAAAAATCTCTAAAAGCCATGAGATGTTAAACCTTTTACCCTTACTCAAAATTCAATATAATCTTTTTTTTTTTGCAATAGACAGGTGTGCAATTAAAAATATGTTATTTTGAATAAAATAACAAAAGAAAATACTAAATAAAATAAATTTGTGATAGTAGTAATCCTGTTCAAGAAGTAAAAAATAAATAAATAAATAAAATTTAAAATTAGGATTTTTTTTCTTTATGATTTAATAATCAATTTATCAAACAATTAAATATACCTTTAGTATGTTTAGTTGTCTCATTTAGTTTGCAGGTGATGAGGCTGTGATGCCAAGTTGCAATGCTAGCTAGAACTGATATGTTGTGTGCGCGCGGGAGGCGCCAGCGCGAACACTTTGGATTCCTTATATCAGCGGGAAAATGTGATATCCGTCAGATAAGAGCAAGACATCATTCAAAACGGTCTATTTTTATTTGTGCACCTTCAAAATGACAGTGAAACGTTGTGCTTTTGCAAATAAAGAAAAACAAAATGCGCTTGCCGTCTTGGTCTCTGTGAACTTCTGACTAAAATGAAGAAAAACTCTGCCATACTGTCTACTTGTCAGTAGACAGACATGAGAAATATATTTAGCTATATAAACCTTGAAGTGCCCGCTTTTAAGTTTTTACGCTTTGCTTATTTGACATTAATGCATTATATAAGTCACTTTGGAATATAAATCATAGCATGTTTCAGAAGATAAAAAACGCGAGTTGCAGTCCGGAAAATACGGTATAGCAAATTATTTTGCGGACCGCCTGGCTTTGCGTCACGGACCCCAGTTTGAAAACCCCTGATCTAGAGCTAATCTTTATGAGTGATACAGCCATTCACACTATTATTCTGCAGTGCAGCAGCTGCTTTTGACACAGGAATAAAAAAACAACTGTGGCTGTGACAAAAGCCCTGGTTGCTACGAAACAGGAAATGTATAAACTGCACAATATTTAGTTTGCTTCATGTCCTGCAGACATATGAATAGAATAAGAATGAAATGAACTTTAGCTTATTTACTTATTTAAAACACTCACCTTCCCTTAGGAGCTTCAGTTATTTCAGATGCATTTTTTCCAAGACGCTCCCTAAAAAACAGCACATAAAACCCTTTTAAACATCATTAAGCAACTTTTGCTAATCTGACATTAACAGTACTGTCAGCACTGCCAAATAAAGATGGGTGTGTCCCACCATACTAAACATACTAAAATACAGGACACAATAGATTCTGAATAGAAACTGCACCTACAACTATTATATCTGCATTTTTATTTGATTAGCTTTGGATGCATGTGGATACAGTGCAAAAATCTCTAAAAGCCATGAGATGTTAAACCTTTTACCCTTACTCAAAATTCAATATAATCTTTTTTTTTTTTGCAATAGACAGGTGTGCAATTAAAAATATGTTATTTTGAATAAAATAACAAAAGAAAATACTAAATAAAATAAATTTGTGATAGTAGTAATCCTGTTCAAGAAGTAAAAAATAAATAAATAAATAAAATTTAAAATTAGGATTTTTTTTCTTTATGATTTAATAATCAATTTATCAAACAATTAAATTAATACCATCAAATTAACACCATGCAGAATGTGGCAAAGCATGTCATTCAAAATACATTGTTTTGAACAAAATAAAATAAATGAATACAGTACTATGATTAGTAGTAGTGGTGGTAGTAGTAGCAGTAGTAGAAATAATAATAATGATGATAATAATAATCCTGATCTAAAGTAAAAAGAAACAATATATATTGTTTCCTTTATTATTTAATAATCCATTGTCATGCAGAATGTTTAGAACCATGTGCAATTCAAAATACAATGCTTTGAATAAAATAACAATAAAATAAATGTATAATAATAATAGTAGTAGTAGTAATAACAATTATTCTGTTATAAAGCAAAAACAAACATTATGATTTTTATCTCTTTTAAGATTTATTTACCCAGTAATCAAAATGGTTAAATAAATACAATCAAATTTCCACCATTCAGAATGTTATAAACAAGGTGTAATTCAAAATACATTGTTTTGAATAAAATACAAATAAAATAAATTAATAGTAGTAGTAGTAGTAGTTGTAATCATTTTCTAAAGTAAAAACAAAAGGTTTTTATTTCCTTTATGATTTATTAACATTAATCAAATGGTTAAATAGATTCCATCATATTCCCACCATGCAGGATATTGTGAACCATGTGTAATTCAAAATACATTGTTTTGAATAAAATAAGAATAAAATACCAAAATAAATCAATAGTTGCAGTAATAGTAGTAATAGTAATAATACTGTTTTAAAGTAAAAAAAAGGACACATTATGATTTATTTTCCTTTCAAGCGGTTACACACAAGTACCATCAAATTTTCCCTCAATCCCAATCTCTCCTCCGATGAGGATAAATGTGACCCTGGAGCACAAAAGCAGTCTTAAGTCGCTGGGGTATATTTGTAGCAATAGCCAAAAAAACATTGTATGAGTCAAACTTATCGATTTTTCTTTTATGCCAAAAATCATTAGGATATTAAGTAAAGATCATGTTCCATGAAGATATTTTTTACATTTCCTACTGTAAATATATCAAAACTTAATTTTTAGTGAGTAATATGCATTGCTAAGAACTTCATTTGGGCAACTTTAAAATCTCGGCCAAATATCGTCCTATGCTAACAAACCATACATCAAAGGAAAGCTTATTTATTCAGCTTTCAGAATATGTAAAAAAGTCCATTTCTAGAAATGCACTCTTATGACTGGTTTTGTCCAGGGTCACAAATAAATACTACACTAACGTTGTGTGTGTGTGTGTGTGTGTGTGTGTGTTTTATGGCTGGGGTACCTCAAGGCCTTCTGTTCGTCTTCCAGCTGCTGTCTCACAGCACGAAGATCCTTCAGCAGGTCTGTGTCTGTGCCATTTACCCAGGTGTAAACCACATCAATGGGCATCGGTAGGCAAAGCCTGGAATTATACAAGCATATGAAGCAAGGCAGGTACGTGACTCCAGGAACATATATATGAAAAGATGTATATTTTAAAATCATGCATTTAAAAAAAATTAAAATCACAGTAATGACAGGCTGACATATCAGCTGAATTTGAGTCATTCTCAGATAATAAGCATGAGATAACTGTGCCCCTTAAAAAGTGATCAGTTAACACAAAACTTTATTACTGTGCATGAATGAAGCTGGTTTCATTGATCTGTTGCTCACCTCGTCTGAAAGGACTTTCCTGCAACATTATCTCTGTAGGAATCAAACAAAACATGGTACTGATCTCGACTCCACTCTACCACAACCTGCAAACCAAACCAAACCAAACCAGCCAGCCAGTTAATACACAACACCAAACCCTTACTAAAAGTGTCTATTTGCAACCACTATGTAACAGGTCAGAGTCAGATTGCACAATCAGCTTTGATCAGTAATCAGTGATTGACACAGTATGCAACGATAAGAGGATACATGCATGGCCTGAATGCGAATCTCATGAAGACAGTATATTTCGGAATTGTACCCTAGTTAGTGTACATACCTCTCCAAACTGAAAAGCAG
This sequence comes from Sinocyclocheilus grahami, assembly GCF_001515645.1. NCBI lineage: Eukaryota > Metazoa > Chordata > Actinopteri > Cypriniformes > Cyprinidae > Sinocyclocheilus > Sinocyclocheilus grahami. Next base: position 777,992 of record NW_015505187.1, on the reverse strand, counting down.
ACACTATCATGAGGACTAGTCCTCCGAAGCACAGGTACAGTCCATAGCGATGAGACAGACAGGTGTATGTCTGCCGCTGCAGCAGTTTAAGCACCGAATTAATGATCAACATGACTCTCCCCGGCCATCAACATCTCCTCCTCCATAAACAATTAATGAGGACACATGTTTCCTTTGGTGAAATTAAAAATAGCTTCATTACACTAAAACATACTGTCACATGATCGCATGCTCAACAATCAAACGCTGTAGTTCCTCATTGGTAGTGATCAGATGATGATACGACGCTCAGTTCCAGTAGATCTATGCACACGACAGACTCGCTGCCGCCCTCTATTGATTAGGAGGACGATCACTTTATGAATTAAAATAATAGGCCTACATTTAAATTGCATTATAAATAATTATATGAAATATTATAAAACTTAGATAAATTCAATTAACAATTACATTTGAATAAATTATTTAAAACGTATGTCATTTATAACATACGATTTAAATGTATATTTAGATATGCAAAATAGTTTTAGTGACTTTTGTGAAATTGAACCATGAGTGCTCATCCTCATATATATATATATATATATATATATGTGTGTGTGTGTGTGTGTGTGTGTGTAGGTATATGTATTATCAAACACCATCGGAGAGAATGCTTATTTAACAATCCATGTTTTAGTGAAAATTGAACCATGAGTGCTCATCCTCATATATATATATATATATATATATATATATGTGTGTGTGTGTGTGTGTGTGTGTGTAGGTATATGTATTATCAAACACCATCGGAGAGAATGCTTATTTAACAATCCATTTAATATTTTATACAAATTTTAAACATATATTATTTAAAAACAAGTGTTTTAAAAAATATATATAAACATTTATAAAACTGTTTAAAATTGTGTGTGTTGTGTTGTGAACAGAAAGTAGGCATAATAATAATTTAACGCTCTCTTTTCTTTTCTGTGTTTAGTAGCCATTTAAAGACATCTTGGTCAAAAATACTGTAATGCCTGCTTTCAAAATTCATCTGCAAATAGCTGACAAATAGCTGATATGCAATTCATTACTTATCATGACAAAGTTTTTTTTCATGCATGTAAAAAAATGTAAAGGGAACAGAGAGATTTATCCAAAATGTAATTATGCAGTGAAAGAAAGAAAGAACGAAAGAAAGAAAGGCTCTGTGCGTTGTTCACATGTGCTGGTGGTAATAGTATATGGTTAAAACAATGAGGAAGAGAAAGATTCCCAGTGAACACGTGACACTATAGATAGAGTTATAAACGTCGAGTTATTGTTCATACAGTATGTGTTCAGTGAAGTATCTGTGTCTTAATGTCTAATCCCTGCTGTCCACTTTGCTTTTGTCTCCGTGCATGGTGATGCACCGCTTACACCCAGCCCTCAGGAGAGATGTTTTGGTTCATGCAAGGAATGTGCTTTTTACCTACTTTTCTGGTAATCTGGTCATCGAGTACGTTCATTATATCTTACATCATCGCTTTAGTTCGACGAGATGTTGATGTTATCCTTCCTTACATTAGGTATGTCACTCGTCTTTTTATCTTCAGCTTGACTTTAGTTTGGCTACACATCTGGACTGAACGAATTCACAACTTTTAAAATAACATAAACCAGAAATAGCTTATAAAGTTATAATATAGTAACAAGACTATGTTTAAGGCATTTATATACAGCTGCTAGATTTAAGAATCTGAATAAAGGTTTTGCAGACAGTTCGTTTAGTTTCGTTTTCTACTCAAAAGTTGAATGTTGGCTCGAGTTCAAAATCAGTATTCAGTGAAGGAAACAGGACAAACCCTTTAAAGACTATAATATCATATCATATAATGTGTATATTAAATAGTGTCATAGCCTATGTAATATTATATATATAACAATGATAACACCCAATACTAATTAATAATACATATTTTTAAGTCAAAGTCATAGTAATGTATTGTAATGGTGAGGCTTCACTTTTATTGTCATTCAGTAGACTGTGGAACTTGTGTGTGTGTTTAAATATAGAATATTGCAAGTTTATGATTAAATGTTTCTGAATTGCTTCACAAATATGAATGTTCTTTTTAATTATTTCTGTGAATGTCTCTGAAAAGTGATACAGGGGCCACTCCACCTGAGAGCTGTGTGTTTGGATTCATGTCGACAATCAATGCCTTTGCAGGTATGACTAACAACCAGTCATTTGATTTCAGTTTGATTTGATTTGATTTCCAGCTCATACTTCAGAAAGTGCAAATCCCCCACCAGCAGCTTCAGGAAACTCCTTACGATTAGGCTGTCTGTGTGTCACAACCTATGGGAAATTGCACAACGTGAAGTCAGCCGCAAACGGCTTGGTTTTGACATGTGAGAGGAAAGCAGTGGGAATGTCTAGAGTGTACTTTTCTTTAGTAACAATGGAATAGCACTCATTCGGGTCTCACTTCTCTTTCTGCTGAAAACGAAAACATATTTTTTCCCATCCGTGACACAGCTGGAGTTCAGTGTGTTATAATACAGCACCACAACTAAAACCTCAAACAACTGCAGAAATGAAACTTAATGCCAAATCACAGGTTATCAGTGCAACAACCATCATGGCTTCATTTTTAACCTATATTTTCAGTGAATTATTTATCCTGCTTAAAGCAGTTAAATTCTGTTTAAATGCATGAGTGAATATTCTTTACTGTATTGCATAGCAATTTCCACTGTAGTTTTAATCAGTAAAATCAATTGTTTCCCAGCCTTTGCTACTATGTATGCTGAATATAAATTTGTGGAGAGAGTCCACGAGAGAACCGGCGCCGTGTCCCCTTGTCTGAACAAGGTTTCTTTTGCTTTTGGCATCGTCTCTTGTGTCGGCATGTGTTTGGTGGCTACATTTCAGGTATATCTAGTTCAACCAAGAACTTTTTACTCACTTTTTTACTCAATTTATTTACCTTTGTCATTCCAAAAAAAGCTATTTCAAAAAATGGCCTAGTGTGTTATTATTCATATAATGAAAGTCGTTGAGATCCTAAACTGCTTTGGACCCCACTGACTTTCACTGAACAGATGAAAACAAAATATCTCCTCGTGTTTCACAGAAGAAAGAAAGTCATACAGGTTTGGAATGAAATGAGGGGAGTAAATGATAACTCTCTCTTTAATGGTGCTCATGTATGTTGTTGTGTTCTAGGAGACGACGGTGATGCCAGTCCATGATTTCGGAGCTTTACTCTTTTTCTTATCTGGGGTTACATATGCTGTCATTCAGAGTGTGATATCGTACCAAGGTCTTCCTTATGGATGCTCTAAGTCCATTTGCCATTTCCGTGTGTTCTTCGCTGGACTGGCTGCTCTAGCTGTAATACCCAGTATCCTTTCTCAGCGGTACAATATGTGCTATTGGTTGACATTCTGAATGTAGTTTTGCTAGTGTAAACTGGCATCTGCTTACATGGCTGGTCATTCAAATCCAGCATTGTGATCACAGCATGCTGGTTTTCCATGTAAAGACATGCGCTGTTTATATTTCAGATCAAACAGATTGTCTTTAACACCTCATTCCAGCAATTTTTTGTGCAATTCCTGTCGGAACAAGCCAACTTCACTGGGACACCAATGATAAGGTACAGTTCATGTCACTAACCACACATTCCAGTGCTTAAATTGTAGCAAAAATGTATTGCTGAATGTTTAAATTTGCTTGTCTTGTTTTCCTGCTTCTACAGGACTACACACTTCATATAGTGAGTGTCGCATGTGAATGGATCACTACTTTCAGTTTTGTCTTCTTCTTTTTAACATACATCAGAGAGTTCCAGGTGAGTATTTAAAATTAGACTTACACTATTATTCAAAAGTTTGGGGTCAGTCATTTTTAATTAAAAACGAATACTTCTATTCTGCATAGATGGATTAATTGAAAGTGAAACTAATCAACTAATCAAAAGGGACAGTAAATACATTTATAATAAGTTTCAAGTAAATACTGTTCTTTTGAACTTTCTATTTATCAAAAAATACAGAAAAATTTTCAGTAATAAATGCCATTTTAGAATATTTTCAATTTTATTGTAACATAAACACAGCCCTTGTAAGCAAAATAGACTTCTTTCAAAAACATTTAAAAAAAATAAAAATAAACTGACCCCAGCTTTTTTCACATTGTTCCAAATCAGAATTATATTAATTTAGATTCCTTTTAGTGCCTCCAAGATCATATTAACGTTTCTTTCTTTTTTTTTTTTTTTTTACAGCAATTCACACTGAAACTGACTGTTAATTTAATAGAGTATTGACATCATGACCTTGACATCATACCGTTACACAATGTTCACAGTTTTTGTGCATTTTTTAATTGTATTTTTATACAACTTACTACCTTTTTCATGTTGAAAGATCTGCTAAAGTACTGTGTAATCATTGGCAGTGTATCTTTTTGTAGCTTGCATCTTGTTCTAGAAAAAGGGCATAAACATGTACTTGAAATGAAATATAACTACTTGATGCCAAACAATTTATAAAGCTGCTTCATATTGATTCTTATTTTAGAAAGCATTTATGATCAGCCAAGACAGAATAGTTGAGCAAATTCTTATTCGCATTACTGTCAATCAATCTTTGCTTTGGTTATAGTTTGAACTTCTTGCTTTGTTGTTTTACTCCATAATCATTCCGAAAATTCAGTGCAGCTGAAAGTGAGCAACAGGTGTGTTTTAATCTTGCACTTTATGAAGTGGAATTTGAAAAAAAGTCCATGCTTGCACAATGAGTGTCTGACTTTGTAATTGTGAAATAAAAACACATGATGATGATGTGCATGACTAAAGAAAAGTGATTGCTTTAATATATGTAATGATAGGAACAGCAGCATACACTACCATTCAGAGGTTGGGTCAGTTGCAAACTATTTCTTTTTCAAATAAATGCCGTTCTTTTAAACTTCATATTCGCTCACACACACAGATTTCTGAAGGATCATGTGACACTGAAGACTGGAATAATGGCTGCTGTAAATTCAGCTTTACATCACAAGAATAAATTAAATTTGAAAAAACATTCAAATAGAAAACACTAATTTAAAATTGTAATAGTATTTCGCAATATTACTGGTTTTACTGTATTTTTGACCAAATAAATGCAGCCTTGGTGAGCATGAGACTTTTTTCAAAAATAAAATAATCTTACCAATCACATACTTTGAATGGTAGTGAATTCAGATATAACAACATGTTAGATTTGGAAAAGACAATATAAGCAAATCTGTAATGACTGTGCAACACAATAAGTTTTATTAGAAACTCAACAAATCTAACACATAGCCATTTTTGTTATTGATATTACTGTGATTCAAAGTCAGTTTAAGATTGTTGCAACTAAAGTTAAATTTACAAACATTTAAAAAAAAAATTACTCTGCTACATTCAATTTATGAACAGATTTACAAGGCTGATTTCATAAAAATCTACTTCATAAAAACACTCACTGCATCTTTTTATTGTTATTATATGTACATACTAGGCATTTAACATGTACATGTCAGGCAAGAGATGAGATATTCATGACAATTCACATGAAAGTAGCACTTAGACTTAAATTGACCAATTATCATCACAACCATTAGCAATCTCACCTAGTGAGCAAGTGCCCTCAGAAACCATCACTATAGATGTCAAGTATGCCGTCTCTGAGATGTAAAACAAACTTAGTGCCATCACTAAGTGTCTGTCCTCTGTAAGGACATTCAAGTGCATTTACCCTCCTTTGAGATGAGCAAGGCTCAACACAAGTCCAACAAAACGCTCATTAGCCGTGAGGGGCGGAGCTGATCAATCGCTGAAAGATGATTCGCTGCCTGAGCTGTCATCATCTTGCTCTTCCAATCCTTTTTTGCCTTCATCCGGAACAGGTGCATCAGGAGTACTAAAGGGAAATGCAAGAAATCTATTAGCTACAATATAAACACTTCATTGTCATACATATAGTGACTATACACATGTATAAAGAGTGCATAATATTTTTACTGTTGTTTACACTTACTCTAGCAAACCAGGGTCCAAACCCTCCATTACCATCTTATTTTTAATGGCCATGACTGGAACACCCTGAGCGAAGGAGCAAAATATTGGCATATACATGAACTTTCCACGTTAGTCATGACTAGACAAAATGTGAGTTTGTTAATGATGAAACTCAGGTTATGATTTAATTTTAAAAGGAAGATGTTCACCCAAACATGGAAATTTGCTAAAAATTGACATCCAAGATGAAGATGAGTTTATTTCTTCATCAAAACAGATTTGGAGAAGTTTAGCATTATGTGACTTGCTCACCAATGGAAGCTCTGCAGTGAATGGGTGCCGTCAGAAAGAGAGTCCGACTCCAAACAACTAATAAAAATGTCACAATAACCCACAAGTACTTTTTAAGTAATGCAGGTAGCATTATTATAAATTATGGACCGTTATTCTGCCCAGAAGTGATACATTAAAATTAAAATATCTTAGTGATGAATGTGTTTATTACAAACATGCTGTTTTCACTTCACAAGAAATTAACTGATGAACTTGTGGATTATTGTTTTGTTTTTATTAACTGTTTGGCCTCTCATTCTGACGGCACCCATTCACTGCAGAGTGATCGATGAGCATGTGATGTGATGCTAAATTTCTCCAAATCTCTTTCCTACGAAGAAACAAGCACATCACTTTGGATGGCCTGAGGGTGAGTAACTTGTCAGCATATTTTCATTTTTCATTACCAAAATCACATACCACTTGCACCATTTTCAGGTATCTGGCATATCGCGGGTCCTTGGCTACAGTCATCACATTTTCCGCTGGGGCCTCTGCTTTCGGCTCCTGAGGGGCCACTTGTACTTGCTGACATGCCTGAATGGACAAAGACTGTGTATTAACACCAAATATTTGCCATTATGGCTATAAATACCTCAATACGCAGTGGGATAAATGAATTATGACAATGACATGAATAAAAGTTACCTCAACAGGGGGACCTAAAGTGGGGCCCGTGGCATGACTGCCAGCCGCAGCAGGACCGTTTGTCTCTGTAGATGATCTCACTCCATCCACTGTGACATCTTCCAAACCAGGAATAGAAGCTAACTGCAAATTTATACAACATATTTTTTAACCAGTTTAAGCCTAAAATAGTGGTTTCTATTGAGCTACTGTATTAATTTTTTTCTAATTTTTAATTACTATACTACTGCTAGTGCTGCATTTAAATGTTATATATATATATATAATATAACCTACTCATTTATTTTTATTAATTAAATTATAATTATTTTGTTGTTAATTATTTACACTTTTTCTCCCACTGACCCCTAGCACTCCACTGAGGCCCCTAAAAAACCCTGCCTTGATTAACCTTTGCTTCCAAAATGCTTAGTGTGGTCTCAATCTGTTGGATTCGTAATGATACTGTTGCTAGTTTCTGGAAAAGAAAAGAAAAGAAAACATTTCTGGTCATTGACACTTTCAGGAAATATATAAGTTAAGGTAAAGAGGGGAATGATGTGTTGACAGGTGAACATACCTCCTCACATACTGTGGCAAATCGGTTCAGGAACCTGACGGTGTGGACGATGAACTGGTTGAGGAAAGCGACGATTCTTCGTTGTTGAATGGCTGGAACCTTAAGAAAGAAAGTATAATGATCACTGTTATATTCGTTATGTCAGACGATCATGTGAGCAGCAGCTGATGTTGCAATGTTAAACTTACCTTTGTAAGATCTACCCCTGATCCCACGATGGGCAATCCGTCCTCATCCATGTCAACAACGCGTTTGCTTTTTAACTGTCACAGATACACAGATTTCTACGCTTTAAATGTGCTAAAACGGTCAGGACTGTGCAACAAATGCATCGTTGTGAAAACAACTCCTCACGTGACTTCAGTGCCTCCTGCAGCACTTCCGCTTTCTGAACATAACAAAAGTCCCCGACCCCTTAAACTAGAATCGTTGTAAATACATTTTGTGTATTTTAAGTACAGATAATTGTATTCCATTTATAAGTATTTAAATAGTGTTTTACATATTAGTTTGTGATGTGAATTAAACAAATAAAAAACAATAAACGTCTTTAACTACTACGTTATCATAATTTCTAGACGAAAATTCAACTTAATATTCGAGCAAACGCTGAAAGTTTCACTTTATAATTCATTTTAGTGACATTTATAAATAATACGTGAGTAGTTAGGTTACACATTATTCTTACTATTTATAATTATTTACTAAACTTTGTAACTGCCGTTGAAAGGCACTAACCTTGTAATTGTCATAACTTTTAACTTTTTTTTGTAAGCAAATAATGACACTTGGGTTATATCTGCTTTCTTTTACAGTAAAGTAATAAATATTACTTTAATATTTAGGGTAAATCATATTTATTGTATAATACATTATATATTAATCCATAATAAATAGTTAATTTCCATAACTATTTTGTTTCATAAGTGTCTTTTGTAGGCTATGAGATGACATGGTTGTTTGTGTACTTTAGCACAAGTACAAACATCAGTAAAATCTCAAAAAGGACATCAAAACAAGCAGAGGACATACACCACACTGTTAATAAAAAAGAGAAATTAAGATTTTACAAAACTGAAAAACGACTTTAATTATGAATCACAACAAAATTCCACACTTAATTGTACATAACAGATGAGATACATCACCAAAAAAAAGTTATCTTTTGAAAGACCACTGTGACAACAGCCATTTCCTAACTGTTTGCAAATGAAAGGAAGAGGAAAATGTATATGGTGCAACATTTAAAAAGCATAAAATGATCAAATAAGCAGTTGACACACTGACTGAGTTCATTAACGTGAAGGGATCAAGTCCGATGTATCTGAAACGTTGCTCAGTCGTCGAGTGCGAAGTCGAAGGGCTCAAAGTCAGAGCGCATTTGTTTGGCCTGATCCTCTTCCTCCTCTTTTGTACATTTGCACTCTCTCCAGTCGGCACGCATGGGGATGTTCAACAGCGCCTCGCTCGCTAACACTTCCCTGAGGCCAAACACATAGTGCACAACACACACACAAACACATAAACACAAACACAGAATGTATAGGTGCTTATGCAAAGCAGGTTTTTACAGACAGGTCATAAACGTTCAAATATTTATAACTCATGGTGATGAACTGTCTGTGTAACAATTACCTGCCAAACTGCAAAGGGAAATTTTTCTTGATGCGATAAAACAGCTTCTCGCCTGTATCCATCTCCACATAAAAGTAGGGCGTTCCCGGAGGAGCAATCTATAATCGTGGATATTACAGGTAGTCACAGTGCAAAACAGACCCTCTTGGTCTCCTCATGATTTGCCTTCTCATTCATTTCATAGATAATGTTACATAGATCAGTATATCAGAGAGAGTGAAAATGAGTGTAATCTGACAGCACTTAACAAGAGAGCACAAACCCAACTGACAAAAATGAAAAATAAATGCTTGAAATCCAGTCTAGCCTTTCAAAACATTTAAACGTATTTAATTTTTAAATTCTATTTTAGATTACATTCAGATGTGATTTCAAGGTGCCTTGTGAATTTTGAATGTGTTTTTACTGCTTAGACCACAAAAACAACAAACAAATGCATATTTATAAAACATAAACAAGTATACATGAACATGGAGTCCTAGACAAAAAAACAAAGTGTACTCGACCACAGCTGACACATTTTTGAGATGGACACAGATGGCATGTACCTGTTTGAGGTCTGTATGAGCTGGAATCTCCATCAGTTCTATCTGCTGCTCTTCAGCTTGTGTCATGAACGCCTCCTTGATGTCATCTGTACTGCACTTCTCCATGGGCACCGGCACTACCTGAGGAAGACAAATGAAGTTTCCGTTAAACCAATTATGCATTGCTTTCTCATAAGGAGGTCTTTGGGAAATCGTGTATTTGGTCATCACTGGGAACACGTCCCTCAGAAATGGTTATTCGCCAGTGCAGACAGACTGTCTATCCGCTCAGACTTAAACTGATGAAATGATGTTGAAGTCTGTGATTGGTGAAGGGCTGGGCGTCTCTCACACCCTTCACGCTGCTATCAGTTTACCAGACTTTCTTTTTCATATATGTGGTGCTGCTTAGACTGACCTAGGATCTGTAAAGTTCAGTCCATTCAGGCAGACGCCACAATCGCATTATGAATCAGACAAAATTTAGTATGGACCTGTAGTTGAAGGTGCTGGCTGCGGTAGTTCCTCTCAAACATGATGCACCGCTGGGCTCTGCTTTTACAGAACTTCTTGATGGCACTCTTGTATTTTTCCATCTCTTCAACCACCTCCGATGCCAAATCCACCACTGACTGGTAATGTCCGATGGGCAGCAGGAGAACATGGTCAGGAGTAAGACTACCCTTAGCAAGAGCCATGTAACACTGGAAACAGATTAGTTATGTTAAAGCATAATGGCAAAAAGACAGCAAAATTGACCAATAACTTATCAGTTGGTATACTTTATTTTTAAAGCTTTTTAAAGTGACGTTGGGAGAATTAGGGTTAGGGTTAGAGAATACATATAGAGAATACATATTTTGTGGACTCACATGTGTTCCGATGCTTATGACCAAGTGCTTCTCAACTTCTGGACTCGCAAGGCAGAACCAACAGGGTCCAGTGGGCTGTGCTGTAGGGAGAGAAGAAATCAAGGCTTGAAATATGTTATGTTATGTTATGTTGCTGAATATTTCTACATAAGGTAATAAAAACAGCCCAGTTTGATGCATTAGACTGATGTCTTTCCACTCCATTAGAGTGGAAAGACTGCAGGTGAATGGACTCACGGGGTCTTCGGGGCTGTTTGGGATAATTAGGTCCGTCTCCGTCTGTTTGTCTCTTCCTGCCGTGACGCTGCTGGTGCTGTGGTTTATTCTGGCCCAGATCAAAAAAGAACTGGGATGCTGGTTCCTCCTGAACAAAAAGTTAAAATGATCTTTTCACTGAAATAAGGTACACTACGAAAGAGTCTTTTTTATTTATTTATTTTTTTTTTTTTTTAAGCAAGGATGCACAATACAATAATGAGCAGAACAAGATATGAAAGGAAAGTTGTGGAGCTGTGGAAATTTCTGTTAGATAGAGAGAATAGGACAAAAAAGGTTTAAGATAAGAGTTACAGAGGGTATGCAAGTAAAGTGACAGTAAAGACAATAATAATGTTATAATAGATTTCCATTCAAATACATACTGTTCTTGTTTTTAAGATTTATTTTTTGGCGTATTTGCCTTTTTATTATGAAAGGACAGTATATGAGACAGGAGAGAAATAGAGGGGGGGGGGGGATGGAAGGAATCAAGAAAGGTCCACAAGCCAGGACCCAAAATGCAACAGCGCTATATGTTGGTGCATTGCGCTTGAGGCTATTAGCGCCATACATACTGTTCTCTTGAACTTTCTTTTCATCAAATAAATCCTGAAAAAGGCATCATGCTTTTCCACAAAAACTGATAATAATAAAAGCTTTTTTTGAGCAGCAAATCAGCATATCAGAATGATTTCTGAAGGATAATGTGACACTGAAGACTGGAGTGCCATCACAGGAATAAGTATATTTTAAAATATATTCTAATAGAAAACAGTTATTTTAAATTCTAATATTTTTTCACAAAATTTCTCTATTTTTGATCAAATAAATACAGTCTTGGTAAACATAAGAGATTTCTTTAAAAACTAAAAAAAAAAAAAAATCTCACTGACCCCAAACTACACCTGCATATTAACTATATGCAAGTAAAAACTGCCCACACAAACCTCTGTGCCTGTCATAGAGGGTGGCGGTTTTTCTTTCTTCCCATCTTTCATAGGTTTCCTGTAGGGATTTTCTGTGACATCCTGAGGCTGCTTGACTAACTCTGCAGGATCCATGTTTTTCATCGGGACAATGTTGAATGCATACAAATACTATAAGAGAAGATCAACTTTGCAGTTAAACCACAAATTCATTCTCTCTAGTAATTAGTTTCATGTTAAGGCTTATATTAAAATTCGATTTCCTCTCAAATTTTAAAATGAAACGCTAAAAACTAAAATCAATGCTACAAGTGAATTCAGCTATGATAATATTATAATATGCAGTATAAAATATAGATGTTAATTCTGAGATTTGCTAAACATTATACTTAAGTGTTAATTAATTAATGTTTTTAAATATTAAATTTAAGCAATGCTGTTATTAACTAAAACTTTAAAAAAAAAATCATTTGTTATTTGAAATAGAGCTGAAATTAAATATAGAAACTAAAAGAAAATAACTTCTAAAATTAAAAACAAAAAAAGACATTTAATACAACCAAAACTAATAAAAATGACAAAAACACAAAATTACAATAATAAGTAAAACTTTACCAAAAAAAAAAACACACACCTTCTTTTTGGCAGGATTGTTGACAGTTGCCAAAGTTTAAGCATTACACAACCCTGCACCATATTTGCTGAATGAAATCCAATACTTGTTTCTTACTAATTTTGGGATGCTGACTGGAAAAATAGTGGCTGTTTTGCTCTAGCATGTCACACGTTCTCGGTCACAAAATATGATGTGCATTTCATATCCTTTTTGCTTTTGACAACCACTTGCAAGGTGAAGTAGTTTTGTATTAATCACCAGAGCCACATCCACAAAGATTTTTACATTTATGAATGATTCTCAAGACATTATTTTATGCCTAATCATGAGCTTCAAGGTTAGAATTTTGGCCAGTGACGGAAGAAAACGCACATATTACCCAGATGTTTTTGCTACATCTGTGAGTGTTTTACTACATCCAAACAGTGACATAAAAGTACAGATTTCGTGAAAAAAGCTTGTGCATTTACAAACTTATGTGACGTTGAATGCACTCAATGGAGTATTAGAATTTTTTACACTCCTTTACAAATTGTAAGTTAAATGCTACATTTTGAGTGTAACATCTGACTGCTTTTGTTATTTTTATAAATGCATTAAAGCTTGCAAAACGTATGTTTTTGAATTTAGCATTTTCATATTGGTTAAACTTTTTTTGAAACTGTGCTGACATTTTTTTTCAAGACGCAAGGCTGTGTTATGGATCTATCTTTTTAAAAATTAATTTTCACTTATTTGCAATAAAGAACATCTACCAGAACCACAATCGGAAAAAAAATACATAAAATATAATATATATATATATATGCCTCACAATACATACATTTATACACTACAAGCCAACACAAATACTTATGTCTTCTACTGATGGAAGGTTATAGATCAATCTTACCCAAACATGTGATGTTTTCTGCCAACTCACAGCCATCAGAGTTTGGGAAATACTTCACAGTCTCTTGGCTGGCTGCACCGAGAATGTATGTGTGAATGGGTGCTGGGGGTTTAGAAAGAACACCAATTAATTCAGTATAGTGCTTGGTGTGATAAAAAAAATCTATTTAAACCTAAAAGGCAACCTTACCCTTTTTGGCACCAGATTTGTATGCTTCCCATTCTGCTTCAGCCTCAGGAGAATTTCCCAAAAATTCACCAACACACAGCAGCAACTGAAAAACATCATGACCAAATTAAGCCCACAGCTCGCTCTTATGCTTGTCGCTTTAAACCAAGAGATACACGTGCAGACTCACATCAAATTGCCCGCTCTTTTTCTGAATGGCGTTCACCCGGTTGAACAAAGCATTTATTCTTCCTTCAACGTCACCACATGCGAGTCTGAGAGGGAATGAAATATAAAAACAGTGGACACACAAACACGTGAGTCTTTTACACCCACACTTCCGTCTATTCAGGTTATTATGACTGTAAATCACCGATTACGAGCCAACTAACATTCACATATGCCCCTTTTCAACCCATAAGCAACACTTACACTCGTAAAGGCTTATCTCCCATACCGAATAATATATAAATGTTCTTAAAGATTCTTAAAATTAATGTCTCTTGTGTCCAAGCATTGGAGTTAAACTGTGTGTGTCGACAAAATAAACCCTGTCAGACAATAGAGTAAACGATTTCGGCCGCCTATTTATGAAATATACACCTTAAAGGGAAACTTTGTTTTTTTAGTGCTACAAATGATTAAATGCATTTGATCAACTACATTATATAAAGTATAGAATTTATAAACGCGATAATAAATTACAAAGCTAAAACCACATCAAGTTTCTCTCCGGAGGAAATACAAAGGTGGTACAGTAAAAGCGTATTAAACGCCTCAAGTATGCGCACATTATTCGCAGTATCAGCGCCACCGATTATCACTTTATAGAATACTATCAGTTAAATTACACATTTATAATGCATATCAACAACCTATTATACAACCTAAAATATGTTACTCTAACGCGTTAATCTAACATTTGCATATAACGTGTATCACAACACATACCACTGCGCAAAACTGGGGCGAGTAGGACGCAACACAAAACACAAGACCAAAACAGGAACTGATTTACATTTGAAAACCCGAAGTGCAGAATGTAATAAACGACAATAAACTGCCATATTATTTAAACTACTACAACGATTTCTATAAGAGCTGCGTTGAAATAAGCGCAAATGGATCGCAAGTGCAAATTAGCTGACTGTATAAACCTGCCAAATTAAATCTATCTAAACAGGCAGATTGATCCATAAAGCATTGTTCCTTTAGTGCATCTAGACCGTCCGTTTGTTTGCGTCTGCAATTGCAAATGACGTGCTTGTTTATGAACCATATGCATGCACGTGAGCTGAATGCGCCGAACATTTCCATATATAGGCGTTTGGCATCAAGCGCTTCTAATCGCAGCTGAACAACAAGCGCTGATCCCAGAACGGCAGACATGACATCCCCCGAGCAGATCATCGAGATCGTGATGGATGACAAAACGTACAATGTGAGTAAAAGCAAGCTGATCGAGAAGAGCGATTACTTCCGCGCGCTGTACAGCTCCGGGATGCGCGAGTCAGCGGAGGACTCGGTGCAGCTGCGGGGACTGAGCGCGCCGGGGCTCGAGCTGGTGCTGGAGTTCATCAACACCTCCAAAGTTCAGGTGGCCAACGAGACTCTGGAGGACCTGATCGAAACCGCATCCTTCCTGCAGGTCACTTCCATTTTAAAGCTGCTGCTGTCGGAAATCAAGCAGGAGAACTGCGTCGAGCTCTTCAAGCTCTCGGACGTCTACGGGATGCATGATCTCAGGAAAGCTTGTTTGAAATTCATGAGCTGCTATTATCATCCCATGCTGCGCAGGCCGGAGTTCAGGATGTTGCCAGCTCCTCTGCGGGATCAGGTCCGAGATATGCGCATGAAAGGCACGGCCACTTTAGTTGCAATAGGAGATTTCACTGACACCTGTCTGGACTTGGCAAATCAAGACGAGCCTTGGTCCATGTTGAGGTATAATGAGTTAGAACAACGCTGGAAACCTCTAGCCAACAATCTTCCTCAGGACATGATCAATGTCCGAGGATACGGATCTGCTGTGCTGGACAACTACCTGTTCATTGTTGGTGGATACAGAATGACAAGTCAGGAGATCTCTGTGGCCCACTGCTACAACCCCTGCAAGAATGAGTGGCACCATGTGGCACCTTTGAACCAGAAGAGGTACAGTTCACTCTTGATCTGTCCATTTATTGTGCTTTGTCCAGTGCAAGTAAGTGCTCTTTCTGTGTCCAGATCCAACTTCAAGCTCCTGGCCGTGAGTGGGAAGCTGTATGCGGTTGGAGGTCACTGTCTGAGTACGGTGGAGTGTTATAGTCCAGAGCAGGACTGGTGGACGTGTGTGGCATCTCTGCCTGATCCTCTCGCTGAGTTCTCTGCCTGTGAGTGTCAGGGCATGATCTACGTCATGGGCGGTTATACCTCTAGAGGTGTGTTTTCCTGAGAGATGGGTTCATTCACACACACACACACACACACACACACACACAAAGAAACAATTACTTTCTTATGTTCTTGGTCTTATATTGTGGTTAATTCATCTCTGTGTGTTTTTCCAAAGAAAAAATGCTTGTCTTTACTTACCTTACGTGTGAAACATTTTTTTTTATTTTTTCTCCTTTTTTCCCTAATTTATCGGTATCAACTAGCGTAGGATATCTGATCCTCTTATTTAAGATATTCTAACATTTATATTACATTTTCCTCCATTTAACACTTAATCTTCAAAACATTAGTTATAATCTTTATCAAATCACAAAATGAATATCCATATTCATATCCATACATCAATACATATTGTACATTGTAAATAAGTATACATTACAAAAGATATATATTGTATATTATAATGCAAAATTACCTTTAAGTGAGTATTAGATTATGGCAAAGGTGGTAGCAGCAAAAATATGGGAAATTATGATAAAATATATTAAATGATTATTATTTAATTAACAGCATTGGCCAATATTGAATATATTTTATTGTGCTTTCTCATTTACTCTTTTTTTACTTTTAGATAATTTTTGATATAATCTAACACTCAAAGGCCTGGTTTCACAGACAGGGCTTAGACTAGGATTAGGCCATAGTTCAGTTAGGACATTTAAATAATTTTTATAAACATGCCTTAGAAAAAACATTACTGCTGTGCATCTTGAGACGAAACAAAGGCACTGATATATTTTAAGAAAGTTTCTTTCAGCTGAAACAGCTCAGATTTACATTTTAGTCTGGGACTAGCCTTAAGCCTTGTCTGTGAAACCAGGGGAAAGATTATTAAAATTCTGTCTAATAATATAATTATATATTATGGCCGATAACTGTTAAATAGCCAATAACCAATATGGTACCAATATATTGTGTGTCTGACAGTGAAAACGTCTTAAGAATTGCACCAAAAAATGTAAAAATGATGATTTTTATTTGTTATGGAATACTGTGCTTATTTTAAAGGATGTAATTTATGTTGGACAATAATCCCTCGTCTCCATCAACCTGTCACTCACAACCATTAGCAAACAACAACGATTCAGTCAGTTCTTGATGGACAAAAGTCTGGTCCTACATTTGAGAAGCCGTTCAACTCAGATACTGTTTATACATCTTAGTAGGGAAGAAAAGCAATTGCAATTTTCTTTAAATTACTACATTAAAATGATCTTTTATGATTCAGTCATCTCTGTGTTTTTCACCTAATGTCTGACAGATAGGAACACCAATGTACTGCGTTACTGCCCCGCCTCAGACACATGGTCTGTGTTCCGTTCCTGTTCGGCTCATGTGCGCAAGCAGCAGATGCTCTCAGTGGAGGACACCATCTACCTGGTGGGTGGCTACACACATGAGCTAGAACCTGCAGAACTGGGGCGGCGGAGACTCAGCCAGACGGAGGACATGCTGACGGTACAGTCATACAACGTGCAGACGGGAGAATGGTTGCAGCTTAAGGAAAACACATCAAAGTCTGGCTTGAACCTCACCTGCACGCTGCACAACGATGGCATCTACATTATGAGCAGAGATGTCAGCCTGCCCACCAGCCTGGAGCACCGCGTCTTCCTCAAATACAACATTTTCTCAGATGCCTGGGAGGCTTTCAGACGTTTTCCTGCTCTGGGACAGAACATGCTGCTTTGCTCTCTCTACCTACCCAATGTCCTATGAGCCACATTGTTCAAGCTCTGGGCATCTGGAGAAGACTGCAGACTGCTGGGAGCACCGATTTTGTTGTAGCGAGCCCAGCCAGGTCAGAAGTGGCAAGTTTGCTAGAGGTTTACCACAACGCTTTACTAGATCGGATTGATCAACCGACACAAAGAACCTGCAGGAGACATTAAAGGAATAATATAGCCAAAAAATGAAAATTTGTTCATTATTTACTCCCCCTCAAACTGTGTGACTTTTAAGAGAGCGTCTGAAACATTTTTTAACATTCAGCTTTTGTGTATCATGGAAGGGAAAAGTCACATAGGTTTGAAACAACATGTAAGTGAGAAAATGATAAATAATGACAGATTTATTTTGGTTAAATAGTCATTTAAATGATTATTTCTAAATAAAGGTCAACAGTTTGACTTTGATTATTAAAATCAGAAGTCAAAAAGCCTCAATATTGAAAGGAATAGTTCCCCCAAAAATGAAAGTTTGCTTAAAATTCACTCACCCTCAGGCCATTCAAGATACAGATGAGTTTAATTCTTTATGGGAACAGATTCAGAGAAATGTATTCAGCATTACATCTCTTGCTCACCAGTGGATCCTCTGCAGTGAATGGGTGCCGTCAGAATGAGAGTCCAAACAGCTGATAAAAACATCACAGGAATCCACAAGTAATTCACACGCCTCCAGTCCATCAATTAACATCTTGTGAAGCTAAAAAGCTTTGTGTTTGTAATAAACAAATCCACCAGTAAGGAATTGTAACTTTAAAATTCAAGTCCATAATCCAAATCACTTCCTCCAGTGAAAAAGTGCATTCCCTCTTGCCCTCTCACATCAAAACACATTTGTTTAGAACTGTTTTAGACTTGTAAACAGTGCTTGATCTGTGCATATTTCTCTTCTGATTCTGATAAGATGGCTTTTTCACTGGATAAAGCAATATTATAGATAGATGAATCAAATCTTTAGCCAGAAGCTACAGTTTGTAGTTTAAAAATGTCTTGATGGATTTGTTCATTACAAACACAGCTTTTTTCACTTTACAAGATGTTGGTTGATTGACTGGAGTCACATAGGTTACTGTGATGATTTATCAGTCTCATTCTGACGGCACCCATTCACTGCAGAGGATCCATTGGTGAGCAAGTGATGTAATGCAAAATTTCTCCAAATCTGTTCTGATGAAGAAACAAATTCATTTACATCTTGGATGACCTGTACATTTTAAGCAAATTATTTTTTCTTTTTTCTGTGAATTATTCCTTTAATATCTCCATCAGAAGTTCTGTTGAGGTATTCAAAAGCAGTTTTAATATACATGTATAATTTTATTTATCTTGGCAGAAAGAAAGAACACTACAAGAGATGCACCAAACATTTTCAACCTGCACAGAATCGTCTAATGCTAATGCATGAACAGTACCTTAAAGATATATTACATGACATATACAGATTTACTACTACTAATATCCAGATGCACAAGTGAAGGCTTCAGATTTATAAAGCCTGCAGATGAAATGAAAACATTAAACTTGCATAAGCTGATTAAACACCTTAACATGAAGGGTAATTAAAGACATCAAAGTGATAGTTCACTCAAAAATGAAAATTCTGTTATCATTTACTCACATTAATGTCATTCCAAATCTGTGTAAACGTCTCGCCATTTTTTGTCCATAAAATTAATGTCAGTGGGGTCCAATGTTATTTTGGACCACACTGACTTCTGTTAAATGGACAAAAACTTACAAATTATTAAAAATATCTTAGTGTTTCGCAGTGGAAAAAAAGCAAAAACACAAGGGTGAGTAAATGCTCACAGTGTTAGCATTTTTGGGTGAACTGTGCCTTTAAGATCCAATGAGCCAGACTAAATGGTGATTGTTGAAAATGTTATAGACTATCTGTGCCTGAAAAAGTTGTTGATTTTTGACTTAATTACACTTTCAATAGTCTTAGTCGAATTATTTCATTCCAAATACTGTATATCTGGAGAAGTGTCTTAAACTGTTCTGCACAAATGAAGCACAAATACACAAGCGCCTGACCTAACCGCTGTGATGTATTTTTGCATTAGGTTGAGTGAGATGACTTACTGAGATGTTATTTTGAAAGAAAAGGAGATTAATTTTATTTTAAGTGTTACAAATACATAAGCGCCTGACCTAACCGCTGTGATGTATTTTTGCATTAGGTTGAGTGAGATGACTTACTGAGATGTTATTTTGAAAGAAAAGGAGATTAATTTTATTTTAAGTGTTACATTTACTTTTGGTTTTATAACGTTTAGATTATTTTTCATATGTTGAGCCAAAATGGATGATGGTTTTGTTGAGCATTCCCAAGTTGCCTTGAAAATGTAAAGGAGTAAGTTAAATAAAAATGGTTCAGGGAAGCAAATAAAAGGCTTTATATTACTTATTTATTTTTGTGTCTCTGTTTTTACCTTTATGCATTCAAAATGTCACTTGTCCTTCTTAGTGAGGTCACCTTCTGTTGTTCTGTCCTGACAGAGGAAGTCAATGCATAATCGGCTGTCCATAGACATATACTGCAACGTCCTATCAGTCAGATCAGCTGTGTCATTGTTGCAGCAAATGGGTGAGATGCATCGGATGAACTCATTGTCTTTGAATCAGATCGTTGTCCACTTTCTGTCCTTCATTCATTGTCTTGGCATCTACACTGTAGATCCTGTCCTGTGTCTCATAGCATGTGTATGTCCTGGAATGACTCTGGTCACTGGGTCTTAAAGTTGGGCAGATGTCCCAGCAAAGACAAGCCACCTGCAGAGATAATGGTGGGGCAGTGGATGGCCAGTCATTTGCTGGTTAAGTGTGACAAATTAGTTATCAAACATCCTGATAAAAATAAATTTTTAAAACTAGTAAGTGGCAACATGATTCAGATGATCGGATATATACAAAAAAATGCAGCTTATGATATAAATGCTATGTTATATTTTTAATAAAGTTGAATTTAATCAAATTAAACTAAGAGATTCTTACCTGATTTGTTAGATGAGCATTTCATCCATGTTTTACAGGCATACAGCAGATAATTTGATTTGAACATATACAAATTTGTTGTATCTGTTGACTCGAAAAGCATCAGTTCTCTCAGAATGCTTTGGACTTTTACTGCATACTGATGACTAAAGGCAACTGAAGAGAACTGAATTAATTATATAATTAATTACATACATTATAAAATGGGTGTTCTATCTATTGCCAGTACCAATCCCTTTAGGAATTCAGCAGAAATCAAATTGGTAGGCTGTGAAATCTATAGAAAATAATAATTGTAAGAAATAATGTAACATTTTTGCCCAATGAACATGTAGCTTTGTAGGACAATAAAAATGTTTTTTTTTTGACACTGTAAATGCTGTATAAAAATTTGCATAAATTTAATTTGTGATACTACTGTGATGTATAAATGTGTTAGCATTTATATATATATACACATATTATCTTCATAGAATTCATATCCATCTTCAAGAATCGGCTAAAAACGCATCTCTTCCATCTTTATTTGATCCTCTAACTCTAGCACTCTCTATTCTAATTCTATTCTTTAAAAAAAAAAACGTGCCCCTTTTAGACTTGCGCTTTATTCATGTACTAACTGCTTATTTTCTTAAAAAGCTTTTCTATTCTTTTTATTTATTATACAATTAACAAAAAGCAAAAAAAAAGGCCTCTAACACTAGCTTGCTCTATTCTTTTTCTATAATATCTTTATTTTTATTATATAATAAAAAAAATAACTTTCTACGTGTACTGCATTAAGCTAAATGAGACTTGTTATAGCACTTGTATATCATTGCTCTTTTGTTGATTTTGATTGCTTCCATTGTCCTCATTTGTAAGTCGCTTTTACACTGTAAATGCTGTATAAAAATTTGCATAAATTTAATTTGTGATACTACTGTGATGTATAAATGTGTTAGCATTTATATATATATACACATATTATCTTCATAGAATTCATATCCATCTTCAAGAATCGGCTAAAAACGCATCTCTTCCATCTTTATTTGATCCTCTAACTCTAGCACTCTCTATTCTAATTCTATTCTTTAAAAAAAAAAACGTGCCCCTTTTAGACTTGCGCTTTATTCATGTACTAACTGCTTATTTTCTTAAAAAGCTTTTCTATTCTTTTTATTTATTATACAATTAACAAAAAGCAAAAAAAAAGGCCTCTAACACTAGCTTGCTCTATTCTTTTTCTATAATATCTTTATTTTTATTATATAATAAAAAAAATAACTTTCTACGTGTACTGCATTAAGCTAAATGAGACTTGTTATAGCACTTGTATATCATTGCTCTTTTGTTGATTTTGATTGCTTCCATTGTCCTCATTTGTAAGTCGCTTTTACTAAATGTAAATGGATATTATATTATAAGCTTCATATATATATATATATATATATATATATAAAATAAATAAGAATTGGGGAGGGTGTGGGGTGGCTACATTTTCTATAAGCAAAATATAAGTTAATTTATTTATTTATTTTATTTTTTCAGGTCAAAACATGACAAGCATTCATGCTTGCAAGCATCATGATGTTTACTTTAATTTTGTAAAATGGTCAATTAATCTGTTTCTGCATCACTTGGAGGCAAAATATCACAATCATCTGTTCTACCAAAACAGCCTTGGTCGTGGTTGTCCTTACATCTATGTAATAATAATACAGCCACTTGGTGGCGCTGCAACTTAATTTAACATACAATACATATTTTCACCACACATGCACACACACACAGTTCTGTTTAATTATTACATGATGCACATGCAGATGAATAGAGTATTTACGTATTAAAACCATTAAGATTATAAATACCAATAAAAACGCATCAAAAACATGCACAATATATATCGAGCACCCAGATAAAGAACAGGCTGCAAAGAGTAGTGATTCTTCTGTATTACAGTGACCTCTTTTCAAATAGCCAGCAGCGTGATTTGTACTGGTTGGGAATTGGGTGTTGAGTGAGGGGAGTGTGTCTTTTACTGATTTTCTCTTGTACACCATGTGGCCCACTGATAACATCTCTAGCAAATCAGAGCCCAAGAAATGAGCCTAGCGTTGCCTTTAATGTGTCACTGCTGTAGAGCGCTGACTCTCTGATGGATCACAGACTGGAAGAAATGCAGCAGAAACAGCTTGTTCTACCTCAATGACTGATTTAACAAGTCACATCTGCTCTGTTGTAATGATGGGCCTCACAACTCTCAATGTAGCTTCATATAGCTGTTTTGATACACATACAACACCAATTAATCAAAAAAAAAAAGAAAGAATCACACTCTGAATCACTATATATATAAATATAAATATATATATATATATATGTGCGTGTCTTTGGTTGCCACTAACTTAAAGGGGTCATATGATGTTGCTAAAAATAACATTATTTTGTGTATTTGGTTTAATGAAATGCGCTCCAGGGCCAGGCACGGCAGTGAATGTTTCTGACACATCAGTAGATCCAGTATTCAGCTTCCCCTCCATGTTGCTAGATGAGAGTCACACACTTTTTCACACACACACACACACACACACACACACACACACACACACACAC